>NC_079295.1:50115841-50418871 GCF_023638135.1 Falco biarmicus | reverse complement strand
CAAATTGCTGGTTTATCTCTTTAAGCTTTTGGCCTAGTAACTGCACTGTTTTTCATGAAACATCTCCTTTGGATGTAGCTAGAGTCTTTGTCGGTGGTTTTGTTCACAAACTTATAAATTGCTCTCTGGTATTACTTCATAGCATCACAGAATCATCAAATAGTTCGGGTTGGAAGGGACCTTTGAATGTCATCTATTCCAACCCTCCTGCAATGAGCAGGGACATCTTCAACTAGTCAGACTAGTTAGTAGGTAATATGCTTTTCTGTGTACTTATGAGTGTCTAGTAGCATGCTGCTGATTTTTTACAGCTTTTTGTTTGACTTTTCAAACAAACTAATCTTTTTCAACCAACTCCTAAGCACCACTTCACACGGAAACACTTGCATTGTTATGAATTACAGAGTAGTGTTAGTCCTGCCGGTTCCCTCTCCTCCTCCTCCCCCTTTCCTCCTCCTCCCTCCCCAGTCTTTGCCATGTACAAACAAACGATTCTATTTAAAAAAAAAAAAAAAAAAAGAAAGAAAGAAAGAAAAATGTCTGGACCATATCTTAATGTATTAATACTACTTGTTATGTATTATCATCTTACCACACAGTGATGCCGTTTCCATACAGATTTCTTTCTTGATGTTATACACCCCATCCAGGATGCAGGGTTTATCATTTATTCTCTTCTACTATATAACTGAAGAGCATATAAATATATATATATACAATCTGGTATCCCTGAAGGCAGTGGTGTCCAACAATCTGAGAAATTCAACCAATTGATATTCCTTAGCTTTTTTTAAATGTATCACAGTGAAGTCAGAGAAATACTGAGTTACTTTTTCAAATTATTTTTCACCCCTCAGACTGTTCCAATATTTAAACAGTATTCTGTATATTTTCTAGCTTTTAAATGAGACCATTGTTATTCATAACTATTTAATATGAAAAACTGTCCTCTTGAATTGGTTCTAATATAAAAAGGTGTACATGTACACTGATCTCTTTTCTTTGGCCAAAACAGAAATTATCTTATAAATCATATCCAATTGTTATGGTTCTCGACTTTGAAAAAGTTAGCCTGTATAGAAAACTAGGCTTCATACAACTGCCTCTATACAGATTTTCCTGACAGGGAAACCGTAGCTGACGCAGTCAGAAAAGGTTTTGATAGACCCGAGAAGAATGGATTTTTATCTGCAAAAGAGGACTAGAAACCTATAAAAAAATAATCCTTGAAGACATTATTTTAGTCAGGCAAAAGATTTTTCTCTCTTTCTTTATGCAGTCAATCTATATGAGTGCTGTAGAATTTCTGTGCAGAGAGGGAGTATAAACAAAATTCAGGTGTCCTACCACTAAAGCACTGGCATCTGGTTTGTAGTCAAGTGTTGCAGACCAATTTAATTTCAATTATTTATTTATTTATTTATTTACCAGTCCTTTGAGAGTGTCCTAGGATTTCCTTGTAGAAGGGCTTATTTTGAGGGAAGTAATGCGTTCATTTGTAATCCATGTAGACATTAGTCTGCTAATTCTCTCTTATTAGAGGGGAAATATTAGTACGAGACTAAAGGCAGAGCCAAAAAAACGATGAAACCACGTCATCAACTCTTTCACTTAGAAAGAATAAAAAGAACAGAAAGAATATATACCTAGATATTTTGTTAATATTTATTAAGGACTCAAGCTATCTTTTAAATTTTTACCAAAGTAACGACTGAGTACACATTTCTGGTTTAATGACTGTAAGAGTGACTGTTAAACATTCTTTTAGCTACTCCTTTTTTTGTGGATTTTTAAAAATAGAAATAGGTTTGCTGTTTTGTCAGTGTCCATCACTTCTGATTGGTTATTCCTTGCATGGCCAGATTCAGCCCTTGGGTAAGCGATATGGATTCTTCCAAATGAGGAGATTGCTCACTGATTTGTAGCTGCTGTGAGCTACACTGACCTGTTTCCATCTGCATGTGATGTTTTAGCAGGAGATTAAAAATCTTATTGGACAGGAATACAGACAGACTGAATCATAAGAAAAATTCTATTACCAGATAAATGTTTTTAGTAATGAGAGAGCAGAATACAGTCATGCTGGATGCTTAATCTGAGTGCCAGCCACTCTCAGATCACAATACATTTATATCGTTTTCCATTTCCAAACAATGAGCAATCAGACATTAGCTAATTAAAATGCCTTCAGTGGTGAAAGAAAATATAAAAATACATGAAATTATCAACTAAAAAAAACCAAGTGACTAATTTGTCAGCTTCACCATCACTTTACAAGTAGCAGGAGCCAAGTTATCCCTACACTGCATATCAATCAATTTTACTTTTTACAGCTGATAAGATATTCTCTAATTAAATTATGTTTTAATTGCCTTTGACTTTTAATGCAAGGAAAATGGCAATACACTCTCCATTAAAATACTCCCTACTCATTTCTGTATACTGTGGTTGTCATTATGCAGTTAGCTGTTGTTCCACAGTGGGACTGAGACTCCACATTTTCTCCTTAAACAAGGACCCTAAAATAAATGCGAGGTTATTTTATATATCCTAGTATAATTCTTCTAATCATTGGCAATATTGAGTAATGCCCACTTATACTCAGTTGTCATTCTCAGAGTTATTCAAATAGCATCTTCAGAAACATTTGATTCCATGTGTGACTGCGTTTACAATTAGAAATGCTGGTCCTGGAAAACACAACCTCCCTATTTTTCACACTGAGTTACTTACTAATTATCTTTCAAAACATTTGTTTTTTATAAGACTTTCATGAAGCCCGGAGACAGAAGTTGTATTCCTTTTTTATTACATTAGAGTTATAGTTACTTATAGTACAAAAACGTGCATCAGTAAGAATGTGCCTGAATGGGGACTGTAGATCCACTTCAGCCTCTCAGCACTGCTGTGGTTGTGCACACGATGGCAAGCATGCAAGGGCTGTACCAATTAATAGACCAGATCCACGATGTAAAATTTAAAGAGGACTCTTTTCCAAGTGTCTCTTCTGCATCTGTAAAGCAAAGGGTTGGAAAGAAGCAGGTAATTTCCTGACAGTTCCTATTCAGTTCAGAAAATACAAGGAGCGCTTTGGGGGCTGGTACTTTGGATGATTCAGACCGTACTTCATCTTAATTCAGCTCAGAATTAAAGAAAGGCAAGCAAGCTATAAACAGACACTGCTGCGAGATATGAAAGCAAACCCAGAAGAAAAAAAGAAAAATGAAAAAAACAACAACAACAAAAAAAAGAGACAGCTTCTTTCTCTGGGCTTTGAGATAACCAGACTGGAGGAAAAACTGAAGTACAGCCATACTGCACTTAGCTTACTGTCTGACCCAAAATTTAAATTCTACACCAGCTGCAAAAAAACCATCACCTCAAGGTTGCACATGAAGGCTTCTGTCCCACTGTCACACAATTACTCGACATTTAGCATTCACTCATTGCCGCATGGACCCAATACTATGTCCCTTCCACCTGGTTTACAAATAAAGGCAGAAGCGCTGCAGCTGTATTTTCCAGCCACCCCTTCAATGAACAGAAGGGATATAGCCAATGCTGGGATACTTGATGTGAGCAGTGGACATTTTAGTCCCCACAAGAGTTCTTAATCTCCCTAGGATCCACAGGAAGAAAATTATTTGATATGAGAACCTTTGATTTTACAAGTTGTATTTAACATTTCAAGGCTCATTTGAATCGGCTCGGCTCGCTGCGCTGCTAAAGCATACAGGACAACTCACCCTGCAGAGAGGGAAACCCACAGATGTGTTTTGAAGCCTAAAGGTATACTGTAAAACATCGTGGAAAAAATGAGCTGCCAAAGAAGATAATGCCCAAAATTTTGCTGGTGCCATTCATTTCAGAAGTCATCTGACAGCACAGGCCTGGTGCATCACAGAACCAGGGGGCAGGTGGATCAGGAGCAAAAACCAGTACTGAGACTTCCATGATGCACTGGGCAACTGCTGAAGACAGAAATTCTGTTGTGACCTGCAAACACCTGTAGAGCATGAGTCAATGAAATTTTGTATTGATGCAAAGACTAGTATATCATCAAATTGTACCATGATCCCTTTTCCCTGATGTAAGACATTAAGATGCTAGAAAACATGAGCTTTCTGTAGAGATACGCAGGCAGTATTGCCTACCTCCTGTGCCTTGGCAATGCACTAATGGCTATTGCAAAACACTTACTGCAAGTGTTCAGCCAGGTTTCTGCCCACAGCAGAAATAAATGAATAAATATGCTTTTACCCAGTTGTGCTACCCATGTTAACACATTGTTTCATAACCTCAGTATAAAATACAAAAAAAACCCAACCAAATCTTTTCAAGGGTTATGTATTTTGTGGTACACTGAAGATGGAATCCTAAACAGGAGGTTTTATGCCTTTAGAAAAAAAAAAAAACGAAACCAACCCTGTGTCTTTGTACTACTCAAAGTGCTTGCCTTCTAAGTATAGCACTATAAAAAGAGTGCTCTCTGCAGATCTGTTTTTTTTAACGAAGGATATATGCTGATAATATTGAACTGATCCTGAGGCTTTACTTAGGTGACATTCTCAGTGACCCAGTGGGACAGATTTGGCCGGGGGGGGCATTTCTGCTAACAGGCCTGGAGGATTAAGCTTGCATTTCATTTCAAAGACCAGCACCGTTTTGACAAGACACTTTTATTTCTGTTGGTGGCATGAAGTTATTGCAAAGAAAAGGCATGATATAATGTGCAAATTCTCTTCTCGCGGTTTTTCTTGGAGAGGCCACGTGGGTCAGTGGTCAAAGCACTAAAAAGTCAGAAAATTCAGTGGGAAAAAGATGTATTTTTAGAGGAAATCAAACTGCCTGATGCATAAGCTTATTTCTGTAGAAAGAAGGATTCTTTACCAGTAGGGTGGTACCTCCCCCAGGATGCATAGGAGGATAGTGATACATTGCCTAGTTACTGTAGGGGAAGGGCTGGTCTAGGCTCTCAAAAGTCAGTAAAATTGTCTGTGCTAATTCAAATCGATTGTGGGCCATGTCCTAGATTTATAATAATTACATTTAAAGTATTGTGATTAAAAACAAGCCCTAGTTCTTTCAGTACATATAAATACAGTGGGAAGTAACACATACCTTACAAGGTCTTTCACAAATGCTTTTAATGTGCATGTTTTTAATTTTTTTTTTCTTTTTAATACTAGGCAATACTCTATATCCAGAGGAAGAGGTTGCAATCTACAGGAAGCTGTTAGGTCAAATTTTAAAATTATATAAACTCTAGTATAATTAGGCTGACAAGAAAGATGTAAGCGGTAAGGTAATGAAACTTGCATTTACTGGGTATTCAGAGAATATGCAAAAATCATTTAAATTTACATACTGAGGGGGAGAAAATGTGGTTTAGCAGAGGCAATTAACATGAGAAAGTAAGACAGATGCTGTGCAAATAATTCATAATGAATAATTTCTTTGCTCGATTTTGTGTTTGCAAGTTTTCCAAACAAACTAGTTTTTCTGATGTATATGTTCAAACTGTTTGCTGAATAATATCTATGCATAATTTTTTGTCTGTAATTCATTCATAAGCAGAGCTTTTTGAATATTCAAGCTTTTTTTGAATGGGTATGTAGGTCATACAATACATTTCTCTTTTCCAATTGGAGAAACATAACTTACAGGTTCTGCTATGAATAATCACAATATTTAACAATATTTGCTTCATTATTTTACCAAACATTTCTGCTAGTAAACTCATTTGTTAAAATAATCATGGAAAAAGAGATCCAAACAAAAGCAAATAAATTAGTCTGGCATCCCGTCTTTTGTTTCTCGTTTGAGAAAAATAATTTGTGCTGTCTGTAATTCTGTTTGTCTTCAATTAAAATATAAGAGGAAGTTGAAAATAGAAAATCATAGTCTTAACGATACTCAGGTTTCCTATGGCTGTAGCACTCTTAAATGCAGAGTTCCTTGCCCAAATGGGTGTGCTCCGATTTCCTTCGTATGTTCCTGTAGGCTGGTTTTCTGCCAGCTGTGCAGATCCACGAAATGACAAACCAGCGTTTGGTGGCCAGGGTTTGCTCCCTGAGCTCGCAGTCGGAGTGATGGGTGTGACGGGCAGCTCACGCCTCCGTTTATGTCACGGCTGAATCTGCGTCCGGTCTGAGGCCGAACATGGCATCGGCTTCTGCTGTAGAGCATAAAGGAGAGACTTTTGTGTAGGAAGATAATGAAGATAAATATACTATTTGTTGGCGGTGAGGGTGATTAATCGCAAGAGGCAAACTTAATTATGCCAGTAGTAACAATTGGTGTCATGGACAGACACCAAGTTTTTAATGGCCCGTTGTTAGAAATGTGTTGAAGTTTGAATACAAATGCATTAATGAATTAGTACAAATTGTGTCTTCTTACATAACAGGCATATATTCTTAATTAAATTTAGGGTCATTTTTATTTGGAACGCTGGGAAAGTCAGTTTTTACTCTTTCTGTAAGTGAAGCAGGTCATCAGACCTGAGAGACTGCAGCATTCTTATGATAAATTGTGTATGATGAACTCAATGATGAGTGAATTCCATTTGCAGAATCTTATTAGCACTATAAAAAATGTATTTGATTTTATATATTTATTTTCATTTTGTACATGTTTTTATATTTAATACATTTATATTTCAGAGGGTTTATTCCAGTTTACTATTTCAATAATGGTAATTTAAAAAAAAAAAGTAATCTTGGTATTAGTAAGCTAAGCTTCACATTCCTAAGGAAAGTAGAAGAAATTTAAGTTTGGTTTTTGTGGTACCTTTCTATCCCATTTATAGACTGGCACTGAGGATCCGACAGTCTCAGCTTGCACTTTTTTTACTGAGATCAGAAATTAGCCTGGTAGTAGCTTATGACATAAAAAGTACAAAGAAACCCCAACACCTTCCTAACACTAATAGGACAGGAGAATGCAGCGAACATATACATACAGTTTCACAATTTTCGATTCTACAAACACGTATCAGTGTGAAAGTTCTGCCATTCTCGTGTTTTACACTGAATAATGTGAGAATACTGAGACAATTATTTCAAATAACTGATGTATACCTACCCATATGGCTTTGGAAGAGAATGGAAATAACATAGTAACTTGCTTAGTAAGTCCTGGTGTAGTAGTATGTTAATCAGCAATTACAATTTACAAGTTCCCTTGGGTACAAAGAAATGATGTCTTTAATGAGCACGGCAAACTAAACTATTGTCTGAAAATACAGAAAAATAACAATGAAGTGATATTAAAGCTAGAAGGAAGTTGTACTTCACTGATTTGGCAGATCTTATGTAGCAAATAGGACTTCATGTTTTAAAATAAGACAAATAAAGTAAGAAAACAACAGAAAAGAAAACATCTGTTAAACAAATCTGGTTGAGTATCTGTTCCCATTGTTCCTTGGGTTACTTGCCTTCTCTTACCTTTTCCAGCACTTCAAATTTCAACTTCATAAAACATCTAGCCATAGTAAACAATACAACTATTATGTTTGACATCTTCCTTCCTATTTATCTACAGTTCAGAATAACATGTTTTGGAACCTAGTTGTTTCGTTAGCGATTGCTGTAATACATTATTTTTGTAATCTTTAACCAGACATTGCAGTTTATACATCCCTGCAAATAGAATTCCTGCTTTAACTTCCCTTTCTTCTATGGCCGCCTTCATCTCTTCTTGCACTGCAGGAGTTCTTACTGGTAGGAGTGATAAATGAACATGTTTCTTTGCATTATACATATTTACAGCAAATAAACTGTGTATACCATATCACTTTATAAATCTATTGCCCAGTGTGGTTATAGCCAATGCATTAAATATTGGGTTTCTCATGGAGTGCTTACTGCAGTTTAACACAACAGATAATGAAAGGAGATCAGGCATGAAAATGTCCTCTTTATCTTGCACCTTTCGTCACACAAAGTAGCTGATAACAGGGAAGTTCATCATCCTTCTTTCATACAATATTCAGGAAATCAGGCACTTAAACCATGACCTTCACAGAGAAAGGATTGTGTCATCTTGTTTAGTCAGTAGCAAAAATGGGGCCCTGATCCTGAATGGACTTGTTGGATTTTCTCAGAAGATAAATAAAGCAAGTGAATACTTTTGTGTGCTTGTATGGAATTTCTTTTCAAGTAAAATATTTTGCATTAAAAGAAAAGAGGGTAGAATAAGGCACAGAGTATAAAAATTTATCATGTAAGATGGAGCTAAATTAAGGTTAAGCAAATCAAAAAGAAAACTGTTTAATAGCTTAAAATAACCGCCAGTTACATACCTCTATGATTTCATTATTTTGTTTAAAAAACCTATGCAATAACACAGAATTTATGCTGTTGGAAAAAAAATTACAATCCTTAGAGTTTTATGTTAGTTTATTATTATTTATTATTTCTTATTGTCTTGGTAATTCTCGCATACTAGGGAAATGAAAAAAAAAAGTATTGTTCTATTATATCTTCTAATGCAAGTGAGCCTATGAAAGTTAAAAGATTCACTGATTTATCACAGTATTTTTAGGTACCCAATTCAGCTTTTTCCCGGTCTAATTCCAGAGTGGTCTTACTTAAAAGGAACAAATGCTGTTAGTGAAGTTTGCAATGGCATTTATGTAGGGACAAAAGTATATCACTTAGGTGGCAAACTGTCACAAATTGCATACCCTGTTTTATATATGGTACATTTCTATTTGTACTTTTTCTTTTTTCTTGTTCTTGTAATTCTTTCCCCAATCATTCTTTGCTTTCTTACATGCACCTTCCAACACATGATTTGTCTGCATCCTTCTACATAGTTACTGCTGAAGCAGACTGCTAACTTAATGTTGCTTTTGAGTCAGACGTTAAATCTTGTACTGACTGAATTAATTTCAGTATTATGCAAAATAGCTACTGTGTCCTTTACGGGCTGCTAGTTTCTTTTTCTCTTCTCCTTCTCTGTGTATTGCACCAGATACATTATTCTACCACTTCTTGTGGCTAAAACAAATTAACTGACCTTTCACCTAGACTAGTGTCTACGTTCTGGAACTGTCTGTGTTGTCATTTACCTAAACTTAGTCTCATTTGCTTTTGTGGAAAGTATGTATCCATGATGTACCTCAAAAAGATACTTCTGATATCAGAAATAAATGTTGATTTTATCCTTAGTTCACTTTGTCAGTGAACTCATTGTTACTAACCAGGATGCTCCCTGACCTCCAATGTTTTTTATCACATTCACCTTGTAGTATTTTCTCCCAGAACAAAAATGCAAAGGCATTTCTACATACAGACAACTATGTAAAGCGCATACTTTCTCTTCAATGTAATGGCTACAACCTCTCAGTAATTACTGCAGGAAGACAAGTGAAACTGTTCATCCTCTGTGGTGTCAGAGTCATTAAAATGGCTAAGAGAATTAACATTGTAATAGCTTGCAATTACACTCAATAGCAGTCAGTAGCTTGCAAAACCAAACTAAGGACTAGTTAAGAACTGTATCTTCCATTTATGTTACAACAGTAGTAAGAATGCAGATTTCAGTATTCAGGAACTGGAATCTAAAGTGTGTATTAGAAACCAGTATGACTGGATGGACCAAAAGAAAAGAGACCTGGGTCCTGATCCAAGGGAGTAGGAATCACCCTGCTATTCACTCACTCAGTTTAGCATTTGTATTAGCCGTTTAGGATTACCAGTAAGCACTCAGCACAGTAACTACAGCAGAAACTGCATCTCACCAACTCTTCCAACAGCCATGCCTGATTTCAACACCCGCAAGGTGTTGTCTCCTGCGAGCTGGACTGTTTGAACACAAAAATTGTTCTCAGAGCCCAGTGAATCCCCCTCTTGATCTACCAGATGAGCAAAGGTTCATCATTTGCTTAGAGATGGCACGAGTCCACTGTAACAATAAGCGGGCAGCCATATTCTTCGGAATGCCTGTGAAATATTTGTGGGCAGTGAAGATACTATAGGAGAAAAGGGGTTTAGGTATGTAAGTCCAGAGTTTTGCTTACGTAGAATACACTGTAGACATGCAACATGACAGACAGGTGATATTCCACTGAATTTTCCATAGGGATGGGAGTTTCTTTAGGAATGCCTGTGCATACCAAATGTGCTCATTTGCAGACAGCAATTTCTTTAAAGAAAAAATGATCCTTCTTTCAGTACAACCATGTTCAGTGTCTATAAAATTCTTCACTTTTTTTTTTTTTTTTTTTTTTTTTTCACTTTCCACTGAGCCGGTATTACCTACAAAGACTTTCCATCTTTTTTCCTCCTCTTCTTCTTCCAGAAGTGCAAAGTTGTTGATGGCTTTGAATTGTTCAGAGACGTTCAAGCATATAGCAAGTAGCTTTCTACCTGCTCGGTGCTTCCATTTGAGCCATTTCAAAGACAGGCTATAATTCTTACAAGGTAGTTGGGCTGGCTGTAGAAGGGAAAATTAAAAGAAAAAATATCACAAAAAAACCACCAACCAAAAAATGGCTAAAGGGACTGGAAACTACCTCAAAACACTAGTACAATTTTGACACCTTTGTCTTCTTTTTGTTTGACAAATTACGGACAGGTTCTGGCAATATTTGAGGAGTCCACAAACTCCCTTATTTTAATGTCAGACACGCACCACATTTACTAAATTACCAAAGATGGTAATTCCAGCATATAGAAATTTTGTATCTTACTGCTCCTCCTCTGTTGGTAGCTCACTGCACAATACTTGGATAGTTCTCCCGTACTACTGTGTGATTACTTCCTTGGAACAGATACTCCCATGCGTATTTTTTTATGTTTTCATAATTCAGACTACTGTTCAAAGGATGTATTTCTTACTATGCAATTGCAGGCATAGGATTAAGAATGAAAATAGGGCATCTAAATCAGGTGCAAATAATGATATTCCAGTATATATAATAAATGTGAGGAATTGTACCAATTAATTAAAATAATCCTCTTTACAACGTGTTAAAGCATTTAAGAGGCATTGTTCAGTAAGATAAGCTCTCTCTTCTTTTGGAAGAGTTGAGTCCTGTGTTGTTATGGTGGATCATTGCATATCACGATTTACAGCTTACAGGGTGGACACAATTATGCCTATCAGCTGGTGTGACCTCTTCTGTAATGCCAGCCCGTGAACTTCACCCAAGTAACCACCCCACCAATCCCACAACTTAGAGATGCAACATATCTTTCAGAAAGATTTTCAGTTCTATTTAAAGACTCCAAGCAACACAGAATTCACATTCCATAGGTAAAATGTTCAAGTCATTAATTAGCTGCAGTATTAAAATTTCACCTTCATTGTACAGTGCATTTACATAGCATCACCTTCCCGAAACTGTCTTTAATTATACCTCTTTTGATCAAACTATAGCAATGTGAGTGGTGGAGCAGCTACATACTAATAGAGGAATAATGATATATAGGGACACATTGAAAAATCAGCAGTTCCAGGTTAGCAAATTAAAACACATGCTTAAAAGGCAAAAGGACAAGCATCCAGCATTTACCTCCAGAAAACTACAAATCTGTTTTGTTGTCTCTTTCTTCCTTTCCTTTCAAATCACACTGAAGGTCAATTTTTCAAAGAAAATTGAGAAAGGGAACCACGGCCCTTCTGAAAGTGGGCAAGACGTTCTCGTGTCAGCAGGTTCTGTAAGTGACAAGGTGATTCTGAGAGAGACTCCAAAGATATTGGGCACTGAAGCTAATAAAGCATGTGGGTTCTAGGCTGTGTATCACAGGCCTACCTTTAAAGCATCTCAGGCATGGAGCAGTAACTAATACAGCCAACGGGAAACAGGACGGTGATACGTCTGCAACCCCATTCCACAGGCACTTTACTAAAATCTGAAGAAATACGCTTACATTCACCTGGGATTCACTGCTTGGAACTTGTTCTTGACGGTAGGTGCTTACATTCTTTCCTCCAATGAACTAAACAGAGCTAAAAGATTTAAAATGTGCTAGCGCAGGAGTAGCCTGTGGTCACCACTTACTTACTAATCCACTAGTTAAAGAGTTCTAACCTAAGAAATGAGCTATTCAGTTTGTTATCCACAGCCTCGTGCATATTCAGTCTCATGTCTCCCATTCCTGGGAGAATACCCTCACCACCAGATTAAAGGGATGGGAAGAAACCTCTCTTCCATCGAAGCTGTATCACCACATCTAAAAGAATCCAAGATCAATTTAAATAGAGAACAAAAGGAAGAGAGAGCATGGTTTCCTGTCTTCTATTAGGACTCTCCCTTTAGGGAGAAGACAAGGCTGTCCTTCGAAAACATACATTATTTGTCTCTCAGATATTCTAATTTTCATATAGTTACCATTAATCCTAAGTGTGGACACACAGCCAGTATTCCCACGCTGGTCTTACTAATAATGCCTAGACATGTAGCTTCTGTTTAATTTTGCTTTGATACTCTGTCTGCTACCCATCCACTCACAGCTGTCATCTTTACTACCCCGTAACAGTGGGAGCGTATATTCAGTTATTCACCACGACAAACAAATGCTGTTTACTGCAAACTGCCTTCCAGAAAACAGTCTCCCAACCTGAAATGCAACCCACGTTCTTTTTCACTAGATACCTGACCTTGACTTCAACAGTTCTGTTGAACAAATGAGGCCACCTTAGCAAGGCATCTAGATCGGTCTATGCCATTAACCCGTATCCATCATAACTGACAATCAGCAAATCTTTGGCGTGTGGCATTTAATCAGGCATTTGTTTGTTCTCTCTCAAATCACTGGTATACGAAGTAGCTTTGTAATATTCTGTATATCGCTACTAGAAATATCCCAGCGAGATGAAGGTTTACAGATATCTTTATAGATTGTATGGGCTAAATGTATTTTGTTTTTTGCTAATTTCTGTTTAATCATCACAAGCATCAAGTCATGTGCTTTATGGACTGCTATTACAGACATTCCATTACATTTTTCATTGAAACTTAGGTTGCATCAAAATGTAGTTTGACACGATTTGTTTCCCATCTGAGTGTTAATTCCCAGTCTTTCTTTCTGATAGGGACAACTCATTACTTAACTGCAACAATCTTTTTAATACATCTCTAACATTCATTTTTGCAATCTAGTTTATTTTCAAGCAGAGAGATTATTTCCAGTAAAATTACTATCACAGTATCTCTGTACAGAATTCTCTCTGCAGAATCAAGACATCACCGTGCATATTACATTAGAATTTATACCACAGCATTTGAAACAAGGACACATCTTGAAATCTGTGAAATGTCACAGAAAAAGATGAGGCCATGGAGAAGTTGTGGCCATGTGGATCTTCACCCCTGTGAATAGATGCAGTCCTCAAGCTACAGCATTGCATGTAATTTACCAAGCTCTACTAGCATGCCCAGCTCTCCCCTCTTCTCAATTAACCTTGAAAAGCTGAGAGATACTTCCCTGCTGATTTCTGGATTGCCCCTTAAAACTCCTGCTCTTTGTTGACAGTTACAAAACTACAGTTGCAGTTGGAAAATTAACTCTGCTGTAGTTTCTCTCTAATCAGACATTTGCAGTACGCTTTTCCCAGTTACAGGTAATTCAAAGTGTTCCAGTCTACTTCATTTCTCCACACAGATTTTCTATTTTATGGAATACAGACATGGAGATTGTTATGTTTTAGCAGCACTGTTAGACCTGCTGCTGTGCACTATCCATGTCCAAGGCCCATTTTTGCCGCTGTTTCTGTATACCCTGGTTAATTTAAGGCGCTGCTTTCCTCCCAGCCTCGCCAAGAAACTGTAGAAAGTTTTATAGGTGTGCCTAGCAGTTCGCCCTTCTCTCCTTTCACAATCTACTTTGCCGTAGTGCTCCCTTCCTTGCTGCCATTGGTACCTGCACGGATGTCTGGCAAAGTGGGAGAGGCAATTTAAGGTTAAATAACAGTCGACATTTAATTACACTTTACAGAAAAACCAAGTATTCTGCAGAGTATTTGGAAGTAACACGACACAGAATGTGATGCCTGTGGCTCACCCGTGCCCGTTCACTGACCAGGGGAGGCTGGGGGCCGCCGCCTGCCCTCCCAAGTGCCCATCACCCTCCGCAAGCGCCTCTAACTTGTAGCTGAAGATAGAAGCGATTTTCTAACAGTTTGCTGGGGGTTTCCCACCGCCGCCCCGTGACGAGCTCTGGCCGCCCGCGGCTGCCTTTCCCCGCGTCGCCGGCCGCCCCCCGGGCCTGGCCTGCCGCAGCGGCGACCCGCAAGCCCAGCGGCGCCCGGGGGTGCGGGGCACAGCGCGGGGGGGGCAGCCGCGCCCGCCGTTCCCTCCGCGCCGCCGCCTCCACGGCTGCGGCTGGGCCCGCGCCCCCCCTCCGCTGTCCGTCCGTCCGTCCCTCCCCGATCCTTGTCCCCCGGCCGGGGCGACGGGACGGGCGCCGTGAGGCCGGCTTCGCCCGCCCCGCTGGCAGCGCCGTTAGCCCGGCTGCCCCGGAGGGAGCCCGGCGGCCCCCCCTCGCCCGCACCTCTGCGGCAGCGCTCGGCCGAGGCAGCGCGGCCGTTCCGCCGAGGGACGGGGCGGCGCGGGGCCGCCCGCTATGCGCAGTAGCGACCAGGGAGGCCGGGGCACCCCCGCGGCGTGACACCGGGGGCTGCCGCCCAGGCACCGTCGCCGTCCCCCGCGCCGCCCCGCGGCCGCCCCTCTCCGCGCCGCCGCCCGGCCCCATCCAGCGCGCGGGGGCCCTGCACGCGCGCGGCCGGGTGCCGAGCGCGGGGATTGGCTGGCGGGCCCGGCCGCGGCGCGTGCAGCCGGGGGCCGCCGGGGCTGCAGCCAGAGCGCGGCTGGCGCGGGCGCTGCTGCCGGGGCCGCGCTGCCTCCGCCGCCGCCTCTCGCGCCGCGCCCGCCGGCCGCGGGAGGGAGGGAGGGAGGGAGGGAGGGGCGGGGGGAGGGAGCTGAGGCGGCGGCGCCCCCGCTGCGCTCCGCCGCGCTGCGCCGCGCTCCGGGGGAGGGCCGGGCCGGGCGGGGAAGGGAAGGGAAGGGAAGGGAGAGGCGAGCGGCGCGAAGGCAGGGGCCGGGCCGGGCAGGGAGGAAGGAAGGGGTGTCCCTCGGCAGTGGAGGAATCCGCGCCGCCGCCAAGTTACCGCCCGGAGACGGCGCGAGGCGCTCGGGCTGCTCAACCTGCCGCCGCTGCTGGTAAATGCGCTTCGCTCCTTACTCGCCTGCACGCGCGGGCTCCGTGCTGCTCGGCAGCGGCGCCCGCAGCTGCAGCGTGTCCGCCTCGGTCGCTCCTTCCCCGCCGCCCCCCCCCCCCCCCCGCGCGGTCATTGCCATAGCGGAGTTGACAACTTCTGGCGCGCGGGCGGCGGTGCGCGGGGGCTCCCGCGGCTGCTCGCGCGGCGCTCGCGGGGGTCAGGAGTTGCAGGAGTTGCAGGGAGAGGGTCCGCCGCGCCTCTGCCAGAAGTGCTGCTGCTGCGGCGCTGCCCGCTAATTCGCATCCTGCATCGCTGGTATTTCTTTTATTTTCGTGGTGTTTCAGTGTTGCTTTTGCTCTTTAAACTGTTTTTTGTTGCTGTTGTTGTTCCCCCTTTTCTTTTTCCCCTTCCTGAGGGATTGAGGTACCGTTGTTTTTATTTTTTATTTTTTTCATTTTTTTCAACAGTGTGGAAAGGGATCGCTGATTCAGAAACTATTGTCCACAGTGCGTCTTGGTTAGGAGCAGGCAGAAATAAGGCAGGCATTTGTATTCCGAAAGGGAATTAAAAAAAAAAAAATGCTGCTTTGCATCATTGCTGCAAATTTGTAGGGAGCAGTAAGGGACAACAATATTGCGTTGTTTGCAAAGATAATAAACATAGGTTTGGTGTTTCACGTATAGCCCTGCGATTGAGCTGTTTGGAAATTGCACTTGATCCGTTCCTGGCTGTGGAGGAAGGGGCTGCTGGCACGGACTGCGTGCATTGCTCAGACAATGTACCGGCGCAGGCGAACGCCAGACCAAGTCCCTGTTAGACCTTACGTGGAGTGGCAGTTTGACAAGATACTGCTCAGCTTCTTGCCTACACCCAAACGGAAATTTAAATCAGGTGGCTTAATGGGTGCGGATTGAGCTCTTAACTCTTTATCTCTGAACCAGACTCCTTTTTCAACACTTCTTGTTAGGATGCTTGTAAATTCTGGCGTAAACCTTTACCTCTAGCAATTTCAGATGATTTAATATCATTGATGTCTTAATATGTGCTTTTCCTGGTTTGTGGTTTTTTTTTTTTTTTTTTTTTTTTCCTTATGTGCCTAACTGTTCCGTCCTTTTAACAGGCTCAAAATGTAATGGCAAGTATTGTCTCTGTGTATATCTGTGTACATAAATATTTATACATATATAATGTTTGGCTTGTACTTGTTTAAATTTACCAAATCTTGTATTACATGGAGAAAACAGGTATTATAACAGAACTGAAATGCAGGAACACAGAATTAAAGGGCATTTTGTTTATAATATTCAGTTGTATAGTTAAAAGGTTATGTAAGAGCAAAGAAATTCAAAATGCATATGTTCTGAAGAAGTGAAGCCTAGAGGTAGCAGTGTTGTAGCAATTTCAGAAAAGGAAGCTTGACCGAACCAATATGGAATGCAAAGTGTCAATAACTAAGTGTAGTTATCTAATATCTTCATAGAGCATGGAATTCTGTTTAAAATCCATTGTGTTTAAGAACTTAGTCTGTATTAAGTGCAGAGTTAATGAAAAAGTAGTATCACCTGTTAGTGCGCTTACTTTATGCAAGTTTAATAGTTAACCGTGGCTGTAGGGTCTCAAAGTTTTTCTTCAAACTTCAGAAGAATTTAGAGAGAGAAGATTCTTTCTTCAAGACATTTGTATTATAATTCAAATCAATCTGATTGGAGAAACTGGTGGATCTCCACCTTACAGAACAACGACAGGTATTTTTCTAAGGGGCTTATGTAAGTGCTAGGTAAAGTGAATTTTTACAAGGGGCTGATGACCTAAAGATAGGTGGCATTTCTTGTGTTGTCAAGGTTAAAAATAGATACAAACGATATGTTTGGGCATTGTTTTCCCGTGCACTGGCAAATCAGTAACCAGGTTGACAATTAATTTAGCTTGGCCCATATACTGAGGTTTCTAGTCACTGACTAATAAAAACCCCCTATTCATATATATTACACTGGCGTAGATTGTGTGGTATTCAAAAAGCCGGCTGCGAGGTCTAAGCTTTAATACATTTTGAGAGGAAAACTTTTTTAGCTGTGGTTTCTGAATGTCCTGGCAACATGTAAGAACTCATAGAAGAATTTTTTTTCCAAATGTTAATACATGTTCAACGTATTTAAAGAAAATAACAAAGTTTTGATCCAGATAATGTTTGAATTGCTATTCTGCTTATTTTAAAACATTTCCTACTAAGACAGTGCTTGTATGAAAATTATAATCTTTTAATTCTCTAGATGCTTATTTTTCATGTGGATAACGAAAGTAAAATAGTCGTGTTTCTGTGTCATTAGATTTCAGCTGTTTATGTAGCTTGGGGAAAATTAACACATGAGCATCACTTGTGATGTTTTTCACCAATTAAGTTGAACTGTATTTTCCTTTTTAATATTTCATTCTAGAAGTCAAAGCGCAGCATGAGAAACTGAGGAGGCACTTTTTTTTTTTTTATTAAGTGACAGAGATTAACAGTGGTAGAAGCATTGATTTGAAGGGCTAATAGTTAAATTTCTTTGCCTTTTTAAAGAACATTTTTATTTCTGAGAAGAGCAGTAATATGTATATGTATATCAGCTTGTGATAAATTATGGTCATTGCTTTGGCATTTTTCCACCAAATACTTTTGGTTTTGTTTCTGCAGTCAAAGAAAATGTCTTGTGAGCACTATTACTGTTAAAGTAATGGTGCAAGTTGTCTTAGTGGTCTTGTGCTTAAAATTATTTAGACCAACGTAGAAAAGGGAAAATGTTTGTTCAGTTCAATCAAGGTCAATGTCTAGACTTTCTTGTCTGAGAGGTCGAACTAAACTGAAGGTCAAATTAGATGGAGACAAGGCTCAAGCCACTGTACCCCTCAAGTCAATACACCGATGTTTGAGAAGCTGGTTTGTGTTTGTTTGCAGTTCACTGTGAATTTAATCACTCAATCCTTAATGTTTTTGGCAAAAGGTGCGCGTAGAAGCAGCACCACTGAAGTTCATGCTTAAAGATGAGACCAAAAAATTATTGGACTGATCCTTTAAGTACTAATATTCTTTTATATAAATGGATAGTTCTTGCTTAAAGATGAGACCAAAAAATTATTGGACTGATCCTTTAAGTACTAATATTCTTTTATATAAATGGATAGTTCTAAAAAGTCTGCCCTCCCGCGCCCTGGATCCGTAACAGGAAATACAACCTTAGAATACAAATTAAATTAATTTCTACTAAACTGATTAAGATAAGAGATGGTTTAGTCCTGACTCTCATTTTCAGAAGGTTAGTATTTAATGGAAATGGCAAGATTTTTCCAGGCTTTTTTTTTCTTATAATTTCACAAAATCTTTATCAGGAAGAATAGTTTTATATTGTATTTACAGCGCTACAATAGAAAAGATAGCATTGCTGATACTAAACACATGCAGAACGGGTCCATACTTTCTGACCTGAGGTGTCACATCCCGGAGCCTTCAATACCAACTGAGAGTGACTCATCCTCCTAACTTCTTACTGCACAAAATAGCTCCCGTACAGTGTACATTTAGCTTGTGTAGGAGACGGAGTATGGAATGACTCTGGCTGCATCAGACTGTTCCAACCACAGACTGGACCAAATTTGTGTCCTGCTTGGTTCTGTACCCTCGCAGAGCCCCTTCTTCTTATCCTTGTTCACAGTCGCTTAGCGGAGCAGCTGCAGCGACGTGTAGAATGTTTTCTGCAATTGAATCTCACCTAATCCAGATATGGATTTAAAAGATACTGTTGGGCATTCTCTGTTAGCTGAATTTTGTCTCACAATTATTGGTCTGCGTTGGGATCTCATAATGCTGTTGAAGTTCAAATACATTGTTTTAAATCCACCTTGCTGACTAACTCAATATTATCAGATAGACCTTTTGGATAAGCAGGAAGCGCACTAAGCTTAGATATTCACTTTTTATTATTTTTTGAATAGATTCTTTTTGGTTGAATTGATTGACGTTCAGTGCCAAACAGTAATAAATAGACTACTTTCAGGTTTATTGCTGAACATTAATAACCTAGTAGTCATCCAAATAGGGATGTAATTATAAGATTTTTAGCAAAAAGCTTCACAACGTTGAATTATAGACTTATGTTTAGCTGAGCAGGTTGCAAATGGATGCGTGATGCATATACTGGCTTACACCAGTGGCAGTATTCAGATGTGTTCTGGGGTAATAGTTAAGGGAAAAACTGATCTTAAGTCATGTTTTTTCCTTTAATTCAAGAACAGGTTTTGTAGAAGATATGTTTTGTTGTCTGATGAATGGTAAGCAAATTTGCATTGAGGTAGGGGGTTTCACTTTGGGGTTTGGGGATATTTTTTGTGTGTTTGGTTATTTTTATCTTTGTTTTGTTTTTTTTTTTTTTTTTATGGGTTGGTTTGTTGTTTTTTGTTGTTGTGTTGGTGTTTTTGTTTTGTTTTAACTATAATGCCAGTCAAGTAGTATGGGGAAATTAAAAACAAGGTGTCACCCTTTTTGGCTAATAAGAGTCTTCATTCTGGTTTTGCTCTTAATGGGCTTCTTTGGCTCAGTGTGCACATTAATATATCAAAGCCCTAACTGTAACCCTTCAGAACTACAAATGTGTGTTAAAACTGTATAAAATATAGGAGTAGCTGCTCTCAAAGGATTGTCATACTAGTTTGAGGCACGCTGCAACTGCCTTTGTCTTTAGTAGGAGTATTTAAAGCTTTCAGTTGGTCTCAGTTCTCCAGATTTATCTGTTGGGGGTTTTTTTCAGCCCACCCAGGCAAGGAAATCAGAGGGAGTATATGAGACTATAAAAATCATTAATGAACATATCCATTAAACACTTTAAGAGTATGGAATTAACTTGTATATAAAGTCCTTGTGGAAGGTACCATGTGAAGCGTGTGGAGAGGCAGCAGAGTTGCAGCCCAGTGCTGTACCGGTGCCCTAGCTGTGCCCGCAGCGTGGGCGGGGTGAGCGGGGACGGCATCCAGCTTGATGGTGATGTGCTCTTTGGGGGAAGCAGTGGAAGTGGTAGGAACAAAAAGTGCATCTCTCGCATATCCCTGCTCATGTAAGGCTTTTGTGGGCATGGTGATATCAGCTGGTGTACGTTATTCTGAACCACAGTCTGAGAGACGTACACAGTCTGAGAGACCCAGGGAAGCTTTTCAGTGTGGATACGAGTCCGGGTCTGCCGAATTTTAGTGTAGCACTGTGACATTGCGAGTCATCTTTTTACATCAGTCTGCATATGTACGAGAGCAAATGGAGCCTGTCTCCATGTCTGTACTTCTGTGTTTAGCTATCTGAGAATCTAAATGCCTCCTGGGAAGTTTCACATGTGTTCCCTTAACTCTGAATGTGAAAATCTTTGTTTTTTAAATTACTGTTTTTAGGGGAGAAAATGAGAAAGTTTAGGAAGGTCACTTTTCCTGAACTAATGCAGTTAGGAGCGTTGGTTCTGTTGTGGTTTTGAATGGCTCTGTACAGTGCTACATGTTAACTAGATCGTAGGAGATGTAAGTTTAAAGAGGTACAGATGAATGTACGTAAGTGGAAACTACGCAAATTCTGTTCTGAAGCACTTGTTACATAGTAGTGTTGGGCTGAAGTGTAAAGACATGTAAAAACAGTAAAATATAGAAGGTCCTATTAAATGTAAATAACTTATTTTTCCAAAGCTTTTTGCGAGTATGGATTGCCTAGTGACTCTTCTAAGCTCTCTTTAAATTGTAGCTCTCCACAGTGAAGTAAGCTATGGGAATGGTGTGCTCCAGCATTGTGCTGCACACTACAAAAATGGGAAGCACCTTCTTCAGCAACAACAAAGTTGAGTATTTAGAAAGGTAGAATACTTGATATTGAAATGTGAGTGTGTCACTAGAGACAACATTTTGGAGCTTGAAAATAAAGTTCATTTTACTTGCTACACTTACCTTGCCAATGTTACAGGAAATACTGTGCGTGAATCAGATTCTGGAGGGGAAATGAGATGTTGACTTTACACTAGTTGAAATAAAGTAGCAAACATAAATATTAAATGCATCATAGTATATAAAAATACTTTCTCTAGGGAGGAATGTTACATACTTCACACTTGCAACATTTAATGAGTTTTCTGAACCAAATTATAACAAGTGATATGCAGCTTAATACACTTAGAGAATATAGTAAAAAAAATCAAATTTCATTTAAAATGTCTACCAGTGCATGCTGTTTGCCTAGTTCTGCTGTCTGTGTAGATACCTACTTTCACCATCAGTGAAGAATTAGGCATTTAAAGAAAAGAACTTTTCATCTTAGTTCATATTTACATAGATTTCGGGTCTCGATGTGCATACGTGCAGGTCCTTGGTGCGTTTGGTTTTGGCTTTGTGCCTAGGGATGCTCAGGAGTTGGCAAGAGTGTATAGTCTGGAACACAGAACTTTCTCTTAAGGCATGTTTTCTTGTCTAGGTGTTTATTCTAACTTTTGTGCAGCATTTTGACACAGAGAAAATTTTTTTACCATTACCTGTGGTTTTTGAGAGAGTGCACTATGTCTGTTGCACTAGTTTTGCATGAGAACATACAAATGCAAACATTCACAAAAACATGAGCCCATAAAATGATAGGGGAGTAGTTTTCTCTTCCACTTCAATATAGCTGACTGGGCACTAAAACTGGAAGGATTATTAATGAATCTCACAGAAAAATAATTGTTTTGGCAGACTCCTTCCAATCATGGGGAAGTTTTAGACAAATCCTAGTGTATAGAAGAATATTCAAACGAGTGGAAACTTCATACATGTAACTATAACATTAAGTAAAACACAACAGTACTATGAAAGTGGATCTGTAGTTTTAATAATCTCATAAGAGTTTAATTTGAGTGTTTATATTACGTGTGTACAGTTACCTAAAACATGATTGAGTTTATGTAAATGTTTGTGTGACACAGGAAGGTCTGCTAGCAATAGAGATACAGAAAATTTCCACGGTGAATGGCTTTGATCAGTTCTTTCTGTTTTTGGAACATGTGGCCTAAATATCAGCTAAAGAACAGTGGCAAATGCTGCTGAGGGGAACTGTAAATGTGCAGATCGCTATTGGAAGTGAAGCAACAGAGAACAGATTTTTAAAGAAGGTTGAGTGTTTGGAGATAAGCAGGTGCCTATAAAATGATCAAAACTTCCTATTAGCTTTACTCGCTTTTAACACCCATTCTTAATGTCCCTCTGGACTTTATCCTGCATCTGTAGCTGTGGAAAATCCTTAAGGGAGGTGGGGGGAAACCCCTGCATCTAAGTATTTCAGTTAAGGCACCTTATATGTGTATGGTTGGTACTTAAGTCTTTTCAGGAAAGATTTATGAGAAGTAGACCATCAGGTAGGCTATTAATAAACCAAAAAGCAGGGTGTGGTAACAAAGATTTGTATATAGCCTTGGTCACAGAAGGAGCTAAACCTTTTTTTTTTTTTTTTTTTTTTTCTCCGGAGAAGTCAGCTGGCTTCAGTTGTCTCCCTGCATAGAGACTAACCTAAACCTTCTCCTTTTCCCTTTATCTCCAGCTGCTTGTTGTCAGCATGGAGCAGTCTGAGAAAAAGTCTCTTAGTGCAGTGCTAAATGTGGAGGTCACAGCTTTATTAACCAGTACTGAAGTACGTGGCATTCCAGTGCAAATCTTAGCTGACACCAATGGCCTCAGCTATGGAATAAAGAATAAGCTGTGCGGCTGTCTGTCTTTCAGCTTTCCTACCTGCTAAGGGATGCTGACTGAAATCCAGAACATTGTCACCTTCTTTCTTCTGTGGAACCTACTTGAGGTTGAAAGATGACACGAGAGCGGAGCTGCACAGAACTGATCTTTTCAGAAAATGATGTCAGTGGTCAGGACCGATGCCTGAGTGGCTCACTGTGCAGCAGAACTCGCTGCAGCATTTTTCTAGGGAATCAAAGTCACAGTTATTTCAGTAATCCTTCTAAAACAGGCTGTCTGGAAGGTGGAAATGTCTTCATGGTACTTTGACTGTCTCATCATTGCAGGGCAAAGGAGAGGAGTAGTCTCTTTCAGATCACAATGTTGATAACCAACGTGCCTTCCATTGAGAACTCATCATAACGTCACAGAAAAAAGCTGAAATAGTGAATCCTCAGTGGATTACTGTGGTCGCGGTCTTTCTCCTGATCCTTTAGGATCATTCCCTGCTTCAGGAGCCTGGCTATAAACAGCAGGCTCTTTCTCTCTGGGGCATGAAGAGGGGAGAATTAATGCAGAAAAAGTGTGACCTGAATATTGCCTCACCTGCCCTGGGGTGTGTCTTTTCTCTTTCACAAGTGTTCTCATGGTCTTTGGCTTCGCCACTGCATCACCCTTACTAGGGTGAGCACCTGCGAGACCCCGAGCCCTGTGTTCTGCCTCGGAGCAGTGGAGGGAAGGGCTGGCAGCTCCTTCTGGTATTGTGCTCCTTGTTGTATTACCAGTGAGGATTACTAACTAATGAGTTGAATGAAAGAGACCTTTCCCTTCACTTTCACAAGCAGCTGTCACTGCTGGAGAGAAGAAGTGGCAAGAGGTGAGAAGAACCTGTGGATTGCCTGTGGAGTATTTATTCTTCTATTGAAGCTCTAATTACCTAACTGAAACTCTTCTTCCATCTCTCCAGCAATCCCAGGGGCCTCCATAGGTTCCTGTAGTTCAGCTGGCATTCTGTATCAGCTACCTCCAGGCTTAAATTGCCTTTCTTTTTCCTACATTGTTCCTTTAAAGGAGCAGTAATCACTTCCCCCTCTGTTTCTCAAACCATCCCAAAATACAAGCCTTTAATAGATTGCTCTTTTACAGAGCAGCGTATGCATTTCCTCCGTGCCTCTCACCCTTTGCCCATACCCTTCATTGACTGTGCAGGTATTGGAGTTTACACGTGGTCAGTTCTGTAGATCTTGAAATTGGCATGTCTCACAAGATCAAGGTTTGTAATTCTACCCCAGTTAGTTTAAGGGTGCTGGGATAGGGAGAGCTGTGTCATTCGGTCTGCCTGCTTGGGGAAAGTCAGAACTGAGACTCTGGTACTCCCAACACAGATGTCATTCCCTTCTCTGGTGATGCCAGGCAAAGGAGATAGCCACCGTACGTTTTGATTCCCTTCCTCTTATAGGAAAGAAATGATAGGAGGTGTGGGGTTTAGATCTCTTGAAAAGCTGCTGTGATGGCTGCTTTGTACTACCTCTGTTTGCCACTGGGTTTCTACCTAGCCAGGGATGCCAAAGGGTGTCTGATGATTGACAATGACCTAGCTCCTAGAATGAAGTGTTAGAAGTCCAGCGTGCAGTCGGATTGGGTCAGTCCTGGTGTAAGGCTGAAACCTGGTGGGTAGTGCAAAAATCTTCAAGCAGTTTTCATGAAAACAAGTAATTCATCCCTATGAATTGTAGAGTAGGAGTGTCTTTAAATGAATGGAGGCAGTGGGTTGATTAGCATTGATGATATGCAGCTGTGGCGTTGCCTCGGAGGCAGTGGGTTGATGGACATGAATGATGTGCAGCTGTAGCTTGTTCCTGCTAGGTAGTTAAATAGCTCTGAGGAGTAGGGGTCGGATGGAGGAGTAGTAGCAGTGGGGTCTGACCTCTGGAGGAAGCAGAAACAGCACGGACAGTAGAATCTGACCAATGGTAAAAGCCTAACAAGGCTTTTGCAGCCTACTGGTTTGTTTGTGCTGCAGCAGTTATGATAGTTAAGCCTGAAGTAGCTATGTTTGAGTATTAGGGTCTGGTCCTGTGAGTAGTCATTGTCCTGCTGTTGCTCATGTGACTATGTGTGAGAAAGGATCACCTGCTTAAGGCAGGCTCTGCTGGAAGATGACTTTCCCATTGTCCTCCGTTTGCAGTTTAGTTTAGTTGATGCATTTGAAAAATGGACACTTAGAAGATGGTTAGGTGTCACTTTAGTTTTGCTAATGAAATGCTGTTTAGCACTTAGGTTCTGCTGTGCCAGTATTATGGCCTACTATCATTTATAGCTAGCAGGTTTTATTTTCAAACTAAGCACCAACAAACATATATATGAGCTTGAATTTGTGGCAGTTGAAGTTAACGGATGCCTCGCAATGATTGTAGTGACTTTGGATCAAACCTTGCTTATACATTCTACTTTTTTAGCTGGGTAGGGAGGATAACTTGCTTTGTTTCTAAGTGGTTTTCTTTAAAGGAAAAGAAAAAAGAAGGGGTTTGGCAGCACATGTTGCACGAACAGTTGCCGAGGTTAAAGAAAAGATAATACTTGGTTTAACATTGCTCTGCATTTAGGCAGTGCATACAGAAGGAAAACCAGGGACCCTCCTGGTAGTTCAGGAGCAGCTATGGCTTACTCCATCTGTGTCTCACCTTGTTTTAAAAAAAGAGCCTTAGTGGGCACGGCAGGCTAGAAGGACTATGGCCAGGGTGCTGCTACCTGGGTCCAGGTGGTGAGCCAGCAAAACGACGGATTCCAACCTCTCTTGCTGTCTTCCTCCTCCCTTCACTTACCTCTTTTAAACTTAATTCTTGCACAGCTGTATTTTAAGCTCTAAAACATAAACTCCATGACTGAGGGTTATTTGACTTGATTCAGTCAGTTCCTGAATATTTTGGAGTATAATTCCCCAGATGTGTTATGAACAGGTCTGCCCATGTCAGAAGTCACAGTATGCATGTCGCTGTGTATTTAAAAATAATGCTTTCTGTGTCAGGTAGTTGGCTGGTGAATTTATCCTGTTTATGCCATGACCCTAAAAGGGATCTCTTCGGTTGGATGGTGGCACTTCTGTCTTCCATCCTCCTTTCTCACCGTTCCTACCCTGCCCCCCTCAGCCATGACATTGATGGGGGCATTTTTACAGGTGTAGTTTAATGTTTGTGGTTGACTATTTTATTGCCAGAAGTTACATGAATACTTGGTGCCACTTCTGTAGTGTATGAAGTCTTATTTGTGTCTGTTACCAGTAGATTGTAGCTAAACAATGCATGTTATAAATGAATGTTTATTTCCACTTTGATTACTTTGGAAGTCCATAGGGTTATTATTCATCTTCCCTACTTAGCAGTTATTCAACATATCAGTTTGCTTACATAGTAAATCTGTAATAGCTTTTTGTATTATGGAAAACAATCCTTCCTTTAGTAGGGAAGCAGTGATGCAGGATAAGCTAATGCACTGAAAAATAAGTTTATTCTCCACTTAGAAAAAGGGCGGTTGCAGTCCTGCAGATAAGGGTCTGGATTTGTTGCCTCTGAACAGCAGACAAAATTCTGCTGGTCAGTTCACCCACTCAGTGTATCAGTTTTGTGGAAAGATGTATGTCTTTGGGTTTGCTTAATTGCCCACCTTTTGCTGTCGCCATTTCCCACACACCCCCACCCCCACTCCCCAATTTTTTCAATTAGAAAGTGTTTTGGAAGATGGTAGAAGTTGGATGAGGTTCCAGTAGCGTAGGAGGGAAAGAAAAGTTAATCCAATTTTTAATTTCAGATAAACAGCTTTATTATAGAAGCTATCTTCTCTCTTTGCGATTAGTGTGAACATGCACAAGAATCTTTTGAAATAACTAAAATGGCTATATTATATTTCAAATATATGGTAGCTAGGTGGCCTGTTCACTGATTGATTTTAGCACATTAGGGGACCATATTCTTCTTTCAATCATGGAGGCTCAGGCTCAGTAGGATGATGAGTGCCTGGTTTAGCCCTTCTTTTTAAACTTTAAAGACTGGAATCCTTTGGTGAGCAGGGCAGATCTACCTCACTGGGGTAGTCACTGGTGACTGTGAAGATGTCATATAGTGTAGAAGCACCTGAGCTTCTCCTGGATTAAAACTGGGTGGCAGCACTATAATCTGGCTGTCATCTTTTTTCCCATTTCCTTGCCATCTTTGAAGGTATGTGTTGACTAAAAGCTGAAATTCCGCAATACAGGAGCTGAGCTCCTCTTACTGCTAGGACACACCTGGCAAAGGACTATTTCAGTCGTCTTGTACGACTTAATCCATTATCCCTGTGAATAGTGGAATGCAGTGGCTCACAGTGGGATACAGCGTCTCAACGTGAAGCATATTTTCTGGAAAACTGAGTAAGTTGTACCTTGGAGCTACCTGCTTTTCTTTATTGGTTTATTTATAGATGTCTCTAAATCTGTTTTATGTGAGTTATTCAAGACTTTGCAAGATAATTTGCAGGGTTTTTTTGTGGAGAATAGCTTGTTTAATCATTAGATTGACATATGTGTCCCCTTTCTCCCCTGGCACTTGTGTGTGTGCATTACAGTTAAAGCTCGCTCCTTGCCAGGACACTTCTACCTTCTCTTTTAAGTGTCATGACTTACAACGGCAAAGACATTACACCTACATACGAAACAGTCAGGAACTCTTAACCTGGCTCCTAGATTCCAAACTACTGCTTCAACAACCTTTGGGTTCTGTTCATCTTAGTTTTGAGGTCCATAGGACTTCTCCTCAGACCATCTCATCTTTCTCTTTTCCCATCTCCCAGTGGGAATTCCAGCCCAGAAAGACTATTTGTTCTTTTCCACAGTTACCACAGCACTTTGCTTTGTGTACCCTTTATACAACCCTGCTCTCACTTAGGAATTATTTAAAGCTTGGATCGTTTTCACCAAGAAAGATTGAGGTTAGAAATGATAGAAAACAAACCAAAACCCCAAATCCGCTTTCACATGAGAACAATAGTAAAGCATTGGAATGGTGTCTCTGTGGAGGCTGTGAAATCCTGGCCATTACTGATATTACAGTACAGACTAGACAATATCCGTCTAGGATGGTGGCTTTACTGTTGATACTGCCTTGCAGTTAGGGGACAGGTTGGACAGCTTTGCAGTGGGCATCTCTCCCAGGTGTGTTCTTCTGCAATACACTGGACTTGCATTTTATAATAGGAATAGGTGGATCTAAACAGATGTCCACCAAAAACCCTCCATTTTTTTTTTTTTTTCAAGTTCATTTCTTACAGATTCAGTGTGTTTTTTCAAGTGACTGAACTGGAATTTTGAGTTAGGACAACTGAAAACCTGGATAATTTGCAAACGGTAAAGATGGATTATAGCAGTTAGTGCTATTTGAGGTTAAATAGGTGTGTGTGTATGTGTCTGTGCATGCATGTGTGTGTAAGGTTTTGCAGATTTGATACAAAAATCCTTGTGACTACAAGGCAGGGATCTTGTATTGTTTTTGTTAAACTGTTTTTCTCTTTCAAGGCTTCCTGTCTAAGCAAGCCCTTAATGCATGGAAAGAGGCTAAGATCATGAATAAGAGAGCTGTTTCGCTAAGCTGCTCTGTAAGTGCTGTAGCAACCTTCCAACTCCAGAGCTGAAATTTTGCACTATTAAGTATTTGTATATTCCAGGCGATTCATTTGGCATCATGTCTCTGAAGAATAGCACCCAAATAGCTAATGAGACTTCATCAAATACCGCAAGTATTTGTAACGAAAATGAAAGTGTCCTTATTTGGTAAACAAACCAGATGTGAGAGAAATAAAAGTGCAGAAAAGTAGATCATGCTTTAGATCATACAGAAATACTGTGAGGAGAGGATAATAGGGGCAAAGTCTTCATGGCAGACCCTAGAACGCACGTGAAATTGAGTGAGACGAGAGATTTAAGCTATAATAGCTTTGTGAGGGAATGCCCTGCCTCTCTCCTTGTTTCCCTGCATTGCATCAGCACTGATCTTTTTAAACATGGAAATAGGTGCCCTCTGTGACTACCACTGTATCGGTGCTATGGGACGGCTTTCTGAACTCTGGATTCTGCTGAGCTATCCCCAGATGCCCTAGATACTATTGAGGCTTTCCCTAGAAAAATAAGTGGTTTGGAAAAAAATGACCGATCATCCCAGCTGACATAACCTTCCTGCATGCTTTTATAATATAAATCACAGTGGAATTGGCGAGTAAAATCTTGAATATTGTCTCTTTTAATGCTATCCTTTCAAATTAATGGTAATGATGATTTCTCGGTTTGGGGAGCATGGTAGTGGCTTTCCAGTGACTAATAGCTTCAGTCAGTAATGTAATAGATTTTTGCAACATGATAATGAAAAAATTTCTAATGAAGGTCAGATAGCAAATGGCTACTGAATCATTAGTTTTAAAAATCCGTCAAACTTTGCAATATTTTTTTTCAGGTTTTGTTAAGCAGGCTTTTTCAGCCCTGACGACAGAGCCGTGATCGTTACAGATATTTCAGTGAATGTGTTGGAAGAACAGACCTAGTCTATTAGGCTCTTGAAGAAGAGAATTGATGCTGCTTAGTTTGGTGCGTGATTCAAAGCCCAGTTGGGTTTTCAGACTTTTTAGGTGAGATAGCGTTGTTGAGCCCAACAGTTAAGGCTGGACTGTGTGAAGTCACATTTTGCCGTTTTACTTGTTGAATAGTCATCACAGAACACCCGGTGGCATGATGCAGGTGAATATATCACTGGAAATAGTGAGTGCTTTCCACTAGATGTCTTCACCGTGGGTGACTAAATCAGTAACTTAGTGATGCAGGAGTATCTAACTTCGTGTAGACGCAGGTTTGGATTTGTAAATTTGTAGGTATTTTATTCATAGCTGTTGCAGCACTGGTGTTCTGCAGGGTGTAGTCATAGTTTTGTTGATTTGTGTTAGTTGCTGAAGCTTTTAGTGTTACACAGGTAGAGGACTTCTACAAGGGCATTGGAAGAAACATGCCGTGTCTTAGAACATCTTGTAAACACATCAGTAAATCGTGGATAAAATCAAATGTGTTTTCTTTTTGTAGAATTTTTTTCTCATTTGCATTTGTGAATCATTCATCTGTTTGTCATCAGCCAGTGATATTTCTGTAGTAAGTGAATTCCCGTTAGCTACCTACGAAGTAATTTTTTTTTTATGGCATACTGATTCCTATTGTGACCTACTTATGTTAGCTACAAAACATTAATCTACGAAGCATTAGATAACTGTGATTATTTCTTTGAGTGATAGAAAGTAAACAGAGAATAACAGTTAAAGAAATAGTCTCAAATCTTTGAGTATTGTAAGAAAAATGATGAAACTAGCTTTTCCTGTGAATCAGGAGTTTAAAGTGGGGTTAATGCTACAAAAGTATAGTTCAAGTTACGGCTTGGCAGACAATCTCATATAAAATCCTTGCTGCTCAGAACCTGTTTTGGAGAAAGCACAACACTATATAGGTTGTTGTTTTGTTCCTGTGTTGAGATAATTTTGTTAAAGTTTTGGAAGGATGTGCATGTATATGTATGATTTCATGTAGGAAATTAAGTTTGAAGTTGGAAGAGAAAGTCTGAAACAAGTTCTTATGAAGGAGAGGACTTTAACTGTAGAAGTGTTAAGGAATTAAATAATTCCTGTCTTGTGTGTTGTGCTTTTTCATACCAAATACATAAATTGTTTCCCAGTTTAAGATCTGTATATGAAAACTGGAAAGGAATACAGATACAGATTTTTATTTTTTTAAAAAACCCTAAATCTTCATCAGATACCAAGTCTTTTAATGATTGATCTGAAAAAAAATTCTTTTCAGTATATTGGAGAAGGGGGTTAAGAATTTTTTCAAAATTTAAAACCAAAACACAGTATAGTACAAAGCATAATATAGTACTTGAATGTACTATACATGCATAATTTTTTTAATGGTCTTTTTTTTTTTAAGTTAAAAATACATCAGGCTAGAACTGCTGTGGAAAAAATATATATGTGTACACCTCATTAGGTTGCATTTAACTGCTGTATTAAAACCAGGCAAATAAAGACATGCAGTCTGCAAGTCAAACTTACTGTGTCAGAGGACTAAAAAAACCCCTCTCTCTTAAAACTTTATTAATTTATTTTCTCATTTTCTAAAACATTTGGTTTTTTACTTTGCTTCTCTGTTAAACTTTCACAATCTGCATTTTCGGGGCAAAATCGATCCTAACAGGTTTCTCAGACATCTTCAGTGTAGCAATTATTTTTGTGCACAGTGAGTGTTAAATCCTTGATTATGTTATGGGAAAAATGCAATGAAGTTGTCTAGCACCTGGTTAGAGAAGGAATAACTGTTGTGGTGTTACTGTATTCAGTGTGGTGCTTACGGGGCTTTCTGGGGTAAGGTGGTAAGAAGGAAATTTGTCTGTTGTTCAGCTGCTGCACTGAAGGTAACAAATTCCGAGCTGATGCTGGGCACCTGTGGTTCTTGTGGCCATGCAGAGGGACAGGAATGCGGATTAGGGGGCAGCGTTGGTGGCCGTGCTGGCTCTGAATTGGTTGTGGTCCCAATCTCTGTGATGCAGAAAGCTACAGAACTTGTTTAGTCTGTCGAGCAGTTCACACTGCTTCCTAATGACCAACCACGTAAAAACCAATGGCATAACATGGTGTCATCATCTAATATTTACCATTTGCTGGTGCAACGTGAGCCAGGTATAGGTGCTGGTAGAAATGCTTGGGCCAGTTCTGTGTGACAGAAGGATTCACTTTATTTTGATACGTTGCCTTTATAACATGTGCTCGTCGTAAGAGAAATGGCTGCCGTGCTGCAGCTGTGGGTCTAGCCCTCCAATGGATCTCTGCTATGAAGTACTAAGTGAATGAATTATGCTGATTCAGAAGGGTAGGAATTCCTAGATTTGTTGTAGGAGTGAGTCGTATTCTTCTCTTGCTTGGTGCAACAGTGCTGTCTATCATCGTTTTATTGGGATGGTACCTTGTATGAGAAATTAAAGAGTGGGTGCCTAATACCCGAGGACAGATTTTTCATTTTGTAATCTGTGACAAGATGACAAAACATGAGAAAACATGATGGCCTTTCTGCTTCAGACATATCTATCTGTCTAGGTGCGAGTACCTTGTCTATGACAGCAGCCAGAGTGGAAAAAGTACATGCAATGGTTAGGTATGCCTGGATGTGCCTGTGCATCTCCAAATTAGATGTATGAAGTATTGCAGATGAACTTTTTAAACCAGTGTGTTGTCATAAGTCTTTCCTGAACCGGTTATAAACTTTTGGGCTTGATCTCAATCTGCTGGCACTTTGAATTCTAGGCTTTTGCAAGCTGCATGGAATCGTGAAGCAAGGCTTATTCCATTATTCTCATCTCTGTGTTCTCTAGGATTAGGCTTTGTTTATTGCATGTTCTTCAGAATGAGATATTGAAGCCCAGATGGTTGTACTCTGGTGCCCTTCCCCAACTGAAAATGCAAATTTCCTGTTAGCCGTGATTTCTCTCTGACAAAGGATGTGAAAAGTATAGCAAATACCATGAACAGGCTTAAAAATCTTATCTCACCTGCAGCCAACTCTTTTGATAGATCTGAAAACAATGAGGTATTTCTTCATCCTGGCCACTTGCAAGTATTTTCTAAAATTTGCATAGTAAGCATCTAATTTCAGAGGAGCTTGGCCATAAAATGTGGGTGGCTTATCACCTTGGTTAAAGGTGATGAAGTTCAGAAATAAGAAGTTACAAGATATGTGAATTCTGTGTGTGATTCACACTGCAAGTACTACGCATTTCTTTCATTCTTTCAAAGTTCATGGAAAATATATTCTCAAAGAGACTGTATTTCATAATACTTAAAAAAAAAAAAAAAAGGGAAGAAAAAGAAAAAGCTATGATAGCTATATTGGATTTTTTTAAGTCAGCTTTGATTCCTGCCCCGCAGAATAGAAATGAGCAGCCTAATGCAGAGTCTTCAGAATGCTCAGTAAGTGGTGTTCAAACACCCGGTGTTACATCTAAATATATGGCAAATAGCTCTGCATCAGAATCAAGGAAAATGGATTAAATCCAGTATTAAGTAAAGCACTACAAGATCAGACTTCCCTGTTCTTTGTGTATGAATAGTAAAGGCTAGGTCTACTCCCTTCTTGTAAGTTCTCTATTATGGTCTTCAAAGTCATTACTCTTAGATTTTTTTTTTTTTTTTTTCAGCATTACTGGTGTATTAATCTATTACACTTTTAACCAGTCTATTTTTTAAAAAGAAGGAAGGCTGCGTCTGCACCAGTTCTTGGCAACTTGCATCCCTTTGATAGCTAGGAATTGTGCATACTGTGTTAAAGTGTTTTCTTTTATAGCCTGTGTTTTGTGGAGATCCATTAGTAACCCTCCATTTGGGACGTGCTGCTTCTGACTTTACCCACCAAGTTCACCATTAATTGGAGGACATCTTTGCTTATGTGACTTGAATTCATACAGTATAAATGCCTTAGTGTTTTCAAGTCACTTTATTATGTACGATAACATTTTATTTCTCTTTCATGGCAACACTTCATTCTCTTCAGCTCTTTAATAGCCCATAGAAACAGAGCAGATGACGGCCACGCTCACCATTTGGTTCTTGGTTGCATTGTCTTGCACGCTGAGACTCTCCTCCAGACTTCTGCCGTTCAGTTCTATGGATGAGGTAATCTGGGATAACTGGGGAGGAACAGTTCAGCTTTAAGTCTGTTAAGTTACAACTCTGAAAATTCAGTAAAATCACACATCATAACTGTAGTTTTCATATTTTGTGGGCTAAATTTATTTTTAAAACCTCATGTTTCTTGACCTTCAAATGTCAACAACAGATGATTGCGTTGTCTCCAGGAAAACAAATGTGTATGCTCTCACCATATACAAGAAACTTCACAGTTTGATTTTAGCAAAGTAAATATGAAGTAATTTGATTCACAAACAGCAAAGAAACAAGTACTCATTATTTGACCAAAGAAACTGTACCAAAACATATCCTCTTATGCATAATTTGGAGAAACATATGAGAAAAAGTTTCTTTTTTGGATGTCCTTCCTAGTATTTATGAGACAGATGATCGAGAACCTAACGTTTCATGGCCTCACTATGCTTATTGTTTTAGAAGATTTGAAGGATTGCATTCCCATCTGGTCGTTTGATGGAAACTTTTTGAAGCTTTAACAGTCGGTTAAGATTCTACAACACATCACAGCTTTGAGAGATCTTCCCCAGCATTATTGTGCTATCTGATTGAGTCTGCCTATACTAGAGATTACAGCTGTGATTATATAACCAAGAGATAGAGGCGGATAGATAAAGATGAAAATCCTTTGTATTATTTTGCTTTGATTTTGTTTTGTTGTGGGTTGTTTTGTTTTTTTCTCCCAGATTCGAGTTGAATACAGAAACTTCAGAGAAAGGAGTAGAACACGCAGACTTGGGAAGACAGTAAAATGCAGTTAGAAACCATATAAATTGGGGTTCTTGAGAAGATGTGTCACCTTTACTGTGTATATATCTATATCTATATCTGTGTATGTGTTGATACATAAGCATGTGGAAAGCTTACAATGCAGATGCCCTTTCTGTGAACTCGATAATGCCAGTAAGAGTATTTTTTTCCTAAGAAACATAGGTTCTTCTTTGTTAATTCTTAAACTTTTTTTCTGGCTGTTTTTTATTTGGGTGAAGATGGTAGTGGTAAGTAGTTGCTTTGCAGTAGAAGAATTCAAACTTCATTAGCAAAATGAAAAGCTATCTTCTTTGCCATCTCGCTCTTTATGAAAGTAGGATTTTATGCACAGCAACATTAATTACAATTAACTATAGCATTCTAATTTGTTGACTTTATTTATTCAGAACTCTATTAGTGTTAAACAATTAATGTTAAGTTGAACTTTAAAGTGGATAAGAACGTCATTCTAAGCTGTAATAGCTTAGTGGATGAGCATATTGTCCTAAATTGGCTTAGCTACATCGTTAAATGGTTGCTGTATACAGTGTGCGTAATTATATGATGACTGAATGCCATTAAATGTATCACTCTTTAAAATACACATCACAATATTGTAGCAAATGTTTCTAAAAGTTCCGGTTATGAAAAATTGTTGTTTCAAGTACTATCTTTAAGTGTTCACTGAAAGAATTCTTGATTTACAAAGTTTACAAAAATATACAGGTTGGAGGATTTGGCTTATTACCTAAATCTGGTTTTGCAGGTGCGTTTGCTTTTTGACATTAATTTTCATTTGTTCTGGTAGAAAAATTATTTTTTACTTTCTCTTTCCATACACTTTAACTTATAGAGGATTTGAATTCATAACACATTTTTCCATTTAACATGCTTTATATTATGGTAGGAAGTGGTGTAGAGAAATTGCCAGGCTGTTTAAAAATTCAAATAACTACTTGTTTGTCCTGTGAGTTACATCTGAATTTGTACTTTATTTTTTTTTTTTTAATGCTAAGAGCAGTAAGGACATGATCCAATGATGAAGTAACCAGTTTTCTGAAATAAATATATGCTAGTGCACACACTTTAAAATAAATGTATGTAGGAAGGATATTTTCTCTTTACTTTTGTATTAATGTGTGTGGGAAGGATATTTTCTCCTTACTTGTGCATTACAACCAGATTCATGCACACAGACAGCTATTTATCTCTCCTGTATTTATAAATATAGGCTATTCCTTTCAAGCCATAGTAAGGCAGCGTATGTAGTGGGAGCACTCCAAGGCAGAAATAGTGTGACTGAAAACAGCTGTTGCATCCTGGTTCCCCCACTTGCTCCCTGCAGAAATAATATGTTGCTTATCTCCAGACAGTAGTTGATTATTTTCTCCTACGCTTCCTTGGCTGTTCGTGGGCTCACGGACGAGAGAAGGCAGAATCACAGCACCACGTGCCTCTACTTAGCTCCGAGAGTGAAATAGTGTCCTTTGTAGTCTGTTCGTCCCCGCCAGAGCGCCAGCAGTGGCCTGCACAGGAGAGCAACTAATTCGTGCTCCCTGACCTTCCTGCATGTAAAACAAGCAATATTATCATCCTCATTTGCACTCCTTTATTATTTACTGTGGCGATAAAATTGGAGGTCCGCAGACAGGTTTGAAGTGCTGTTGTCTTGGGTTCCGCACGCGTGGAAGCTGGCAGCGGTTACCGGGAGGATGGGCCTCCAGCGTGGGCACGGCAGCCCCCCGAGGGACCCTGGGGCTCAGGTGCGCTCCCTGCTACTGTGCTGGGTGCCCCGGTGCCGTGGGGCTTCACCCCTGCTCTCGGACCATGCTGGCTGCTCTCCTGCTCCCTGGGGTGCCAGCTCCCCTCCGGGGCTCCCATGCAGGCGCTCAGCCTCCGGCTGCATGGATTACCCTGTGGAATGTCATGGATTACCCTGTGGAATATCGTGCACCAGGGAGTTAAGAGGTGCCTTACCTCCTGCCCCACTTCATAGACTGCCGCAGCCTTGAGAGGGGATTATTTTGTGTTTAACCTGCTATCTTGAAATCACCCTTGAGCTCAGGTCAGGCAAAGGACAAAATGCCAACTGAAAGTAGTCACAGCATCCAAATGAAACGGCATGAGTGTTGCTGCTAAGGGTGTCAGTGAGGAAAAAGATTCGGAATCAGCTTTTCCTGAAATAAATTCAGGAAGTTCTCACTCGCTTTCCTACCATCAGCTGGCCTGTAGGGTCTGTCAGCAGTCTGTCTTGCATCCAGCATGTCTCCAGATGCCTGGTGCAATGTAGCATTTATGGCCAGTCCTGTTGTGAAGTCCTTGGCCTTAAAAGAGAAAGCTGTTTTCTTTCTTTCCAAAACTGGTTTTTTTTTGGGTTTTTTTTTTTTTTTCTTATACCAGAAAATAGTGCAGCTATTCCTATAAATTAATGGGTTTTGTCACTTTCTGGAAGATCCCTGTCTGTTGCTCCATGTTCTGTTCCCTGTACGTACCTGGCTGGTGGTGACTCCTCCCTTCCCCTTTTGGTGATTCAGTGGTTTGTTTCCCAGCATGATCTCTGTTGGTGTGTGTGGGTTTTTTTCTTTTTCTTTTTTTTTTTTTTTTCTTTTTCTGAACTTAGTATTTCTGTGTCTCTTCATCCTTAAACAAATGTAGTTGATAGAAATGTCAAAAGTGGGTGAGCGTAGGTGGCTCATTACTGGCTCCAGACTGAGACTGAGCGCCATGGTAATCACCATTTTTTGAACACCAGGGGCTTGGAGCAATTGACCTCCATCATCTTGCTTTCAGCAGCACAGAAACACAGGGTTTCGGAGGCTAGCCAGAAGCACGAACCAATGGGTCTGAATTAATTGCCATTTTAAATGATACCTTTTCAAATTGTCTTTGGAATCTGAACCTCCTTGGACTTTGTTAGGCAGCTATCCAGAGTGCTCTGTCAGTGTGACCGATGATGTTGAACATCTTCTTTACCATTGTGGTTAAATTGATTATTATGAACCTGTTTGAACAGATCACCCTATGAGTGCAGCTGCCGTCTGTTTTCAGTGATCTATCAAGACCACCTGCAATTAAGCAACTGTCTTTTTGGTCAAGGTTTTAGTGTGGTTTTTTGTTTGTTTTTCTGTTTACAAGTGGCACAAGTGCTCTGCTTTTTCCTTTGGACACATGTAGCATATTTTATAAAATGATACTCTTGAGAGTCAAGATTGAGCTGGTTTTCCCCCATCACACGTATTTGCTGGTCCAAAATCAGTCTGTTGATCTACAGTCAGTCTGTGGTTCTCTCTGTGGATTCATTTTTGAAGGAAAAGGCAGGCTAGATGTGGCATCATGACCCCACGCTCCTTTATTGCATAAGAGGGAGAACTAAGCGTGTGCGCTTGGAGGGAACAGATGTGGACAGTTAATTCTGTTGCCCTGACCAAGTGATTAAGGGAATTAAACCTGGCCCATTCCATTATGCTGAGTGTCCTTACACCCACTCCTGTTTAGAAGCAAAATGCTGCTTAAAGTGAAGAGTTATTGAAAAGCACAGCACAAAACAAACATTATCAATCACAGATGTGACATCTAACCTCTGTGCCTAAACACATCCCTTCATGAATACGAGATTCCATTGCTGTGACCAATTGAGTTAGACTATTCAAAAAAAAAAAAAAAAACAACAGTGAGACATCCATTTGAGTTGTGCGTTGTGATTAGATTTCATGAAAATTGCATCTATTAAAAAGGATAGTAAATGCACACAGAAAAATCACAGTGTGCTTTCTCCATAGTGTTGGGATATATTTTGTTACTGGTTTCAGAGAGCTTTGCTCTACACTTTTCTATCAAGTTTTGCCCTAGGGTGACGGTTTAGAATTTTTAATTTAACTTTGTCTGTCATGACAAATGTAGAGAACTAGACAGCTGGGTGAACTGTAAAAGTTGGTTTAAAAGGCAATTATTGAGTCCTCCACTCCAGTGGATTTAGCAAACCAAATTTTACAAGAACACTATTGATTATGCTTGCAGAAGTAAGAGCGTGGTCTTATTTCTAAAATATGGCCATGCTAATCATTACTAATTTTTCATAATTAAAGGGCCATAATATTGCAGAACTGTTCTCCTGTAATGTTAACAGAACATTAAAGATGGGCTGCAACCTTCAACTTGAAGCTTCGACTTCAATGTTTTGATCTTTGTGTAATGCAGTAAATAGAAGGGGAGAGGTTACCGAGAGCCTGACTGGGTTTTCAAGACCTGAAATGATATTAGTTAAACCCTGAATTCCAATAACTGCATAATGTATGAGTTGCTCTTATTTATTGGGATTGAAAATTGACATGCTCAGCCAAAAATAGATGAAAGGGAGGAAAAGGGTGAAAGTGGATGGCAGGTAGCTTTTAAAGCAGTACTTTATAAAGAATTTTACTACTTACATCAGAAGAGAGAGCGCTGTGGTGTTCCTACTGTGCCATACCCTTGGACATATCATGTGCTGTAGGGTCACCTCAGGCGGGTAGGTGTTCAAGAAATGTGATGGTTCAAGAAAAGCACAACGGCCTCTCCTGCTTCAGCTCCAAATCTGTGAGGATGCAAAACTACTGTTATATCATTACCCTCTCCTTCAACGCTTCCTGCCTATAATAGGCGAGGGCAAGAAAAGATAGATATGCTCTTCTCTCTTCCTCATGCTCTCTGCTTCTCTCAAGGAAAATTTGAGTCCAACCCCATGACTTTCTGAAGTAGTAGCTGCGGCATAAAAAATACATTGCAAAACCTCTGGCATGTTTCTGAACAAGAGCCATGAAACTAGTCTTTGCCAGTTGTTTCATTCTGATGTTCATCACTATCCCAAGCTACAGTAGAAGTGCTGGAACTGCCCGTAGACTGAGGAAAGCATGTTGTAGCTGTTAACTCTCTGAACTGTTAACTAAGTGCTATCATTGAAACTCCGTGGATAGGGGTGTTGGTGTTTGAATTTTACAGAAGCTGATAGCTTAGACCGCTGCTCACCAGGGAAGTATGTTCAAGTGTATTTTTCAAGTGTTGATACATTAGTCTGCTTAATTTTATGGTCCTGTGACTAATGTAATTAGTATTTTTAAATTAATTTCAGGCAACCTACTTAGCATTCTGTATTAGTAGGAATTAATGATAGTACCTATTTTGTGTTCCTACGTGCAATTATTTTGCAAATATTTGCTTTTGTCACTGCTGTTTGTAAACAAAATGAAAGCTTTTTATTTTAATTGAAAACAAAATATGCCTGTATTTCAAAACTAAAATAAGTCTTATGAGAATTTAAAATAGGAACTGTATTTCAACATTAAGAAACTTAAGAAAATAAAACTAATCTTTTTCTCCCCTCCCTTTGCTTGTGATATGCTGCAGAGTATTTAATGTCAACTGTATTTTTTTCAAGACCATGAATCATTTTGGTTCTCTTTTACTATGGCAGTGCCTACAGCCTCATTCTTTTGGGCATATTTTAGACCTCGTTATCATTATGTTATAGAGAGCTGGCAGTTTTGCCTTTTAGAGCTCATGAAGGTGCAATGTTATTTCTGGATCTTTGAATCAAAAACATTTATAAACAAAACTTTATAAACAAAACATTTATAAACAAAACACTTTCAGGTGCAATTTTTTTCTAACATAGTTGGGTTCTTGCTGATTTGGGGGCTCATCTGTTTTGATTCAGGCTATCCCTTATTTCTGCAAGTTTTGCAGCAGCACGTGTATTCTTACATGACCTTTCATCCTACTGCTTGCAGAAAAACTGGTAGAGTGAAGACTGAATTAAATAATGATGAATGGAAATACAGCAGGCTGTTCTCTCTGTTTTTAAATGGAGGATTTGTGAGACTGAATCAGCTCCTTTATATTCTTCCCCCTTCTTCCCTTGCTGTACCCATGGCTGGAACAAACGAGAGGACCCCTTGACTTTCCTGCCCTAGGTCATGAAGAGTGGGCCATGACTACCACTGGTTTCTGACAATGAAGAAGTCTAAAAGCTCTCCCCGTCCTTGCATCCGTTACTGCTTCCAAGGCGGTGGAGTATGCTGCAGCCAGTGGTCCCTGGCTGTGCTCCGAGTGAGAGGACCGGGGTGGTGCACACGTTCTGTCTGCTCTGCCACCTACGTGAAGACTAAGAGCAGGCAGAAGAGCTGTACAGGGAATTGATCAGAACAGGAAAAATCTGAAGCGAGATCAGGAAGTATGACTTCTGGGCGTTTCAGGGGTGAAACAGTATGGAGTTGTTTTCCTTTCTCCTTGTGTGGACATTTAGCTAATATTCTGGGATGCTTTCTGACAGTAGAATAACCCTGTAAGCCTCGCAGTGCCCCGACGGGTGCATGCCTCCCAGTTTCTGCATTCTCTGGGAAGGTGGGAGCTTTAGTGAAGCTGTACGTAATGATTTGTGTAGGAAGATGGAGATACTAGGAGCGTGCATTTGTGTGTGTGTGCAAATGTATTTACTTCTGATAACGTGAGCTGTCATGGAAAAGGTTAAAATTCTGTAGTATAAATTCAGGCATTTTTGGTGTAATTACCAGGTTTTTCTTGATTTCCTTACAAATTCACTTTGAATTAAGTGTCCGGCTGATTTTTACACAAGGATGGTTTTTCCTAACTTTAGTTGCTGTCTTTTGCCGTACAGTTGTTGGTGTGTTCTATTAATCTTGCAATCATTGCCCTTCTGGTGGTATGCTGTTTGATTTGTATCCTGCAGTATGCTGGAGAGAATGATAGAAGGAAAGACAAAATGCAAAGTTGTAAGAACAAGATGAAAGAAGAATTTTGGATCAAATGCTGCAATAGCAAGCAGCATTTTCTTTTTATGTCATCCTGAGTCAAACACAAGATAGAAATACCTGGGATACTTCTTGTCTAATAAACTAAACCATGAAACCAGTGTGGATCTATTAATCTGCTGCAAAGAGTCCTCTCTGCTGGTTATTGTTGCTATACTGGGAAAAGGAAGGAAAAAGAAAAGAGAAAATGCTTCATTTTTTTTCACTGCTGTCATCACTCATCCTAATGAGGACAAAAAAGGGTACCTCTGCTAGGAGCATGATGCTTTCATGTACTCTGAAACCCACCTGCTCACTTCTTAATGAGAACGTAAGGTTTGGAGATACTGTGATCGTGTTAGGTTATTTCTGAAATACATTACACAAGAAATAACTGTCAGCTGCCTATTTGGTAACCATGACTTTTTAAATTCAGACATCTTATGAAATGCTCTTGAAATAAATTTTGGAATCCTTTATTCTGACTGTTTTAGACCTTGTCAAGTGTCAGACATCAGCAGCATCTGTGTCTTGGGGTTTAGAGGTTACATTTTACATAAGCATATTTCACCATCTGCACATATCATATGTAATATATATGTATGTATATGTAAGTAAATATCCAGATCAGCACTGTGGCTTGAATTTAGAAAAGATCTGACAATGCCTTTGAGCAGGCTGTTAGTAAGAGGAAATGATTTTTCATAAGGTATTTTTGACATATCTGACCCATAAATTTCTCCTAGTCTTCAGCTTCTGAGTTTGTGTATGTACTTTGGAGTTGAAGCATCATCACCATCCTATGCTTTGCAGCTGGGGTGTAAGGGGAGTCTAAAATTATTAAGATGAGGTGGATATGGTTTTATTTTGAGATCAAAACCTGTGGGTGAATTTACAGAGGCTTTTTTTTTTGTTGTTGTTTCCTTCTTTTGGAAGTTAGGGCATAATGCATACCATGTTTCATATACCACAAGATATACAGCTTGTGGGTTTTTTTTCTGTACCTATTTGTTACTCCATTTGGTGTTAAGTTTATAAAACATAAGAAGTGCATCTGTAAATTTCAGTGGTTAAAACCTACTTGAAACCGATAGAAACAATGTTACCACCTCATTTGTGGTCACTTAAACAAGAAAAAACATCAGCTTTGGAGCTTTGTCAGCAATTGTAAAGTTCACCAGCTTTCTCAAGTCCTGACTGAATATATTTAAGCAGGTAACATTTTGCTCCAGTCTCTCCAGTTTGTCCATGCAAGCGTTGCCGCTTCTGAAAGCTGGGGGCGGTGGTGGAGCAGACACCCCCCTTCCAAGGCACTCCAGGCTTCTGGGGAAAGAGCAGCGCTTGGGCTCACATGTGCGTTTTTTTCTTCCAGTAAATTTGAGCTGAGCCTAATTAGTATCTTTGTGTCTGTCGGTCATTGAAATTAGGTAGTTCAGGGTTGCTCTTTGTACTTTTGCTTAATTTACTTCATCTGCTTTATAACCTAAGCTTGTGGCTTTCACTGAAACACGTTGTTTGTTTTTTGGTTTTTTTTCCCTGCTTCCTCAATAACAGGGATCTGTTACCTGTTTTTATTAGGGATCTGGCCATCCCTACCCAGCGCGTGGGGCATGTGTTTGTTTGATTTCTGGGTTCTTACATTGTGCATGAGAAGAGGCCAGCCTGCCTGGGGGGTGCAGGTTTACAGGGGCGATCAATTGCCGCCTTAACACAATGTGGTTCAGCTTGATGGAGGAATCGCCGAGGTCAATTTGTGCTGAATAGCTGTCTGTTGTCAAAAATTCATTATGGTCATCGGTCTGCTAATAAAAGCATAGAACAAAGTAATTTTGAGTTAGAGGAACAGATGTAGGCTCATTAGTGTCAAGGAGTTCACCATCAGGAGTTCAAGCTGAGTAATGATTAGCCAATGGAAAGTATGACTTAAAAATCCTTAAAATTCTGTTAACCCTTGCAGATACATACCTTGTGAGGGCCAAATTGACTTGCTGATCTGCAGCGCAGTTGGGGCATGTCAGACTCTACAAGCTACACAAGAGGTGACAGGTGGGGTTAACTGATCCCTGAAGAGACCAGGCTAATGCTGGGTGATGGGCGGAACAAGGGGAGCACATGCTCTTCCCCCCTCCTCCCCCGTTTTATCAAGAATTGGGAGGGAGATGCATACTCTTTATCTCTTTAGTTCTCCGAAGGTCCTTAAGCAGGAGCCACGGGCTTCACCCGCGCTGTGAAAGTGATCTGTCCTGTTGGGTTGAGTTTGTGTTTCATTTGAAGGGAGAGGAGGAACAGTGCTTACATGGCAAGACCTGCGTTTGACAGGGTTGAAAATCAGCCCTTGCTATGGTGGCTATTTAACAGATTTTTAGGCTGATTCCAGATTCCTGACCTCGTGTTTCTAGTACGAGAGCTCTTCTGTTGCCCCTCGAGTGTCTTGCTAGCTGTCCAACATTTAGAAAGAAGCATGCCCTCAGTGCCGGGGCTCCTGAGTCTGAACGGCTCCGTGGTGCAACATCTTTGCTGTGACCTTAGAATAACAGGTAAATGATTACTGTAGTGTGGTAGTTTGTGTCAGAGGGTATTAGCTTCCTCTAATAAGCGAGTTGTGCTGTTGGTCTATGTAGGGGAAGTTAAAAGGGCATGCATGGCATAATGCCTGTAAGTATAATTTTTTATTTTTTTTTTTAGTCACTTAATTCTGTTTAAACCAGGACATCATCTTGGAATCACTGAATGAAGAAACAAATGAAGATTTCTAATATTATTACAGTATATTCCCTCAGGTCATAATAGAAAGATTAGTGTTACATAAAGACTTTCATCATAAAAATTCATATTCTGATGAAAAAGAGATTGTGCTAATGACTTGAAACTACTGGAAGATAGTGCTACACAACGATATGTTACAGAAATGTAACATTTTATCCTTCAACTTGTTTTCCTTCCTATTGCATATTGTTAGTTCACTCTTACATAGATATTTTCTTATCTGATGGATAAACTTTAAAAAGATGTTTGATAGCTATTCATTGGGCAAAAATGCTTGAATTTCGGTAACACAAGCATAACTGTATCTTCTCATCTGCCTTTTAACTGTGATTTAGCTGAGAGTTGAAGCATAGTCAGTTCCATCAATCAACGCTGAATCAAGTCTGTAAGGTTTATACTACAATTTAAGTGTAAAAACCTTTATTTTAAAGCTTGCCAAACTCCACCTCTGAATTTTCTTTCTCCTGTAGCAGCTGATAACATCACTAACACCTAAGTAGAATTGGCACAGTTTTTCTCATGATTTAAGTGATACTGATAATCTCTTTGCTAGAGAAACAGAATGCTCTCAGCTAAGGTCTGAGCATAAAATAAAAAGAATGTTTCAGGTACACTGTTTGGAAATATGTAGGGTTTGTATTAAATTTTTCTTCTATAGGGATTTAGTGCAGAAACTTATTTTGGGCTATACAGGCTATAAAGCAATGATGGAGAGTGACATAGCAATGAGAGGTTTATTTGGTACTAGCTGAAAATGGAAATTATTATAGTTCCCATTATTAAAAACCTGCAAAATAAAACAATAAGTACATAGCAAAATACATTCGCTAAAAAAAGTGTTGTGGACTGCAACATAGATAAATATTCAGGATAGTCGTACATGGAGTTCACTTTTTTGAGAAAAAGGTTATCTTTTAGCCCAGAGATGTGACAAATGACATTATGGTTTCCTCTCCTCCACTGAACTGGTATGTCTGTACATATAAACGTATGTGCAAATATCTTCCTTTTAATGTTTTAATTATTTTTTTCTGGCAGAGTATATACAATGCTTTATCCACACTTGTGTCCCTATGTGGTCATCTACATGGCTTTTTCTAAGTCCTTGATGTTTCACATCTGTGACACCCATCTATATTGATTTATTATACAAAAAAGAATACTTACTATAAGATGACGGTTTTGTAGGAAGTGTCTGTTCTTCAGTCCACTTTATCAACACAGTGCAAATTAATTTTACATTTCAAAAAAGGCCATTTGTTGGCCCAGAATAAAACTGTCATAAGCACAGATGGTGATAAACATCTTTGAAAAAATAAGGCAGATCTTGATCTTTTCCACCTAGTTAGTGAAAACATCACTCCATTCATGCCACTGGTCTCTAGGTCTTCCTCTCCAGTCGCTGCTGTAAAACTGTAGCAGGATGGAAGTTTTATAGGACAGAGATGCCACTTCTCTCCCCCCCCCCCTTCTTTTTCCTATTTAAACTTTAAGTAGGCAACGTGGGAAATGTTAAGTAGGAGGAATTATGGGGGCACTGGAGAAAGTCCTGTGATAGTATTTTCTGATGTGAGGAAGTATAAACCCATTGTCTGCCAGGCATAACAAAAATCAGAAGTTAATTTTAACTGGTAAGAAATTGCTTTACTCTCTCCTCTCTTTTTAATTATTTCTCACTTTTGTGACTTAGGCTTTTCTGACTTCTACATCATAAACTGTTAAATAAAATGAAGAATAACATTAATGTACAGTATTATCATAATGTTAAATAATATTTGGCTCAATAAATGAACTATAATCCATTATATTATCTGTCAAAGATAGGGATGAATGTGTTTTGCCTACAGGTTTGCGTATGGTACTCCAAAGAGTATTTCAAACATCAATATGCCCAGATTTTAAATTCTCTATTTAAATATCTGAATTAGGTAAAAAAAAAAAAAAAAAAAAAGAGTACAACACTATTTTCAAGACATTTTTATAGAATAAACTTTCAACCTAATATTGTATATTCATTATTCCATTTTTATTAACAGAGAGAAGAGAGAGAACTCTGTAAACCACAGTTAGATGCTCAGCTTAGCCCTGTAAGATCACTGCTTCACAAGTGCACCTGAAATCCATATGCTCTGTGCTTACTTGCTGAACCTGTACTGCTATTTGTACTGTCTCTCTCGCCTGTGACATTTTATTTAGTTCTTATCCCTGCTATGCTCACCTTGGGGCTGCTGGGCAGATGGGAACAGACTCAATTTGGAAGGTCACACGGATAGAAAAGCAATCCTGCTTGCCGTTCTGCTTTTTTTTTTGTATGGAGGCTCCTCTTTTAAGGATCCTGCACTTTGCAGAACCACCAGACTGTTCAGTGACTGAAAGGGCCAGCTGCAGGGTGGGTTAGCTCTGGAAAGGTGGAGTTTTGTTCTATCAAAAAGTTGTTGGGGTTTTTTTTGATGATTGATTGGCAGATCTGGCGAATCAGATGGTGTCAGGAATATGCTTCTGGTCATCTAAAATCCGTCTGTGTTTGGAGTAGGAATAAACTTTTCGGAAAATTGCACTGTGGAAGTTCAAGCTTGAGATGTAAAATTGTCAAGGACTTGACAACTAATCCCACTTGTGTTTCTTGTCTCAATAGGACTGTGTATGTGCTGCCTTCCCTGGGCTTGGGGCTATGGCTGCTCTCTGAGGCAGCTGCTTCCAAATGCTCTAGGCTGGTACACACCAGAGCTAAAATAGACTTGCGTGCCCTACTGTAGCTGTCGGAGTTACCTGTGAGAGCGGGCTGTGGCCAGGGAAGGAGTGGTCTGGCAGCACGGAGCTCCTCAAGGATAAGTTTCTATTATTTCTGTGAGGAGGATGCTGTGTTGCTGTGCTCTGAAGCAACTAATACTGGATTTAGGTAATTTAAAGTTAGTACCAGCTACACTTGACTGTAGGCAAACACTAATGAAGTTATTTCCTGAATTCCTGCTCCCAGACAAACGTCCATTACAAATATATAGCTGTCCATAATGAATTTTTTTTCATATTGTATCCTTTTGGATACAATTTATTATATCTCTTTTTTTGGATAGATACTGGGATAAGTTGGGGCTGGAAGATGTTTAAAGGCTGTATCGTACTACATGGTGGACTTGTTTAGGATAATACAGAAAGGTTTATTCTCAGTTGCTTCCTTCTTTTAGCAGTCTCAGTAATACTTTTCTGCATAATTTTATGCTTGTCAGTTGTACTGTGCTGCTGTTTCATTAGTAAAGAAATTACTATTATTCTTGGTACAAAGAGAGCTGAAGTCTTATATGGGTCGTAAATCCTGTTGCAGTTTCTAGAATTCAGACGTAGTTGTCAGATCAAAACATTTGAATTCCACCAAGGTACTCCTCACCTCCTTAACTTTATGACTTCTTTGTTTTTACAAAGGCTGCATATATAGTCTAGTATCATACCAGACAGTTTTTATATTCTTTCACTAAATGCTGACGGTGATCCATATTAACTGATATTTACATATTTTTACTTAGATTTTGGTGATTATGTCTTGTTCACTGTTAATCTTTCTACTAACTAAACAGAGAAGTTTGTGGTTTAATGTTGCTTTATTTTACACCTTATTCAGCTTTTAATGTTTATTTTAAACAAATCCTTTCTTTGCTCAAGCAGCAGTCTAACAGTGTATACGATGTTATATAAATATAAAGCTAGTTAGGTTAGCCCAGTGCAGTAAGCTGTGAAAATATGTTCCATTTTCTGTTTCAACACCGTTTCTTCAAGCTATTAATAAACATAAATGGTATCGTGTTGTATTCAGTAGTATCACAGATTCACTGGCACAATCCAAAATCCTCCAGGAAATGAGTAGGGATAAACACGTTGGAAATACGAAATACTGGAGAACAGTTGAAGTCAACGAGCAGGAAATATTTACTGTTAGATTGTGTGTGTACATTTGCGTAACCTTGTCGATGGCTATCTTGTGAAAAAAGTAGAGCTGTCGTTTTTAAATGTGTGCTGAACTACTGTTTTTCTGAGAGGTCCTTTTGGTTGACTTTAGGAGAAGAACAGCCCTTTACCATGCCAACTTGATGGTGTTATGTCCTTCCTTCTTGTACGCGCTTTTGGAAACGTTAGATTTAACGCCGCAAGCAGCAAGTTGGCCGTCTGCCGGAATGTTACCGTCTGATGTAAGCGGTCGTGGCTGGGTTCTAGGGTGGCCCATGATGGAGGGGCTTGGGGCTCGGTGTGTGAGTGGCTTTAAAGTTCGGTGCTTCTGCCGCCGTCTGTGCTGCCCGTGCCTTTCTCTATAAGTGAAACAGTAATTTGACAGTCCAGTGACATTTGCAAAAGTCTGTACTAATTGGTTGTTAACACTGTATGCCAAAGACCTGTGGAACTTAATTCTTGCCACTAGAACAAAAGGTGCCTCTAGGACAGTTTTGAAAACAAAAGCATGTTTGCACTCTTCCTTCCTCCATTCAGGTATCTTTCTGAATTAGTATGGATAGTGCTTTCTGAGGAAGGAATGGGATTTTTAATATTATTTCTATGCTTAATAGAAAACAATTATTTAATAATTAAATTTTACTACTTGATTCCAAGTGCCATTTTTTTGGTAATATTAAAAGGGATGATGTGATCTCCAAATGAAGCAAAAAATGTGATTTGAGGTTGATACTCGATTCACTTCACAGTACTATGAATTTTACTTTTTACTTTTGTGCAAAACAAAATTGCTTAATTACAGGTAGAATCAAGATTAACCTCTCCCCCCATGATTCAGACCCCCCTCGTGCCTCCCTGCTCCCTATGAAAGTGTTCTTCTTACCGACCTACTCAAGAGGCTTTAGCTGCTCTGTGGTACTCAGCTGGCGGAGAAATGGTGCCTGTTGCTGAGCTCCTGCTGGATGTTCAGGCAGTTACGGGTGTCAAGAATACTCTTTGTTATTTGCAGTTGCCAAGAAAGTTTGAATTTTAACTTTGTAAAAATATTTTCTTTCTTGGTTGGTCATTCTTCACTTCCATAACAGGCAGCAACTAATGGAGGGTATTTCCCCAAGACATTACATTTTTGAATATCTAGAAGAATAAAATCCTTGGGTGGCTCTGGCTTTAATGTAAACAGTTAGGATCTCAGCTACCTCATAGCTTGATCTTTGTGTGTTTCTCCAGCGGTGGAAGTGCTATTCTTAATAGAACTTACAGCTAGTGGCACTCAAATGCCTTCATCTCTCCTATTTTTCCTCTTGTTTTACTTCTTTGAAAGTCCTTTGATCAAGAGAGCATAAAGTTCAGAGTCTGCTGTGAGCTTGCTCTTTCCCCTAATGGAGAGAGCTGGCTATCCTTTGGGAGGAGGACAGAACAGTCAGATTTCGGAGACCTTGCGTAAAATGTTTTCTGGCTCTGAGATGACTCTAATCTACTTGTCTTTTATGCTTAATATAACAATGCATTTGCACAAATATTTTGAAGTTAGCAGAAACGAATGTTTAAAAAGTAAATGTGGATTATTTATGATTAATAATTCTGCACTTTGTTAATAGTATAAGATTATTGGCATCTATTAATGAGGTAGCAAAGAAGAAAATTATATAAATGAGCATTAAATGATTGATAGAGATGTTTACCTGAAAGTTGTGGTAACGTATGTACTTTTTTCAGAATGAAGTTGTTTTCCTGATGAATTGAGATAAAAAATAGCCAGCTTTCTTTGGGGTTGCAAATTAAATATCTTACTGTTTCTGCTAACACAATGTGCTGTATTCAGCTCTGAAAGTTTACTGTACACTTCTGTGGTGCCCAGTATTTTATCTGAGCTTAATATTGTAACGTAGGTTATGCCGTTATAATTTTCATTATAAATGATTATGTAGAGATTTCAGATTTTCAACAGTGAAAGTTCAAGTTTTTGAATCACCTCTAAAGTAGGAGTATATATTTTATATATTCCTGTCAAATGAATACCTATGCATTAATGGCTCATTATGACATTAAAAAGAAATTATATATTTGGATATTTTACATTCTTAGAGTTTTATTTTGTATTGTTCTCTACACTAACCTTGTTAAAAGCAATGCAGTTGTGCGAAGCAGTTCTATTATGGTAATGCATTATGTTAAGTAATACGTATCTATTTGTTTTAGAGGAGTTGAGCTACTGAAGCTGTAGGTAGTTTTTCAGGCTGAAGTTGCTCGAGTACCTATGTATATGGCAGTGTACCAATGCACAGTCCTCAGCCTTGTAATTTTAGAATTCGGTGTCTTAATAGGATCAAATGGGTAATTACATACAGCTCAGTCTGCTGCCTTCACTGACATCGAGTTGCAGGCTCCTCCAGGATTGATTATAGGGGAGGAAGGTGCAACGCAGCATTAAGGGGGGTGGCATGTTTAGGGGTCTTTGTTTAAAATTTCAACAGCACTGAGTAATGGAAACTTGTTTATAACTATTAGTATCAATCAAATTAATCAAATATGGATAGCTTCAGGTTGTGGTGTTTTTTTTTCTTTTCATACTTACTAATGTTTTTACAGATAACTCCTTGTGCTGTTCTTGTTAAGCTGGAAGCGTGAATACTGTCTGGGAGAGGTGGAAAGGCAACAGCCTTGGCTCTGGCACGCAGCAGTCTGGTTTTAGATTGAGGGTGCAAATAGCCAAGTACTGTCATCAGGATCGCTACCACTAACCTTGGCTGCTGCCTGCAGGAAGATCAGGAGCGGGCTAAATGGGCTGCTGTGCCTGGGTTTTTTAGGTGGAGTGTCTCTTGAGCCATGTTGCTGGAGCTTTGGCATGTGCGTGGCCCTTTGGATGGTCAGTACCCACAGGCAACGTGTTTGATCCATGGGCTTTGTCTGAACAACACGTTCCTGCTGTGTATCTGTTTTTAACTTCAGCACGATTTAAGGTGTTCGCTTTGGCAGTTCTCTTCACTGGGATTGTCACAGCAGTATAGGAAGAAATACAGTGGCAAGAGATGACTAAATGGAAAATGGTACTAAAGGGCAGTATTTGGATGCTATTCAGCATCTGAAGCTCAGAAAACTGAGGAGCATTCAGATTCTTACAGAATTTATTGCTGAGTTTCAGCAGTCTCCTTTCTAAAGATGTTTAAATGCTATAGTTGCCTCTGTGTAGGGTTCAGAAAGTTTGGTCAGAAGGAGGAGGGGAACCTGTTTTGTCTGCAGTGGCCATGAACTTGAAAGGCATTTTTTTGTGTCCTAATTTCCTAAGACTTTACCCCAAAAATCATGTCATTAACTGTGTTAATTAATCAGCATGCACACCATGAACTGTTCTTACCGTGTCTGTTCCTGTTCAGGAGAGGACACGATAAGAACAGTTACTGGTAAGAACATGGTAAGAGTAGATATTCAATCTGTAGTTATTCCAAGTCTCTCCCTATCTCTCTGTTCAGAAGTCTTCTGTTCTGGAGGCAGACGTGGGGAGATTTGGAATAACTACAGACTGAATATCCAGACCTCAGTCCTGGGAAGGATATTGGGAATCTTGCAAAAGACTGATTTACCAAGAGATAAGCAATGGGGATGGAATTCTCAGTGTGTGCAGCTTTACAGGAGATGAAACTTGAGCAAGCTTAGTTTTGATATTTAAAGCAGTTCAGAGGTTTGGCTGATAAAGGTGAAGGTGTAGTTGTAACAGCCCTCTTTAGAAAGACAGCTTTTTGCATTGCATGACATTCCAGTTTGAAAAATAGCACTGCCCTGTATCAGTGAAGCACAAGTTAAAAGGATTAAGAACTGGCCAACTGACAAACCTAAAAAATTAGTCATAATAATAGAGTGCAGCTCCACAGGGATCAGCACTATGCTTGACACCATTTAACAGTTTCATCATTGATCACAGTACATGGAACTGTGATAAAATTTGCAACTGACACAAAGATTACCAAAGTGGTAAATAATGAGGGCAGGGAGTAATACAGAATTGTCTCTACTGATCCTGCCTGTATTCAAACATAATGCACTCTGATTCAGTCAGATGCTGAGCTGTACAACTAAAGACATATTAAGTGAAGCTAGTGAGATATGGAAGAATGAGAAACTTCAGGACTCAGGAACTGACAAATCAGCACTACTTTTCTGCAAATACAAGGAAAGGGACCAAACAATCGTTATCTATGTAGACAGAGGAATGGACTGATCTGTAAGCATTAGGATCAAGTACCAAAGACAATTGTGAATCATCCATCTCTCTGAATCTTTACATCAAGACTAGGAGTTCTGCCATAGTTTAACATGGATTATTGGGCTCAAACCAGAAGTAATCAAATGAAATGTCACAGCATATTGATGTACAGGAGGTCAGGCTATATGATCTAGGATTGCCCCTGGACCTTGCACTGTATCTATAAAAAGTGGTAAGTTGACTTGCAAAATTGTTTGACAGTCTTCTCTGGAGAAGCTGTTGTACTTCTTATGGGAAATTACTCGTCCCTTAAATTAAAGGTTGAAGCTGTATTTTTAGGCTCCACTAAAATGGGCTTCTTCCCACATACTAAATTTAGACAAAGTAAATTTTCAATTTTTCTGGCAGAATAAGATGGTAGTCTAGAATGTTGGGGATTTTTTTGTGTTTGTTTTTCCTTTTAAGTTTGAGGCAAAATGTGTAAAGGCTTCTCATATTAAAGGCTTCCCAGACTGAGATATGATTTTCGTGCTGCTTTTGTGGCTTGTGATAAGAAGACTTTTTGGCCTAAGAATGAAGCTTATTTTTGGCATAGGGAGGGAACTTCTTTCAAGACACGGGAGGTAGGAATATTTATTTCAAAATGTTTTAAGAGCAGATTTAGAGTTGAAACCTGAACACCTGTTGTCAGGCTTATACTAATCACCTGTGAACTTATAAGTAGGGTCACACAGTGCTGTGTCGTGATGTTCATGTTCTTAAAGAACAGGGACTGACATTCTGTTGTGGCAGTACTGGAAATGTGGAGGCTCGCTCCAGCCTTTTCTAACGTGCTTTGCAGTGGCAGATATGCTCCACAGATATGTCCCACAGCTCCTGCTGTTTCAGTATTTTATCTTTACTTTGCACTTTCTGTACATCAGTCCCTACGTGGAGCCTTCACAGTACCTGGGATTCAGCAGCATCGTTGAAGGACTGACAAGTCCCAGGCAAGTAAGTCTCAAGCTCAGCAGCACTCACTACCTTTGCAGTCATAGAAATGCCTTCTGAAGAGCTCTGAGAGAGGATCTGCGTGCTTTCCTCTCTTTTCCCAGTTACTTTTCCCAGTATACTTCAGTCTTATGATCCCTCATAGTGCTCAGTAATTCCTAGCATTGGGCGTCATTCATGTCCCCTAACAAGTAGCTGCCAACTCAAGTGTCCTTGCTAAAAGGTTACATTTTCTCCTGTAGTCTGAAATACTTCAAGAATGATTCAGACTTCAATGTAGGTTAAGGAAATATTCTTTAGAAATTTTACAGGGAGTTTAAGTGCCTGTGTCGTATCTTTCTTTAAACTCCTAACAGTTGTGTTACCATCACATCCAGTAGAAAAAGTTTTTTATTAAAGTAGGGGTTGTATTTTTAGATACAAAGATAAAATGATCTCATCTCAGACTTGCATTTTTTTTGTAGTCATTGAATAAAGCAAAAACAAAGGCTGTTGCTTTCACCTTTCTGCATGTTTTGTTTTGTTGTGGATTTTTTTGAAGTGTGGCCTGGATTTTTGTTTTCCAGCCCTGCCAAAATTTTAATTTCCTTTTCAAGTTAAATTGCAGTGTTCTTTCAAATCACCTTCCAACAAAAGGTTTAGTTACACAGCAGCTCTTCAGAGAGTATGTGTGTGGCAGTGGTGTTTGTGGAAGGAGGAGGGAGTGGCAGGGTGAAATGTGTTCTATTTTTATTGGGAGTTAATTTTAATCTTTGGTATAAGTAAATTTCCATTAAATGTGATGAATTGAGCTGCTATGCAAAGCAAAATGGTGTCCCTGCCTTGCAAGACTATTAGCAGAACGAGGGTGTCCCGCTGCTGAAAACCACAGGTGGAATACTGTGCAGGTGGAATACTGTGCAGGTATGCTACCTTAGTAGCATTTAAGTGAAGCATACAATACTAAAAAATGTGCTTTGTTTTCTGTAGAATGCAGAGATGCACAAAAAAGTATTGGAAGCCATAAGTGACATGACAAATACATGATGAGATTAGTATTATGTTCGGAAGAACAGCAAAAAAATACATCCCTCAGGAAAACTGGAGTTGCATAGCGTGAGACTGTAATAGAGCCATGAAAAAGCAGAGCCAAGTAGGAATTTTCTGCTCTCGCTGAATAAGATCTTTTATCTGGATCCAGGCTCGGGCATGTGATTATTATGCTGACTCACTTGGTAAGTCATATGATGTGAGGCCTGTGAATATTAACCCAGGCATGTAAAAATATGTGAGTTTGTCTTTAAGGTAGGGGAACTTGGCACATAGAAGTTGGTAAGAACAAGGCACCAGCTGTAAGATGAAGGTGTAAACTGGGTAGGAGAGGCCAGAAGAATGTGCTTGGTTCTTTTGTGTGAATTAAGGCAAAAAGAGAGAAAATCTTGGAAATAGGATACTGGGAATTATATCTTTGAGAAGAGTTCTTTTTTGTGGTATTCCAGTAAAGAGCATTGAGTAAATCTTTCCCGGAGTGCTTCTGCCTAACATAGCAGCGTGGAGGTGTTTGGAGTGTATTTTGAGAAATTTGTGAAATTCACGCCCAAACTAGGGGCTTGAAGGTCAAACACACCTGAACATCTGAAAATAAGACACACAGCGGGAGTAGTAAGAAGGAGGAATTTCTTTGTTTTACACCTGGAGACCCCAGATGAAGAAAGCAAATGACTTTGCACAGGAGAGCTGTGGCCCATGTCCTAACCGGTGTCACAGTCCGAACTGGTGAACTGTCTCTTATGTTGGCATTTACATAATGCCTGAAAGGCTGAGCACAGTATTTCACTCATGAGTACTTGAAAACCAGAAATAAAGCAGAAACAAACAAAACAGTGATTCACACCCAGTGCTGTTGTGTTTACTGTTGCAAAAATACGTGGTTGAATGTTGAAGAGAATATAGCGCTCTGCTGGCACACAGCTGCCTTCGTGTTCCACTCTTCCCACATCAAGGGTGTGGGGAAGTTAACTTTGAATTACTGCCATGGAGTTAAAATTGTAATGGTTGGTTTTGAAAAGAATTAATAAGTCATACATTTTTCTACTGATGAAAGCTAAATACTTCATTAGCGTCGGTGGGAAACAATACATACTTTTTACTGATACAGTAATTTTTTTAAACCTAAAGACACCATCATGGATTAGTATGATTCTGTGAGATACCAGACCTCACATGAGACGGTCTGATGCTTTGGAGCAGACCGAATTCTTAACCAGGTATGCGTATAACTGAACTGGTTTGGACCGAGATGAATCTTGTCAAAACCAAAACCCCCACCATTTCAATGCAAATCATTGCAGGAATTAAGGAAAAAAAGGAGAATAATCAGGTTTTTTGAAATATTTTAATAAAGGCTATAAAAGATTCAGTCTCTGCATGATTCTCTTCATAACTGAGAGATTAATGTGATAAACCTTCCAACCCCCTGCCACACGCACGCCCGTACAACGCTTTGAGAACGCTTTGAGACAGCGTAAAACCCTCACGCTGAGCGTGGGCATTTGACTATTCTGCAGATCAGGGCTGAGCCAGGAACGCGCAGGATCGTGTGTTACCAGCCAGCACCCTTCCCTGAGCTTTAGGATGTGGCTTCAGCAGGCTTTATGTTGGACTTTACTCGTTAACCTCTCTCCGCACGAGGACCGCCACTGGGTGATTGAGGGCATGCCTGAATGGCATCGCAGGCACGCGACCCACCGTTGGAGGTCAGGATTTGAAGGGCAGGGAGCTGCAAGCAAAGGCAAATAATGTTTGCAGTTATAACAGTGTCACACAATGTTAGATAACGTTGCAACCTCCAGCCAAGCAGAAATGATAGGATCATATAAAAATAGGTCTGGAGATGACTTTAAGAGGGACTCTGGCTCATGTCTTGCCTGCAGACAGGATACAGTCTCCTTAATGTCATTCTTATCAGGTATTTGGCTAAACCATTCTTACAGGCCTCCAACGATGGTGAAATCCATGAAACCTCTACACCACCTGCCCAAGTCAGTCTCTATCGTTAGAAAGTGTTTCATAATCTCGGCGGTCACTTTGGTTTGTGCAGTTCAATTTCTTACTGTTGCGATATTAATAACTACACGAGTATGAATAAAACTCTTGCTTTCCTTTTTGTTTTTGTATTCTAAGCAGCTGAAAGCGTGTTGTCTTGTCCCATCCCCTTCCTCCGCTGTATCAATTCCCCTTTAAACTAAACAATCTAGATTATTATTTTTTTTTCAGTCTGCTTTTATGTAGGTCATGTTTTCTTTGGTTATCCTTGTGGCACTCTTCTGGACCGTGTCTGGCTTTCCTCCTTCTTGAAGCGCAGTGCCGCAGGACTCTGTGCAGGACTGCAACTGAGCAGAGTTGGAAAGATTATTTCTGAGTCTATTTTCTTGTTTATACAGCCCTATATAAATATAAACATAATATATATTTAGAGAGTGAGGAACAGCACGATATTGATTCATGTGCAGCTTGTGATCTGCCACAGCCAACAGCTTTCTTTATTGCAGGATTACTTGTTTCTTATCTGTTTGTGTGCAGTTGAGTATTTTTGCATAAAGGAAAAATCTTGCCCTCTTTCTCACTGTTGTGGATTCTTTTTTTCAGAAACATTTTGCCCATATGTCAGGCTGAATTTTAATTTGAAACCTGTCCAGTAGCGCACTACTTTCTCATCTTTATGTTTTGGTTTTTTTTCTAGATTTAGATACTCCAGACTTGAGTCTGTAAAATGACAGAATAATTTAGTTGGGAGGGGCCCTTGGGAGGCTGTTTGGTCCGGCCCCTCGCTGCAGCTTCTCAGTCAAGGTGTTTGTTGCACTAGATCCAGCACACATCCCTGCAGATCTCGACACAATGCATTCTTGTATTTTGAATGTGATCCCTTAGAGTATTCTGGGATGGATTACTCTGGAAATAGCTTTCTCCCTTTACCCCTTACTTGTATAGCTAGATGGTGCTTCACCAGCTTGGCCCTTCTGTTGTCAGATAGAAGGTCAAATTGTGAAATTTTAGGAAGGAAAGAAACTCCTTTGTTTCTCACTACTACTTTACTTCAGGGTTAAACAAAAGCTTTAGGTAGTCTCTATAAGCATTAACAGGCTCATATTTTAATTTAGCTTTTCCCTGAAGCAGTACTTGGTTGTTAATTGCATATTCTCAGGGCATGGTCTTATTATTTTGAGACACAAAGCAATTTCGGCTGCATTGCGCACCAAGTTGGGGGAAGCCAGCTCCTTTCAGAATGCCAGGTTTTGACATTATGAGAGGAAAGGCCATGTGGAAAAATCATTATTGGTAGTAGTTGTCGCTATAAATCCCTCTATGTGATGAGGTAAATTTGGGAAAAGCTGCAAATCCTTATTTTCCTTGAGTGCCTATTTGTTAGAGGTAAATGGAGAGCTGCCTGATGGCTTTGGCTGAATTTGGCCTTTCAGAGGTGGGCACCGTGTTCTGTGGGTGGTGCACCAAAGAAGGGAGAAGCAGAGCTGTGACTGTGACGTTTCAGTCAGGCGAGCGCTGCAAGGAGAGGTTACACAGCTTTATAACTGCTGGAATAACTATCTGATATGGTTAACGACTTGAGGAAAGATTTGGCCACGTGTGCTATGATTGACTGAGGCAGCGTCTGTGTTAGGATCAGGTCCTGAGGGTGTGGGAGGCTGTGGGACCGGTTTTAATGGTGGTATCGGGCTGGATAACTGAACTCATTTAAAATCAGGATTTCATATTTTTTTAGCAAGTGTTTTAGAGCTACAGAATGGATTAAACCAGCGTCTATCACTGTACTTTTTTTTGTACAAAATGTTCTGTATGCTAAGCATGCAAAAGGAGCTTAATGGCAAGGTTTGATTTTAATTTTTTTCTTTTCTTTTATTTGATAAGGTGTGATTCATCTTTGCCATTCTCTAGTCTAATTAAAGATTAAAAATCTGCAACAGAATACGAACGTGTAACATCATTCTACAATCACAGAATTTTGTAGCAGCTTAAAAAGCATCATTACCACTACCAGTTCTTACCTTGTAAGTTAAGTATTTGGAGGAGTGTGATTACCCTGTATTGCACCATGGTGTGGCCTGCCATGTGCATATTTTTCACAGGCTAGATGGCTTGGTAACATTGCAACCGTCTTGTGTAAGTCCAGTGCACTTGTTGGAAAAGCTTTTAAGTACCTTGGGAAGTTTCGGGGCAGGTCCAAAAAGCAACACCCTTAGTTATGTTCATTATTGTGCGTTCAGAACAAATGGGTCTTTTCCTTTTCTGGAAACTTGGTAAATTCTTGCCAATGCAAGTGATAAATACCACCTCTGTGATGTTACCAGGTGATTTCATGTGAACCAGGGGCATGATGTATCAAGACCTTCAACAGCAATATCTGTAGATTTAGCAAAGCTCACTATTGATGTGGTTTAGGATTGGGGAGGAATGTTCAGAAGAGAAAAGGTAAGTGTTCTACTGACATTGTTAGTCTTCACAGCCTGTATCTTAGAAACACTGTTCTGAGAAGCTTAAGTAGTATTGTGTTTGCAGTGCTCTATTCTAGTGTGGTTGTAAGGAGATCCTTTCATGCTAATGATGAAATACTGAATTTTGTAGAGGAGGTCATCAGTCCTTGTAAATGAAAAGTTAGGTTGGTTTTTTTAATGGCTGAGTGGGCAAAAGAGCCAGAAATTTTTACTTTATTTCCTTTTTCTATTGCTTTTTTTTTTTTTAATGTTACAGATAGCAGTGTTTATCATTCAGCCACCCAGAGAGCCTTTCTACAGACATCATAACAAAAAGCCCCAATAATATTTTCAAAGCAGATTATTTCTAATCTTTCTGCATGACCTTGCCCAGGTGACCTCCTGCTTTGTTGCTTTTTAGTTGGGCACTGCATCATCGAAGCAACTTTTTGCTGTTTAATATGGTGTACGTGAAGTGGCATTGTACCTTTATCTGTGCTTCATCACCGGAGAGAGAAGTAAGGCAGTACAGTGCGCTGTGCAAAGTCTGCCTGCTTTGCGTAAAACACGTTTGGAGAGCAATGTCACTCGGTAATGATATGCTCAATGACACTGCAGCAGACAGGAGCAAAAGAGGAAAAAATACAAACCAGAGGATCTTAAAAACTTCTTTTAGTTTAATTTAATATGAACTCAATGTATAATTATTTAGTATGATTCCCTTGTTTACCAAGTAATTATAGCTTTAAAATCTGTTTGGGTTAGCATTTAGCTTCTCTCCATCCAAGGGGATCATAATATTGATGGAATATGTATTAGCCTGTTCTTGTGAGCAAAAGTAATTAAAAATATATCTTTATTATTCTCGGTATGATAGTAACCTATAATAAATTTTGAAATGAGCTGTTCAAACAAAATATCCAAGTAATGCGCTTCTCTTCCTTTGCATATAGAAAATGAAGTCAAACCTGCTTAGTTTTACAGGGTTTTAATTAAATTAAGGGCTTCTAAAATGACATAAATTATGAAAGTGAAGCATGAGCGGTTTAGTATTGGGAAAAAGAAGTCTTGACACCAAAATTTAAACAGTGTAACACAGACATTAAAGTGGCCTTCAACAATGACTTGAGGATTAGAACTGTGGGTATCAAGAATTAAAGGATTTTAAAGGAATAATCTTTCTGTTTTGATTATTACAAGCTAGTACTGATATATTTGACCTAAAGGAAAAGCTTTTTCCTCTAGCTGTGTACCCTCTAATGGCTTTTATTGTTGTTCTCATTATAAAGAGAATGTCTTTAAATGAGTGCTTCAATTTTTTTTTCTTTTTTGGCTGTAGTAGCATTGGGAGATAAATACAGAAAAGTAATTATTATCCCGAGTTAATAGTACAAACTTGTTTTTAATGTACACACTTTCTAGATTTCAGTAGATGAAGATTTATATTCCAAAACACTGATTGTTGTGAAACATCTTTTGAGGCTTCAAACATGATATGATATGTAAACAAACCAGAAAGCTACCTAATTGTGTTCTAACTTACACTGTAAGTAGCTGAAGGGATAAGGTAGATTCATAGATATTCTTATCTTCCTAAGCCCCTGTAATATATGGAATCTCAAAGTTCTTAAACTGACAGTAATTGTTTTACAATGATGTTCATATTGGGCTTTCTGAAGTGCTTTATTGCCCCACATCTACATATCAGAAATACAGGGGTGCTGTAGGAGAAAATTCTAAATATAAATCTTAATGATTTTTTTTTTATAAGCTGGAAAAATACATGAGGTTGGTTTTCTGACCATTAAAACTGAAGGAGAATTTGAGGCTTAAGATACAATTCTGAATATTCTGAGGAAGGAGAGTGTGCAGTCTATGGTACTTCTAGGTTTTGTGTTTTGTGGGTTTTTTTTCCTTAATAGTAGTGATTTTTTTTTTTTAACTACCTTTGTGAAATTTTTTTCTATAAAATAGGTTTTTGCTGTCTGAAGAACATATACTGTATTATGTGTATTTCAGAAGCATTTTTTTCAATCCTAATGTTTCAAAAAAATTGAATATTGACAAATATTTTAGTATCTCATATTTCTGCAGATAAGTTCATTTGTTAAGCACTAGAAAGAAGAAAAAAATGAGGAACTGACATTATACAAGGCGCTTACTCTCTCTCTCTCCCCCCCCTCCCTTCTCCCAAATATATGCTTAAAATGTCATCGTTGATGCTTCCTTTCTATACTGGCCTTCCAAAAAAAATTGAATGTCAGATATTCTCTGCATTTTGCCTGATAGTCAGGAGGTATACATGCAAATGAAATGATTTTGGAATGTAATCTTAAGAGTGATGACAATTTTGGTATAAACCAGCGTCATCTTTATTAATTTATTTAAAGTATAGAACATGTTAAAACCAGCTTGGTCCTTCTTAAGGTCAGTTTTGACTGGTTCATTATCAAAAAAGAATTATTCTTGTATGTTCATTCATGAGATACTACGTTTCAAATTTCCTGTAACTTTATGTGGTGTTAAACTCATGCACTTAATATTTTTTATGTATTTAAGCAAGTCCCAAATGTGACCACAAGATATTCAGGTCAGGAACTTTGTATTATGTATAGAAAGATGGATGTTTTACTTCAGCAGACTGCATCTTGCTCTTAGGGACAAATGACCTCATGCAAGTGTAGATTCGGTGATGCCTTGGGCACATGCTGGCCAGGGTTGATCATCCAGCGTTAAATAAATACATGCATAAGTCTGATCTCTGCTCGAGGACGTGGACGGATGCAGAGGTGAGGCTCTCTGAAGGCACCATGAACAGACGAGGAGGATCTCCATGGAGCAGCTGATGTCCTCCGTGGCAGCAGGATTGAGGAGATGGTGGCAACGGTTCCCATTGGTGAAGTGCAGCCAGTACTGTACTTCACTCTCCTGGTAGCTCTTGTAAACAGTGACTGAAGCACTAGAGATTTGGAGTGTGTGCATAATCAGGCCTTTGTGTTGCTCTTTTATTTTAGAAAGGGGGGTGGTGGTGGTGTTCATTTTTTTTTTTGTTTCCCATGAAGAGGGCTGTTGTTGATGGGGAAAAAAAAATAACTTCCATGTGAATGCGTAAGAAAAAGTAATCATTGTTTCTAGTGACACAGCAGTTAAAAAGTATCCTTAGTTTGTTTGTTTGTTTAATTTTCTTCCTTGGAGGGAGGTGGCAGAGACCTGAGCATTTAATTGTTATCTTTGCTGATTATGCAGTACCCAGCGAAGAGGAGTGCTCGGTAACTCTGTTTTGCTTATTCTGTGGCTTCCTTCCCTTCCCCCCCGCCCCCCATAATGATATTCAGGCTCTGAAAGGGTTGAAATATCAACCTCATATCTGAAGACAAATTTACATTTCACTCCAAACACCATAATTTAATGAAGGTTTTATGCTGTTGTGGGTACTTAATTATGCTAGAGGCAGAGCTGAAATTTAATATTGTTCCACATGCAGGGAAGATTTACTAGTAGCTTATTTTCAAAGGTCCTCTAAAAGACTATTGCTTATGCAGTCTACTCCTAGTTGTTTTTTTTTTAAAGCAGATTGGAGTAACCCAAACTTTCATAAATAAAATTTCATTTTAATTGCTCAATGAAGATAATGTATGTCTTTTTAGTCTGTGGGTTTTTGAGGAGATATCTGGATTAGCCAGCTTTGCAGCAATGATAATGCAACATTTGCTGCCCTGAGCAGCTAAACCTTGATGATCTACATGCAAACAAATGTAATCATTCAGGATGTGTAATGCTGCTCACACTCATCTGATATATAAATGAAGACGACAATTTAAAAATTATCGTAGAGCACACCTGTTGATGTCTCCTGTAATGGTTCTTCTCTGGCACAGCAGAAACCTGCCTTTTCAATCGTAACCTACTGTGTTCCTCATAATAAATGAGAGTACACTACTCTGAGGCATCGCTTCCTTGGCTTTGAGTCACGGCTCCACCTAACTTTGCACAGCGCCGCAAGTCGGCGGGGTAGGAGATGTGGTAGCTGTTGTTGTTAGGGGTGGGGGGGGTCACTGCGATGGGAGCTTTCTGAGACTGAGACACCAGGGAAATTTCCAGCCTTCAACCCAGTGTGTGTTTATGTACAACGACTAGGTCAACTATCCAAGAACAGTGCGAAGCATTACAAATGTTACTCAAGCAAGCCCGAGCTACGTGACACTGTGTGGGCTCTGGTGGCCGCTGCGTTTGAAATGTCCAGGCTGGAGAGCTCTTGGAGGAGCTGGAGCCACAGCGAGTGTCAGTACACATCTCCTGCATATCCAGCCCAGCCTTTCTTTTCTCCTGGGCCAGAATGGGTCCGGTGGCACCGGGATGGCTGTTATCTTCTGCCCATTGGCCACCTCCACCCCACTTGCTGACCAAGTGCTGCTCACCGCAGGCCTTTCCGCGGCTGCACGCTGGGTGCTGCTGGCATAGGTTTCCTGTGTTTATACGGTTATGCCAAGGTTATTTTGCTTCTGGCACTAAATGAAGCTGTCTTGAGGTATTGCGGGCCAGGGCAACCAGAATGGCTTAGAATATGTTAAACACATACAGGGCAGTAATGTGAAGATATAAACTGGACCTCTAATGGTGAATGTATTTATTAGTAGGATTTATTGCTGACATGTGCACAGTGTAGCTGAGAACTCATTGAAATGAAAATTCATGTGGTTAATGTCAGAAGTTAGTAATTTTACCTTGATTAAAAATAACAATTGCTGCCCAGTGCATCAAGATGCTATATGGAGTTGTCGGTTGTTTTTTTTCTGCACGTGTTGGCTGCTGCTGCTCTGTTAGCCACATAGTGGAGTGGGGTGTCTTGCCTGTTTGTTTTTCTTTGTTCAGCTGGAACTGAAAAAACTGAGTATTTCTGCAGTTCAGACTTTTTCTAATGAGGCTTTTAAACCAAAACCCACTGCCCTTTTTTTTTTTTTTTTGGGGGGGGGGGAGTGGGGTGGAACTTTTTTTATCCAAAGCTATTGTCTGATTTAAATGTGTGACAGTTTCCTGCCTGACAATATTTCTGGTAGTAATTCCCTATCACTAAGAACCCAAATATGACAGTTCCTGAGTCTTAGATGTCCGGTTTCTTGTCACTGGGTAAGAGATTTAGACTGAGTGACTTCAGCTGGGGAAACATCTGCTGTAGTTACGAGCTGATTGCTGGCTTTTGGCTAAGCTCAGCTCTAAATCATTCTGTACTTAAAAGAATCCATTCTGGTTATTTAGAATTGAAATCGTTACGTGGGTACAGAGTTTTACAGCAGGTTGTGTTTTTTTTTCTTTAAGGTGGGAAAACTTTCTGGCAATTTCATATATGTGTCGTTATTTTTGAAATCTGAGGGTTTCTTGGTAGAAGGCATTTTTCAGCACAGCAGAACTTGGAGTCAGTATTTCTTAGTTCACAGTGAGAGTCCCCAAGTTTGGTACAGCGAGGGAGGTGCTATTCTGTTTGGGCTGCATACCCCCTGCTTAAAAACAAATTTACTTTTTGCCTGCTACCAGTTGGGGAAGCAAATAAATTCTCTGCTAAATGTTTGGCTGTTGGTCTAAAACAGAAAGTATATGCTATGTGTTTCAGTTAAAAGAAGCCCTGTAGCAAAATGTGTTAGTCACAGGCAGAGGCCAAGTGTATCATTATTCTGTAGGAACAGCAGTCAAGATAATGAACGGCTAAGGACAGTGGACAATGGAAAGTGAAGCATGTCTTGTCAGTGCGCTGTCAATGGAGTCTGGGCATGCTTTGCATTAGAAAGTGCTGTGAGATTGCAGGGATGTGGCTGATCTGTGGAGAAAGAGTAGAAGGTTGCCTAATGGCTTGTAGTAATTTTAAGACTGATTTAATGCTTTTGCCACAGTAACCAAAAGACTTAAGAAAACAGCTTTTGTGTTTAATTCTTGCCTTGCCTTGAGACAAAGGGTTGTTGTTTCTGGGCTTCCAGTGTGTTTTACTTTGAAACAAAAGAAATTAAAATCCAAAAGAGACATAGTCTGGTATACTTTTCTTTCCGATGAAGTTTATCCCTTATGTAAACAGCTTAGGTGAGAAGCATGTTATATTGGAGTTGGGACTTCAAAAATTACACTGGAGAAGTGGCAAATCTCAAAAACAATATTACGTACATGATCAGCCTTGTAAATACTGAGCTCAGGGTTCTGCCGCTGTGTTGCAGCTGTTAAGAATCTTTCTAAAATCAGGACTGCAGAGCCAGCATTCCACTAGTGGGAGAAGAAAAGATAGCAGCACACAGGCAGCCTTGCAACAGAGAATAAACTGGTGAGTCTGGAAGATAAAAGAAAGGTGGTCAACAAGTAGAAAGGGGAGAGTAGCAGAGTGCTTATTCTGCAAGCTAAGAGGATGTGTTGTTTGCCAGCCATGCATATTATCTACAGATCTGGAAAAATTTGGAAACTGAAGGGAAATATAGTAATATTGTATTTTAACAGGTCACAAAGAGGTAGCAGGAAGTGCTGAAAGAATACCTATTTGAAAACCGATTTTAAAAATATATATTAATATTATCATACAGATTGCTGGAGCATGTAGCATGTTTGTCAGCTTGCCACTTGTCTCAAGTAGCATACTCGTCAAAACAGTAACGACATTATTTATCTCGAGCGTCTAACTTTTCAAAATGTGTTTGCACATTATTACAGTTTAAAACAGAAAACAAAACTACTGCACAATGTAATTTCTGTTCTGCTTAGAGGCAGCAGAAAGGAAAATAACTTTAGCCACATTTCCCTGCAGATGTTCCACTTGAATATAGAATGATATGGTGCACAACAGATATTCGTGGAAATAGTATTTGATGGTGCCACCTATTGCTAGAAAAGCAGAACTAAAATGAGTGGTTTTGTTACGTGTGTGTCTAAACAGCAGAAAAACAAATGGTACCTGGTCATCTTTTAATTATTTCAAGGTCATTTTAGTTCCGTGCATATAAGTTTGACCTTGGTTTTACGGCTATGAAATGGACTGTATTTTTTAAAAATGGATTTGTCATACGGCAGCATTAGAAATGGTGTGGTAAGTTTCTGTTCCAGAAAGCTTGCAACTATTGGCGCGTGGTTGTATTTTGGCTAGACCTATTAAGGCTGATTATCCACCCCCCACACCCTTTAACCGATAACATTAAAATCCACTAGAAGATTGATAGATTGATCCTAATAATCCTAAAACTGCCTTAGGTTTAGCAAAACACTGAAAGTTAGTTTTTTCTAGTGCTTGAGTATTACAATAAATGTGAAGAGAATAAAATGTTTTTTAACATGCATCAAAAAATTCTATACAAAGTAACTGGCTAATGAAGAAAATTATTTGAAGACAAAGACTTAGTGATCTGGATGCATCTTAATACTTAGTATCATTATCAGGACTTTCAGTTAGCAAGCATGAAAGCTGATTTCTCCACCTGCTCTTTAAAGGATGATGTTTGTTTTATTATAGATGTCTAATTAATTGTAATGGTAAGAATAATGTAAGATTTATGGGGGCAACCTGAGATCAATATTAAGTTTTAATTGTGGTTCTTGGCATTACTGATCCTTCTTACTACTTCCGTCCTGTTCATCTCTACTAGAGAAACACCTTGCCCTAAAAAAATACACATTTTTGGCTTATAATCTTTAAGGGAAAGAAAGCATGTCTTCTCTGTGTTGTTTTCCTCATGAAGGATCTAGATGGCAAGGTAAGAGCAGGAAAAGATGGAGCAGCTTAGGAGTAATTTGTTCTTTCTCAGGTCTAGGCAGGGGAGTTTATTGCAGCTTCACACAACTAATATTTTTTGGCTGAAGCTGGTCCTTCCTCAAAGACAGACAAGTTGCCCCTGCTGAGCTTCTGAAGAACTAGATTGTCACAAAGCTTAAGGGAATCAAAGAAAGCAGCTCTCAAATTTATAGGTATCTGTAGACCTAAAGAAGGTCCAGAAGGAGAAATAAAGGATGACCTACCCATCTCCTGACTGGAGAAATGATGTGGAGAAATCTGACTTCATCATCCTAGTTAAGCTCAGGGCTGAAATCTAATTTAGCCAAATGGAAAGCCTTTTGTGAATGTTTGATTTTATTTTCTACCTCCACCCCCTTCGAATGATATCTGACTTCCTTTTTTCCTAGTTGCGTCTTGGACCTGAATTTGACGTCACATGTCTTCTTTGCCCCTTTCTCCATTGATTTCTCTAACAAAACCTGCTTCAACATCATCTTTTTCCCTGTATATTTGTGTTTAGCCCCATTGTCTTTCTCATTCAGAATGCTGTGGCAGCCAAAAGCAGCATAAAGCCTTCAGCACGTACATCTCACAGTGTGGAGAAGAGGAAGGATGTAGCTGCCTAATGGTTTACTTCATGGATGGATTTTGTCGTGCTCTCTTCTTGAATTTCCATGCTGAATCTCTTCTGCAGTCTCTGTTGCTATACATTTAATCTCCTATTTTGTGCTACCCGTTCTCTTGGTGTTCCTTAGAATTGGTCTACATATTTTGTTGTTTTCCTGTTCATTCATCTCCCTGTCATCTATCCACAGAATTAGAGCATCTGAGCAAAGCCAACAAAGTTTAAATTCTTGGTGCAAATTTTAACCCCCCCTTTATAATTTTCCCTAATGCACATCCTGTTGATGTAAAAAGGAAAATTATTTTCAACGGTTAAATTAGATGTCTTTACAGGACTCGGTATGCCCTCTTCGAATGTGGTTTCACGTTTAAAAACAGTTACACACAAAAAGCAGGAGCCAAGGCACCTGGAACTGGGTCGGGTGGGTGATCAGGGGGGTCACCAGAAGGTGCGTCAGCTTGGTGATGGGAACGGTGCTGGCCGCAGTGATCTGAGTACCTCTGTGTTGGCTGTCTTTGCTTACACATGGAGTATTTTTTACAAAAAATGCTGATGAGAATCATTTAGGCAAGGGGTATTTGCATTGTGTTTGGTGCTTCGTTGACATTGTCTTCCGCAAACTGTGTGTCTGTGGCCAAACACTATTGTACCGTGGAAAAATTTGGGAACTGAAGGAGGAAAAAATGCTCCCCATCTAGTTCAAGTGTGACTTTACTAAAAGAAGTTATCCCTTTGTAGTGACCTTGTGTCATCTGAAATGGAATATACTAGTGTATGTTAAAGCCATACTTTAAAAACTTTTTTTCACCGAAGTGAGGGTTTCTGATTTCTTTTTAGTTGTGATTTGGTTTATTCTTTTAACTAAAAAGCAAGTGAAATTGGAGAACACTGCAGTCTATTAACTGGTTTTTGTAAATGATGGTGTAAATGACTTAACACCAAATAGTAATCTAATACCCCCTTCAATCCAGTGCCGGTATTGTTATCTTGTAATACAATACTAACATTTGATTATGTCTGCCATTAATGCATTTAACAGTAGGTGACAAATTTTATTAAGATAAGAAGGGCCTCATACCCTTCCATTTGCCCTGGTGTAAATCAGAAGTTACTGCCTTGAATCGAAAAGATTTGTTCTTGTATGAGAACTTGGTGGTGTAAATTAGGAAAGTCAAGCCTGACATGTGGTGATGTACCAAATTATATTACAGGATATTTAAATTCTGTCTCCCACTGTGAACAGCAGGATACCGTTTTTATCCTTCCTGTTGAATGCAGAATCACTTTTCCATTTATAAATTGAGCCTGAACAGAGTCCTCTCAGTATTGGCTGTTCCTCTGTTACTCCACATACAGAATATATTAAGACACCTGTTCATCCTTGTAAGGCAAACAACAAACAAACCAAAATACTTTCCTGTAAACAAATTGTTCTGTGATTAGTGGAACTAATGAAGCTTCACTGCCTGCAGATTTCTGTCCTTCATCCTGGATCCCCTCAGCAACCCTCCCACCAGAAGGATTACCAGCTTCTCTCTGCTCATATTCCCTATGATCTTCCCCTTGTCCTTTTTCCCTATAGTAATGCCAGTTCCTGTTTTCTTCCATCCTTTAAACCTTCTTGCAATACCTTCCATGTTTCCTCCTGCCCCCTGTCACCATCAGCAGCCATTCTGCCTAGCCCTGGGTGACTCGGGTGCCAAGTGGCAGTGGTCAGCTAGCAAACAGTTATTAGCCTCAGATTTCTCTTCTCGGGGGTGATGCTAATTCAAGCCTCTTGTGTTACTATCTGACAGATTTTTCTCAGAGCTCAGGGGAATTTAATACCTTCGAGATGACTGCCCTCTGATAAATTTCGTAGAAATGGATCAACAGATGTTACAAGCGTGTCTTTATTCCCTCCTCTTTGTTCCAGTGATTGGTCTTTGTTAGACTAATCTAGATTTATTTTTTCTAAATATAAGTAGGTTCTTTCACCTACTTTGCTCTCTTGTTTGCAAATCGAGTGCGATGGTGTCTGGTTTCAGCTGGGATGGAGTTCATTATCTCCTTAGGAGCTAGTAAGGTGCTGTGTTTGGGCTTTAGATGTGAGACTTTTCAGTTCCTCAGGCCTTGCTAGCAAAAAGGCTGGAGGGGCATGAGGAGCTGGGAGGGGACACAGCCAGGCCAGCTAACCCAAAGTAGCCAAAGAGGTGTTCCACGCCATGGGATGCCGTGCTTGGTATGTCTGCCGGGGGGGCAGGTCATTGCTTGGGGGCTGGCTGGGCAATGGTCAGCGGGCGGTGGGCCGTGGTGGCATGCACCACGTGTTCCTTTCTTCCTTTCCCTCTGGATGTTACTCTTTCCCTTCCCCTTTTCATTATAACTGTTATTGTCGTCATTGTCATTATTGTTATTTCATTTTTGTTCTGTTTCAACAATTAAATTCTTCTTATCTCAACCCTTGAGTTTTACGTTCCCTTCCAACTGTCCTCCCCATCCCTCTGGGTGAGGGGGGGAGTAAGCGAGTGGCTGCGTGGGACTTAATTACCAGCCGGGGCTAAACCATGACAAATGGTTACCACCTGGTAATGATATTACTAACTGGATAGAAAGCAAGCACAGATCAGGAAAAGTGTGCTTAGCCCCTTACTCTTTTTAAGGGCATGTATGCAACTTCCTTTAATAAACTTCTAGATCTTGCACTTGAGGACAGTATGAAATGATGGCCTTTAAGCAGAGCATAAAGAAGAGGAAGATGCATAATGAAAATTTTTAGGTTAAAAAGAAAAAAACAACAAAAAAAATCACACAATTACAGCATATAAATTATATTGAAATGTAAATAATAATGGAATGTATGAGGCTGAAAGGAATTTCTGGAGTCCTACCAGTTCATCCTGCTTCCAGAGTCCCTCTGGAGGTCTAGTCCAGCTCCCTGCTCAACCAGGGTCACCCTGAGCAGGTTGCTCAGGACTCTGGGCTGTTGGGTTCTGACTGTCTTCACAGATGGAGACACCACAACTTCCCTGAGCAACCTCTTCCAGCGTTTGACCACATGCACTGCCAAGCAGAGTTTAACCGGAATGCCTCTCAGCCTCTCCCCATACGCTGTAATACATAGAAAAGTGCATGGTGCACAATTGTGTCCTGAATGTAATTTGACCACCATAGTATTAAGGAGTAAATGTCACCGAATAAAGGCTCTTACTGGAGAAAGAACAGTTTGGAATAATAGCCTACATGTGAACATTTGCTTTTCTGATAAAAGCAGGAAAAGGTGTAAAAATCTGAGAGCGTCGCTATGTGAGAATAAAAATTGGATGACAGTCTGTCCTCAAGATGGTTTCTTGAAGAGTCTTTGCAAGTAGCATGATAATGTAGAAAATATTTAAAAAACTTAAACTCAGCTGACATTCAGCCAGAATTTGTTAGCCATAGCTACATAAGGTACCATGCTGGTATTTTTTTTTCATCATGTTACGAATGGTTAATCATTGTGTTTATAAAGTTTTGTACTTTGTGTGTCATATTTTTTTTTTACATCAGCAATACTTGGTTTGGATTACTGAATGCCTAGGTGCAATTCATGGTATCCTTTTTTAAACCATGTATGTTTCAGAAGGTCATTTGAAATTCTGTACTCTGAGATTTAGTTACTAATTATATTTTCTAGAGGTTTGCTACCTGGAGGTTGACTGGCCTACGTATGTATGGCTGCTGAAGGTTACCATTTTCATTGTAAAGGGGAAATTGTTCAAACTTGTTACCTATTATTGTTTTAAGATAGCAAAGCCAGGAGCAGTCAGTGTTCTTTTAAGCTCTACTTTATTCAGTGGCTATGTACAGATTCACTGTCTTAGCTTTTAATACTTGAAAATCCTATCTAAGTATATTTATGCTCACTTAGGTGCTATCCCAGTATTCAATATCTGAATGCCAATACTCTCAATTGAGGCCTTTAAGCTTGTTTGTTGCATTGGGTCTTTTCTGTGTTTTGTAGAAATGAAGGCATGCATAGTATTTTTTTATCAATGTGTATTTAATGAAAATGTTTGTAAGTTTTAAAATTGTCCTGTTTTCTCAGTACCGAGCACTGGCAATAGAAAGCTGGGAGCAGAATTATTACACTGTGTTTGGCAAGGGTTTTTTTTTTGCTTAACCTCACAGCACCAAATCTCCTGGTGAATATGAAGTTGTTTTCTTATGCATTACTTTGTTACTTTCCCAAAGGTGTATTAAAAAAAAAAAAAGCAGTAAATACACTTAAAGAAAAATAAATATTTAGACTGTAATGGTTTACCATATAAAGATGCTAAGCAGAAATCTTCGGCAAATGAATAAACCACAGTGAATCCTGTGCTGGTAAAGAAAGTACATGTGTCTTTTTAGGCACTAATAAACAAATGAATTTTTTTCCATTAATGAGGGAGTACTGATAAGCCATAAGCATTTATAGATATGTGAGTTTTCTTGCTGTGTTGTATCAAGGTCTTGGCTTAAGCCCTAAGCTAAGGAGTTGACAGGTATTGTAAGAGGCAAGAACTAGAAATAATAAACAGAACCTGCATAAAAAAAGCAAATGTGTCTTTACCTACAGTTTGTGAAAGTAAGTTGGTGTCAGTCTTATGATAAATATAACTCCTACCTAAAAGGCAACTGGGAACTTGCTTCTTAATTCTCTGAATATTTGGTGCTGCTTACTTTGAAATCATTTTGGTAGCAACATCTTATCTGTATGCCACATTTTTTTAATGATTTTTTTGTTGTTTGGGTTTTTTAATGAACTTTGAAGGCTCTTGCCTTTTCCACTTTCATAGCCGAGAGATGATAGGACTCAAAAAACTGTAATATTAAAATATTTTATGATTTGGAAATATTGTATTTTTATTTATGTACATCATTCTGTAAAGGTAATTAGGTTTAAAAAAAAAAAAAAAAAGACCCAATAAGAAGATGTATGAATTTCTCTAAAACTGCTTAATGAGGCCTAATATAAATCTGAATTTCAAATCACATTAAAGTTGTCGTATGGCCTAATTTCAAATGACAGTTCCGGCTTGCCACTCAGTTGGCCTTCTATTTTGTGTCACAAATTAACCAACCATGTGGGTTTATGTCACTGTTTTATTAGAGCAGTGCTTGCTTAAAGATGGGGAAATTTTGCTGCAGTAGTTTTGTTAGAACACAGGTCACATTTTGGGAAGGGGGAAATGAAGACAGTCTCAGGCCATGTTTAGATATTTTAAATATGGAAAAATATAGAGGAGTGAAAAATTCCTTCTAGTTTTCTGCACTTCCTAACAATTCTGTCGAGAGCCAAGTGCGGTTTATGCTCATTAGCAGCAATGTATCAGCATGAAGGTGCTACGTTGCACTTCTGCAGCCCTGGCCATTAATGGGTGACTAGGACTGTGTGTGGCAGAGGATATATTTACAGGTGAAACAGTTTTTGAAAATGTATGGTGATTGTGACACTTTGTGAAATAACATTTGCTATCTGTAATTGAAGAAAGAAAATCTACTAAAATCATGAAAGGACAAAAAAAGCACCTCTGAACTGTGCGGGTTTGTTGTGGGTTTGTGGGGGGTTTTTTTGTTTGGTTGTTTTTTTATTTTTGTTAATGTGGTGTTTGTTGAAGGAGATTAGCATCTCATAATGCCTTTTTTGTTTGTTTTTTTTGTTCTGTGGCTTGATTCTGTGCGTCTAAGTCATACCTTGTTGTGGGTATAAATAAATAAGGCAATACATAGTTTGATGCACTGACTTAATGTTCTGGGGTTGGATTAATAGTCTGGGGAAAGGTGAAAATATAACTTCTTGTCTTCGTTTGCCAGTGCAAAAGGCATTATCAAGATGAGCTTGTAGGTATCAAGCCAAATTATTCTTTTCTGGCTCCGTCTAGTGAGAGAGAGACACGAAAAGGAACAAGAAATAGAATATAGGCCATAACGGTGCAGATCGATGGCCGTAAGTGGATACCTGGGGACAGTAAAAGAGGCAATCATAATTGAAATGCCACTTACTCTTTCCCAGGCTTTCAGCCCTTTTGGTCCTGGGACTTCCTGAGCAGGATGTGGTCTCAGCTGCTTGGGAAACCTCAGTGGGGTTCTCTTTCTGTGGATCTTTCTTGCCTTTGCTTAAACCCTTGTAAACCTGTGGCCTCTCCAGCATCCTCCAGCGAGCGTGCATTTACTGTGTAAAGAACTGCCTTTTTTAAGGAGGAGGAAAGAAAGAAAAAAAAAAAAAATGTTTTGAACCAGACTACTGCTAGTTCTGTTTGATGTCCCCTGGTTCTTGTATGGAAAGAGTCAAGAAGGTCGGGATAACATACCTTGCAGCTTTCTCTGTGGCGTCCTTTCCTCTGAGTGCTATGACTTTGTCAAAGGGGAATACATTAAGTGCATTGCATGCTGTTTGCTGCATTGCTGTTCTCAGGGCTGTTCGTGGGGTGGGACAAGGAGGTGCTGCCCTGCGGCTTTGGGAGGGGGAGCCTTCCTCCTAGCTGCCCAGGCAGGGGAAGGTGATCGCTGCTGTGTTGCTCATTCTCATCAGATCTGATCAAAGCACACTGGGATTTTGACCATTTAATGTAAGAGAGCTGTGAATTGTGGTGTTCTTGTTATTGTGGTCTAGACAGTTTGTAGGAATGTGTGCCTGTGCAAGGTTAGGTACCAGGCTTTCAAATACACATGCCTTCAACAACTCACTTTAGCTGCTCTTCGTGTGTAGAGAGGGTTGTGGGTGGGTGGATGTATCCCTCTGGAAAAAAAACCCCACCATATATTTTTATTTATATGCATATATTTATGTTTGAATGAGAGAGATGCTTTCCTGGAGTTACTTTATTCATCCCTTTTAAAAAGACAATATACTGGTTATCTCAGCGTGCATGTAACTAATAGCTCTTATCCAAAGACAGTGCTTGGAATTGCAATTACTATTGATTTTCTATAAAATACTGTTGGAATAGTTCTTCATTTATTGGAATGCTAGGATTTGCTTATATCCAGACCAAATTATACTTGTACTTCTAGTGGTGCCTGGTGATGGTGCTTTGAATGGTTGCAGTTTCCTTCATTCCACCAAAACCATGTTTCTCAATGCTTGAAGCTGCTTCAGGTGCCTCTGCGTTAGCAGCTGGTGCAATGCAAAGAAGCAGAGGCCAGGACTTCCTTTGCAGGGTGTGTTGCAATTTAAGGCTGAAGATCTATTTAAGGTGTCGAACCAGCCATAACCATATGCCAGGTGCTGCTCCTAACAGTACTAAATGTCTGATAGAGACATTCCTTCCCCAGCTGATATTCCCTTCACTTTCTGGTAGCTCTCCTTTCCTTCATCCTCAGGTGAGCTGTGTTTGGCCTGACAGGGTTATTCACTACTTCTGTTCCCTCTCCCCCTCCCCTCGTGTCTGCAGCTTTGCTTAAGTAACTGCCTGTTGCTGTTTGAATCTGGTTACCGTGATGCCCATCTTTCAAGCTTTGCAAGTGGTTCTGAAAATTAGGGATCTTCTGGCATTTTCATGGTGAGCTTTATTCTTTTCTCCATTTTATTTTGTCCTTTGTAATTGAAAACTCTCAGCGTAAAGTAGGTAAATACAGTCTTATATTTATTTTCATGCTTACAAGCAAAGCTCCTGATTATTTTATTCTGGTTATTATCTACTTGATTGTTTGTTTGTATCACTTCAAGGAATCCATTGGACTTGGTTGAGTCACAGTTAGCTGTGGTGTTTGTACATGCATGTGTGTACACTAACACTTTGCACTTTTTAGTAATTGCACAGGTTTATGCTGTAGTCTGTACTCTAGAGTGACACTGATTAATGTCTTGCTTAATTGAGCTACTTTAAAAAGAAAAACTAAGGCAAAACTAAATCGAGAGAGAACGTTTTTGTTGTTGGTCATACAGATAGAGGCTTTACGGAGTCACAGGCTGTGGTGGGCACAGCCCAGAGTGTTTCTTGTGGTCTGCTGCACACCAGCGTGCTGTCCATGAATGTCGCTGAGGCACTTTGCCTTCTCCATCCAGCTCCTTTTTCTTCCTCTTGAGAAACTAATGTATTCTTCACAATTGGTCTGTTTCTCACTCTTCAAACCACTGATAGATGTTTTCTGTTTACCTACGCTTTTCCAGTCCTTTGTTTTATTTGCAAACAAGAAGTATAATTTTTAGGTGTTAAATACCTGCTGTCCTGTTCTTGACAAATTTCATAAACTTTCCTTTCAGGTTTTGGTGTTTTGTTTTTTTTTTTTGTTTTGGTTTTTTTTTTTTTTTTTTAATTCATAGGAAAATATATGATTTAGTTTCTCCTCTAGATTTTTGGGGTCTTTTTCTTTCAGGTTCTTCCCCTTTTCGGTTTAGGAACTCCTAATAGCCTGCAACAAGACAGAATCTTTGAAGTTTTTTATCCAGGGGTTTGTAGTCTATCTAAAGCACTGTTTTGTAACTAGATACAGACTATGGATAAAACACCCAGCAGTGGTGTTGAATGATATATTTTATTTTTTTTTCACTAAGCATAATTTTGCTTTATTAGTGTCAGCTCTCCTGATTCGTATGCTAGGAGAGGCTTCTTCCTGCAGGGATGGTACTACAGCTGCTGCTTGTTAAGCACCAACTTTTAGTGTTACTCCATTGTAGCATTTTTAATTCGTTTGTGGAATCATGGTCTCCTTTGTGTTTTGGATGACCATATTGCTTCGCTTGAGCTTCTACATTCTTTCTCCTTGCTCTTCTGGATACATATTTCAGTAGATATGTCACAAAGGCTGGTATATTTTTCGTTTTTACTTCTTTTCTTTTTATTTGCATTAAGGTTGCTGTGTCTGTGAAGATGTGAACAAAGTTACTTCTCTGGTGTATTGTGTTTTGTATTCTGCTACGATTCAGCTGCAAATTTCATTCTCTGCCTCTTAGAAGTAGTGCTATTAGATTTTTGCCATGATCTTTTCTATTACCACCAAGGACTGCATTCCCATTCATGTTGAATTTAGTCAGTATTTCTCTTGAAAATTTAAACCATTGTCTTCAGCTATTACTAATATTCATTAGAAAAAAGGATTATTTTTTTAAGCTAGAAGTTTGGAAAGATGTCAATTATCAAGTGGTACAGAACTTACATACTTGAGAAATCTGTAATTTCTTTTTTGTAATTTCATTTCTTTTTTGGTTCTACAGCTGTAATATTGAAAATCTTGTGTTTATAATTTCATGACTGTTAAAAGCTTTATTATTATTATTCATTACCCTAAATTCAGTCAATTTCCATTTACTAATTACCACTCTCTCACATCTTTTGCTGGCTAATAGGAAGAAAAAAATCTTATTTTTTCTTTCAAGTTTGGCCTAAAGCTCATAAACCTAATTTCCATTATATGTATCAATGTCAGGATGAGGAAGAACATGTCTTGAAAGTTTTATTTGTCAAGGGTGTTAGATTTTGATCAATATCACTTTCAGTAATTGGCCTCTCTGTTAGATATCAAATGTATACAAACTCTAGATACTCCCTGATCTTTTGGAATGTTTGTTATTTTATAAGGCATTACTTATATAAAGTTTTTTGAGGATTATAATGCTGTACATTGAATATAAAGTTTGCACTGTATGTTCAATGTGAGTTGATATTAAGTACTAGATTTCTTCATTTTTTTAAATGCTGTGTACCAGTTTTACTTGCAAGTGGACTCTCTGCAAGCATCTCTCTGTCTTTATTGAAACATGGGCTCCATTAGAGTGCTATTATTCAAATTGCCAAAAAAAGGGGGGATGCGAGGTGGGGAAGAAAAGCAAAAGGCTCAATAGGCAAAACTAAAATCTTGAACTTGAATTTGTCCTGGCCTTTGCGTGGTCGTGTGACGATATCTTTTCCTTAGAATGCTTGCTTTATGCAATATTTTGATCAGATGTTATGTAAGAACAAGTTAAATCTTGTGAAGCCAAGCATGGTGGTGTTTTTTAAGACTGCTGGTTTGTTTTGGGATTATTTTTTTTTTAATTTATTTATTTATTTTTTGTTTTCTGCTGGGGTGAAATCAATGAAACAGAGTTCAGGAGGAGGCTCATCTTATATAAGTGGTTGCATGTTGTCTTCTGCTACAGTTCCGCTATCAGTTGTGAGCACCTGACCAGGACATTCCTACGTGCTCATTCCTGCCATATGCACACACCCCGGCCCCATGTGCTGGCACTACATGCTTACATGGCAATACGCTGAGCCACATTTAAAGAACTGTTGGAGACTAAAACTGTGGCAGGAGGAGGCAAAGAAAAGACATATCTTGTCATAGGAGGAGATCAGGTTTGTCAAGCAGACCTGTCTTTCATAACCCCGCACTGGCTGGGCCTGATCCCCTGGGTGTCCTGCACGTGCCGTGTGATGGCCGTCAGGGTGACCTGCTCCCTAACCTTCCCTGGCACCGAGGTGAGGCTGACAGGGCTGCAGCTCCCTGGATCCTACTTCCCCACATTCTTGTGGATGGGTGTCACTTGGCTAGCCTCCAGTCTAGTGATTAAAAAATACTAATACTGGACTACAACATAAAGTATGTACCGACCAGACAAAATACATATTGTCTGTGCTGTATAGATTTTGCAGCTCCCCGGGTTTTATATGGTTGCAGCCGTGATATTCCATTGCTGTCATTACTGCATGTGTAATCTATAAACTCTAAGAAACACAACTCATTAATTAATCATTAACTAGGGCAAGACACGCAACAGCATGAAGTGTGCCAAATCCCCTCTCAAAGTTTTTACGTATTTGACTCCTTGTAGATACCATCTCGATAGTACTGGCAGATTACTCTATAAGGACCAGATCTTGCAGCGTATAGTAAATTTATGGATTTTTGTCTCGGTTACTTCAGTGGCACTCAAAGTAATTTACAGCCTTTCTTTACATTTAATTAACCCTCTTTGTACTCTCATTAGGCACACTGTTACTGTGGTTACTCACACTTGTGTGTATTAGCTGAAATTTCAATGGCAACATGGACTGTGGCCTGAGTGTGGTGTTCCAGGGACCCGCTGGAATTTTTGGATCTACCAAGTGCCTCATTTTCCCTAACGCTGGGAAGTGTGACAGACACGTGCAGAGTGGGCAGTGGTGGGGCACCTGCGGTGGGGTAGCCCTGCCTGGTGTGGGGCAGCATCAGCCTCTCCTCACAGGCCCCAGCGGCCCTACTAGTGCCCCTGCACCCGCATCCTGTACGATTACCAAGAATGTAACTGGCAAAATTACCCTTTTTACTTTATTTTCAGTACAAAATTAATTCTTATTTATCCTCTTCACTGATGAGTTGGCCGTTTGATGGCAATTTTTGTCATAAATTTGCGGTACAGCTGGGAAGGAAATGGATGGTTTTGCAGCTACTAGAAAGGTATTCTCCTGTTCTTCCTGCTATGTACAAAATACTCATCTCTCATCATTAGGTGCTGATAAATTAGAAGAGATACAGAGTCTCTCAGGCTCCAGGATGTTTAGTGTCAGTGACAGGCTGGTACATGAGACATGCCTTCTCTTTTGAGAAATAGTGTAGTCTATTTTCATGCTGGTTGCGTAGTATCTGCCAGGATTATCTTTAAATAATCTGGTATTATTTGTTATGATAAGAGAAGTCTGAAAGGAACAACTCCATCCCATCTATTTTATGCTTCTTTTCTTGCTTGGTTTCACTTATTTGCAAATTCTTGTAGATGTATAAAAATATTTCTCACCTGTCTTCTTACAGAAAGGCACATCAAGGTGAATAATTATTTGTTAGAATTTAAAGAGACATTTCAATTTATCAGACTGCATTTTTAGCCGGTCTTGGTAACAAGTAGTTTACTGAAAAACCCTATAATGAAACATGTTTTTGTTTGTTAATTAATTCACTAAGTGGAATTATTTTTTGGTGGGCTTTTTATTGAATCATAGCTAAACTGTTTCATCTTTCTTTGCACCTGACATGTGAAACAGGCCAAAAGAGAAACTGCAAACAGTAATTGTAACACTGCTGCATGTTTTTTTACAGTAAGAGGAGAAAGAAAATCAAATGGTTTTAAATCTCCTGTGAGTCTGAAGAACTCTGCACTTTAGTCTCCTCCTGAATTCGTTTTTGCATGTTCTTTTGTCTCTTCCCTACAACCTGCTGCATGGAGGAGATGAGGGCAGCAGACCAAGGAGGGCCAGGAGTCCTCCTGGGGTCTCGGCAGGAGCACTCTGTGCTCCAATTAGTTTGGCTTTCGAAGTCAAAATACTTCCTAACTTTAGCTGGGAGTGGCCATGGGTCTTTCTGTTAGCTGACAGCTCCGCATAATCACTTTCAAAATCCTATACAAGATGGTCTTTCTTGAGGATTAAAGTTGATCCCATGCAGCCGGTTGCCAGTTTTTGGATGAGCCTGATTGGGGCGGATTTTAGCTCTCACAAATTACTTAACGTTCTTTTTCTTGGTAGATTATCAGTGTTTGTATCTCAGTTTAAACTGATGCTACTCTTATGAATGTTTCTGTTCCAAATTCAGCAGTTGCTGAAATAGCGATATACAAACAGGGAAGGTATAAAAGAATTAGCAATTTTAAGCAAATACTGTAAATGGCACAGAATTACCAAAGCAGAAGCTGTGTAATAGAAGTGTAATTTGCATCGAGGCATAGGTTGAAAGGACTATACAAAAGAAAGTAACCATAATAGTGAAAATAAGGAGATTATGAAAGTAAAGACTGCATTCCAACCCCTAATTAGTGAGGTTATCTGTATTTCAGCTTTTTCATTTGTGGATTAAAAGCACTGGTATTTTTTCACATTGATTCATATTCTTAGACGATCTCACGCCATGATTCTGTCCTTAAAGATTTTACATGATACTAATGTACAATGTGTATCGAATTCTTTGTCTTATTTAAATAATTGATGCTTTATGGAAAGCTGTTGGCCTGAAATACAATTATGCCTATTCATTTCCAGGGAGATAGACCTCAGCAGTTAAGTAGTGCTGTTCATCAAGCTTCTTTTTTAGCCAAAAATAAGTACCATTAATTTAAATTCAGTGAAAGCAATAGATAAAGCTGGCAGTGTTAAATACTCTTGATGTTAAAAGAAAATTGCTTTAAAGTTACATGTGTAACAGTACAGAGCATTAACTTGTCTTTACAGGGTTTTGTATGTATTTGTGAAATATTTGTCTCTAGTGTTGATGGTTTGCTTGTCTGTTCCCACCTCCAGCCTGTGGAGATTCAGTATTTTTTGAGTGGGTGGTATCAGCTGTTCAAATTTCTTTGGCAGCATGACCAATCATTTCTTCCCCATTATTTCTTGTTGTTCGATTTTTATAATGCAAGGAGAAACCTATGGTTTTTCCAAGTCATCTTACGAGTAGTTGTGGCTCTGCCTGGATCGTTTTGTTGACCAGGTAAAAAATAAATCAATTGCTGAGGCTATGGGCATGTTGGGCGATATTTCTTTTGAGGATAACAAAAATTCTGAAGAAAATGTGGGAACCAACAGGTAGCATCAAGTATTATGTACTGAGAAAGGAAAGAATAAATGGACAGAGGAAGTAATAAGTGGCCTACGAAGTGGTGACATCTAAGAGTACTTTAAATTAACCAACTTGCAATGAAGATACCTAGAGTAAAAAGGCTATCATGTCTTTTCTTTCTTTGGGAATTAGGTAGAGAGGACATGGTCCGTTCTTATCTGCTAGTTTTAGCAGTGTAAAAATTAAATGACAGCGATCTCATTGTTTGAGTGTCTACATTTGCAGCGGGGAGGAGGGAAAATGAGAGGCATATGGAACGATGCATCTAGAGATTATCTTTTACATCCTGGAGTGGGCAGGTTGTGTTGCCCTTTCGGTAGTTAAAAACTGAAAAAGATAAGAACCAAAATACTTTTAAAAATCTTTTGCTTTATAACTAGTATTTTACAGGGGGGTTTACAGTTTACAATTTTTCTGAAAGTTAGTGTGGTTTTTTTTTTTTTTCGTTTGACAGATCCTTCTTGCTTTTCATTGCCCAACACATTAAGAATTCTCTCACCTGATGAGCTAAAGACTCGACCCATAACGACTGCAAAATAGAGCGTTGCTGACCTCCCTTTTCAGTGAGTAGTCACAACTTGTATGTTGTTTTGCTCTGAGATGTGTTTATATTGTCGTCCGAAGTGCTTCCATCTATGCTTGAAAAATGCCTTGAAAGATCTCTGCAGGAAAGTGTTTCTGTAGAGGAAAGCAATTTGTCTCAGCACTTTCCTTTACAGAATCTACTTCAGCCTTTTCCAGCCCAACTGAATTACTTCAGAATGCTGCACTAAAAGAAATACGCCTTTTCCTACCTATATGGATTTTCATTTGCTGGAGTTGCCCACCCTGACAAATTCAGGATCAAATGAGGATCTTAGGAATGTATTGCTTCTGGCATCAAAATTTTCCTCACTCAAGTGGGCCTTTTCAGATTCTTAACAAACACTGTTTTTATGAATGGCTGCATATCATAATGTTGTACATTTGCATACCCTATAATATATGCTGTGCAAAGAAAAAGATGGAGAGAACCACTTTTCAAATTAGCTGTTCTTTTGTGGTACCTCTAACTGCTGGACAGAATGCTCACAAGACACCCCATAATTTAATTAAATGTTGTACATATGCCCTGGGAATTCATGTAATTACATAGAGCAACACACTTATCCCAGTGTGTCCAGAAGTAGGCTGCCTTGCTTAGTAGTAGCTCAAGGGTAAAGGAAAAATAATCTTCATTTGATAGATTCCCATAAAAATTTGACACTTTTTAAAAAAATAATTTTGAGCTTTTTATTTTCTTGTGGATTTTGATTTTACTGAATACAGGTAAATATTTGTGATAGATCTGAGAACCCTTACTCAAGCCATTTAATTCAGTGGCAGTATTTCTTAAGAAAGTACTTCTAGATTGTGCCTCTTGTAAAATAAATCTTTTAATTAGAGTTGGTTTAAGATAACATTCTAAACTGTATCACATACCTTTCAAAGCATGGCAAAATTGTGGGGTTTAGGTATGGCAAGCACTGAATTCCAAAGGAATTTTCACTCACGCTGAAAAAATCAACACATTCTTTTGCATTGTTAGCAATGGGTCAGTTGGTTGTCATTATATATTTTCTGCTAAAATGTTACTTTCTGACCCCATGACTCCGTGTTTCTTCAAGTTTTAGACCACTAAGATCTGTGCTCCTTAGGTATAAAGTAAATTGTTCTGAGTGCCTGAATCTTTGACTTTTCAAAATGTATGTAGTATAAGAAAATTAAAATGAGGAAAACAGAAATGCTGCATATTGGGAAAGAAAATCCAGTGGGATTGTGGAGTTATTTTTGTGGGTTTGGGTTGTTGTTTTTTGGTTTTTTTTTCTTACAAGTCTGAGTTTCATGACAGTTTTCTACCCATTCTGTATAACTAGAAAAATGAAACAGGAGATTCCTGAAAACTGTTTTTACTTTTATAAATGTGTCTATATACTTTATGTAAAAGTTCATGTATTTGTTTTAAGGTATCTTTGTAGCCCATCTTCAAATAGTTAAAGAACAAATTGACAAGTACTTCTCACACTAAATTTGTGCAGAACAAACATTAAGTGATAAAAGGTGTTGGTCTAGAAGCTCTCGCTTTTGCTCTGTATCTCAACTGCAGTTTGTCAGGAAAAGGTTGCAGAAATAGGTCCTCTGTGAAAATTTCAAAACACCCTGATAGCTCAACCTCAAATCCCCTGCTGTAGTCTTAGTTTGTTTGGTTTTCTTGCCTATTTTTTATGAGGGAACCTGAGTAACACCAAGTGATCTCCCAAGGTCAGACAGCAGGTCAGGAGTAAAGCTGAATGTAAAATTGCATTCATAATTCCCTGCAGTAACTGAGGTTGAGAATGTGTCTATTTAAACCTTTCATAATGGTGGCTAGATCCTGTATATTGCTTTTTCACATTGCTCTGGAAAATATTGAGGCCAGGAAGGATTTTCAGGTACTGAGGAAAAAAAAAATTCCTTCTTACTGCTCCCCTTCACATATGGCTGTGGCAGTTACCTGTGGGTTTGACTGGAGTCAAGACACATGCTAGGAGAAGAGTGTTTAATGCAGAGATGTCCGTTAGGAGCAGAGCCTTCCTTCACTAGCAGGGAAGTCATTACTTATGAGGATTTCCACCAATTCCTCCAGCTTAGACAGGAGTCCTCACAGACCTCCAGGATGGGGGAAGAACATAAGTACCACAAGAAGATCACACACAGTATATTGCTTCAGCTGTCGTGCGGTTTTATTTTGGGGGGGCTTAGGGGTTTTGGGAGATGTTCTGTCTTTACATGCCACAATGAATTTTCCTTAGCTGTGGGTTTGGGGTTGGGAATTTGTCCTGAGTTCTGTCCCAGGTGCCACTGGCATCTCTTGTTTTCAGCTTGTTATAGGCTCTGGAGTTGACTATGCAGGGATCAACCAGTACCGTCCGCTCTTTGCTTTCCTCATTAAATCTGTGTTCCTGTGGATTTACTGCTGTGATGAAAAAGTGCTGTTAACTTCTCAGTTACTCTCCTTTTGTACTGTTTGCCCAGCCTCTGAGCCCTGCCTTATGATTTTTTTTTCTTTACACAACTGACAGAGACTTGCCATCAGTTTCCAAACAAATATTGAGACTCATTTCCCTCCATTGTGTCCTTCTCCAGCATCTTCTGTGTTGTTCAGGGGCTGATGCTGTCGATATTTCAGCATATTTGTTAGGTTTACTTTTTGTTTTGGGGCTTTATTTTTTTCCTTTTCAACTAAGGCTGCTATCATCCCATCATGGTGGATCAAAGCCTTTAGAAAGTAACTACGTTAAAGAAAAAAAAAAAAAAGTTTAACTTCTTGAACAAAACCATCCTGGACTTTTCCTCAAGGGAAGAGTCAGTTTCTTAGTTTTACACACCTTGACTGTAAATTCTCTTCTTCTGTGCGAGTGGGAAGAAAACAGCCTGTCAATCACAGCCATCTTCAGTGCTCTACTCCTGGGTCTGGAGGGTGCAAAATCTTTTGCACTTTTAGGGCTGCCACTCTGCATTAAAAAAACCAACATATTCTGTATGGTTTGAAAGCCACCTATAAACTCACGTTGGTATGAAGAATCAAAACTACCTGCTGAAGTAACTCTCTTTTTACTATCAAGCTTATGTGCCTCTCTGCCACGTTTGATTTGTTTCCAATTATTTTTAGAGGGAACAGAAGTATACAGAATGTTATGAAACGTTCATGGATCTTCTTCTAAGTGACAGCATCAATCACCAACACTAATGCTCTGGGTTTGAGCCTATATATCAAAGACTTGTTTGCCTGGTTTCTGCCAAGTTCCAGGGCCACTTGTGCCAGCCACACGTACCTTCCTATTCTGCAATATGTTCTGGCCAGCTCCTGGGAGGTACCTTCAGTGAGAGTTAACAGGAATTTCTAGTGTGCTTGTGCTTATTGCTGTTCATAATTGTTCACTCTAATAAAAATAAATGAAAAAAACAACCAAAAAACCCCATCCAACCAACCAAACCCCAAACCAAAATGCAACCACTAGAAAACACCCCTCGCACAAACCCTCAGACTCTGCTTCCATTGAATGGATTCACTTCCACATTTCTTTGTATCTTTAAAGATACAAGATATCATTTGGCTGAACTAGTAGTCAATAGATGTGAGGAGAAAGTCTATATTCTCTAAATATGTAGTGTTGTAAACAATTTTGTTTTTAAGTATGCTGTTATACTTTCCTAAAGCAAATTATTTCCTTTCCATTGATTTTTTTTCTATACTTGTGTTTTTGAATAGTTGCCTTTTATTTTCTAAGCAGCAAACTCACAATCAGAGCTTGATAAATATTTGCACTCAGAAATGGAACCACAAAACCAATGTAACTTCTGCTATTGACTTTTTTTTTTTTCTGCGGAACTATTTTGGCAGCAAAGGCAGAATACCATCCTGTGTAAGCATAAAACTTACTTAAGAGTGAATTACTCTAAATTATAAACTTACCGATAAATCAGTATTCCTACAGTGTTGTTATTCCATTCTTCACCCTTTGCCTAAAATCTGTACCCCAAATAAGAAACAGTACATTGGAAAATTGTTTTGGTTTGGGGTTGTTTTTTTTAATGAATTCAGTAAAATAGACGTTTCCTGGAATTACAAGCAGTAGTTCAGCATGATGAAAGAGCAAGGATATATATTCAATTAAAATGGATTGTTGTAATATGAATGATGATTACAGAATTGGAATTAAGATGTTGCCCATGCTTTTGTAAATTATGCCATATGACAAAATAATTGTTCTACTAAAATGAATTTAGTGGGAGATGAGGCAGTATTTATTTACATTTCTGTCTGTTATGGAGTTTAGTAGAATATTAGTGAGGTTTGACCTGTTTAGTTTTAGGAGCAACTTTAAATTTATCAGGACACATGCCCACACATTGGCCTTAGCACTGCAAAAATACTTCTTGGGAGAGAAATTTATTTGGCGGTATTTCTTAAGACCCAAGATTTGATTTGAGGAAATAAATGAAACGCTGTCATTTCTCAAGTCCTGCATGAATAGATGGGAAATTGAATCTTATTTTGGATAAATTCAGGCCTCTGTCAGATGTATGGAAGATGGGAATAATTCAAGCAGAACAGTAAGTCTAGGATGATTTGCCAAAAAAAACCGCAACAGCCAAACCTGTATCTTAAAATATTTTTAGTGGACTCTAGATACAAGTATTCAGATTGAGAGGCTGTAATGAGAAAAACTAAGTGTATAAAACCACAGAATTACCACTAAATTTCAAGTAAGAATGTACTTACAAAGAACTAGATGTTTGAAATTCTGGATTTTTGACTGATTACTGTGTAGCATACAATGTTGAATGTTGATAAATGCTGATAGTATTTTGTGTTTCATAAGGATTCTGTTGGAGTCAGGTACAGATTTTACTAACAATAATCATCCTGTGCCATGAGGTTGTATCATTCATATGCTTCAATGGGATACGAGCTTCTGTTTAAAAAAAGAGACTGGAAAAAAAATCAAAACAAAACATCTTTGAACTTTAACCTTTCATTTTTCTAACTAAGGGCAGGTTTTAATATATGTCATAATTTTAAAAAGGAAACTCTTATTTATAAATTTGTAAATTTTTGGCCTATGGGAATATTAGACTGTGGGTGAAAAGGTGGGAAGAAAATGCTGTAGATACTCAGGCTGACCTAGAATGCCAGCTTAAGGAAAAGATTAGGATAACTGTCTGACTACTTAAAGTGAGGCTGAAATGGAGAGATCTTGGCTAGAAACTCTGAAATGGCATTCTATGGCTGTCCTTGGAGAGGCCAAAGAAAAGAGTTAGATCTCATCACAGATGGTGCCCTATGAAATACTGCTGTGTAACCTGCCACAAGCACTGAATAAGGGTATCTGACATGAAGGAAAATGTAAAATCCTAGCTGCGGTGCTCTTGGTAATCTGCCTTTTATTTCCGGTTTTAGCCATTCTTTCCTGTACTGAAAACTCAGTACTAGCAATTCTAGATTTTTGTGGAAACTGAAGTTTCTGAATTCTTACTAGGAAACTTGGTGTTCTTTCAGAAGGAATCCTATGTGCTTAAAATGATGTAGTCCTTCACGTTTGATGATGAAACCTGACCTGAAATATTTCAGAGCTGCCTTGTGAAAAGGAAAAGGTTCGCAGTCAGCATCCTTCTTGGAAGGAACCCTGTTTTTAATTACTTTGTGACTGGAATTTGAGGTAGTGTGACTATGTAGGTGTCTGATAAATGTTTTTGGTGGAATAGAGCACACGTGAGGAATGAGTGGATAAAGCTGCTGCATTTCTGTTCCATTCATTGCAGTCCAGGCAGGTGCCTTTGGCCTTATGAACAACTTATTTTTGTGTATTTAAACAAAATGATAAAAAAAGTCTTTAGGAGAAGGGATTCTTATGTGACTAGATATTTTCTTCCAGGATTTTGCTTTGCACTGTTTATGTTTATAGAAATAACAGGTATAAACTGGCTCATTAGGCTTTAAATGCCTGTTATAAAATACACTCCAGTTCTGACTCAGTCTGAAATCAAATCAGAAGTTAATTTTTAGTCGGCAAGCTACATCTGCTTGGATAGGATCTTCAAAAATCAAGTTTTATACAAAAAAAAGCAGAAGTAGATAGAGCTAAACTGCCATCCCAGCGGGAAAACAAAATGTTCAGCGTTTACAGACATTTTGGTATTGGGAAGAGCTACCCCCTTCAGTACTCCATCTGACAGCTATGTATATTTGCCACTGAAGCTGGGACATGAATCAGTTACAATAAGCCTGAAAACAGGCTCAGATGTCATCTTGGAGATGGCTGCTGTTGACTGCAGGGAAGGAGATATTAGAGTGAGCAAGATACCTTGCAAGAATAAATCAGTTTTGCGTAATAGGGAGTCTTCCAAGGGTGCTAATAATGCAATAGAAAAACATGTCACTAGGGCATCAGGGAGTGACAAGATTATGCCATGCTGTATCAGCATTGCAATTCCAGCAGGTATATGAGGCAAGGTGATTCATAGCACAAATAATTTTTGTTCGACACTTTTATCCTTCTTCAAAATTTGAAGTTGTTTGCAAGGAAGGCTGTGGTTTGCTAGTTGTCTTCAAGCTGTTGCTTATTCTCAGTTTCACTGTGTCTTATACAAATTTGTCATTTACATAAACATTTCTCATAATGTTAGTAGGTTTACAGTGCCCTGAAATGGAAAAACATTATGACTACCATTGTCTTACATGATCTATTATAGAAAAGCAAGATATACCTGACTTTCAAAGTACGGGTTTCAGCAGAATAATTTAGAATTATATTTTTGGTATTATAAAATCAGTAGAAAGAGATTTTTTTTTTTTAACTTAGCACCTGCTCACCTGTTTTACTGGCAGATGGGCATAACTTTGCCTTTTTGAGCATGTACAGCAGAAGCAGCTTTACTTCATACAGGTCTTTACTGACCTAGCTTTTTATACCTCCTGACAATCTGGTCTGTCCTTGTACAACACGAGGTTAATTACAGTAATGTGAACATGTACATTAAAACAATCTGCTTACTGGTAGAGATATTTTTTGTTTTACAAGATTGCATCTCTCTTCTTATTTTTTAATATCAGCTTTGTCATAACTGTAATGTGGCACATTTCATGGACAGTTGAAGTTTCCCTCACTTTAGCAGAAATCTAGCTTATTATGCAGATATTTGCTTTTGACAATGAGCATCTGCAGCTACTCAAGATGTAGAGATGCTAGGGTATGTGTCTAGGCATCTTCATTTGTTATGCTATGTTGTCCCAGAATAAATATGCAGGATATATTGCAGTAGAATAATCACAATGCAAAAAAAGCAGCACGCTGGTGTTTTGTTATGCACTGGCTGGCTGTGCTGCTGGTTATAAAGCAAGTAGTTAAATCCAAGTGGAAGGAATTTTTCTTTTCTTTAAAAAAAATATTCTAAATATTTGCTTTATCTCATTTTTTTTATTCAATCTCCTTAGCAACAGAAACATCTGTTTCTTTTTTCTTAGTCATTACATTCAAAGAAAGTAGCTGCTTCAAAAATAATGAAAGCAATTTCTATGAATTGGGTAGCTATTAATTGTTGCCAAGATGTTTTAGTGTGATAATAAGACATGCAACAGTTGGCTTTTTTCTTTAATTGAAATATAGCTATCTAGTTAACCTGTGCTGGTTAGGTGAGCTATAATCAGCTCTTATGGTACACTTGTGTGATTTTCTGCATGACAGAGACAAGAGTGAGCTTAACTATTTCTGGTTTATTTAGGAGATACTTAGTATCAATGTGTGGATTGTTGTTGCACCTAATGTTTTATTAGTTTGCAACTTCAAAGAAAGTTGGTGAAGAGTTTGCCTTGAACATAGAGGACTAAATATGCATGACCTTACGAATATAAATTTTCGTATGTCAACCTACAATATGAAACAGGATCGTTAATTCAAAATACGGACCTTGGTTTATAGTGGTTCTCTTTCTCAAATTACTGTGTATTTTTCTGTGGCTTTTTATAATTCAATTTAAAGCTGTTTTTTTGGTTTAAAAAGGGCTTACTGTTCCATAATCTCTGTCTGTGTGGCTAAGAGTGCATTCCTAAACCAGAAGAAATTGGCACATTTAAGTGAGATATAGAAAGAAATGAGCTAGGACTGCAGAATGGGGATATGAACTAGTCCCTTGAAGCCAAGAGAAGCAGACTTACCTTTGCAGTGTTGAGAGTGAAGGACTTTTGCTGTTACCATGGTCAAGTGACTGTCATTTAGAGCTAACTGCACATGGATGGACCTGCATACGTGCTTGAAAACCAGTGCAAAGCATGAAACTTGTTTATTGATAGTGTTAACTTACTGAGCCCATCACGTGGAGATTAGTAACAATGTTGGTGGAAAAAGAAGTTCAGATGGGTGAAATTGGAAAGGCTTCTCAGTTGGAGCTAAACAAGGAAGGGCTAGCAAGAGTAACAAGCAGGGGTCTTACAGTAGTGTATGCTATTTACAAAAGGAATTTGTAGGTGTTGATGCATCCACTGATGGATGACGAGAACACTTAATGATGGACACTGTGCAAAAAGACTAAGTACCCAGTGCTGGGTTTGCCTTGCTCTTCACAAACAAAGTCTAATTCCAGACCTGTATGTGTACCATCTTGGTCTGAGGAGGAGAGGTGTAGCCACACTGATAAAAGGCGAATATTATGCCTTTTGTACATGACGGCCAGCCTAACCTCAGTCCCTGGAAAGATCATGATTGTACATTTCAAATCCCCTAGCAAACATGTCAAGCATGAGAAGGTAAGCAATAGTGCGGATTTACTGAGGAGCTGCGAGTGTTTTACCAATTTGATTATTTTCCACAAAGAAGTGAATGGCAATGTCAGTCATTTTACACAGTAGTACCAAATTCTTCTTTGAGTGCATTTACACACTGAAGCCACACAATAGGTATTCTTGGATGCTTCTGCAAAGTATACCAAATTCTTCTTTGAGTGCATTTACACACTGAAGCCACACAATAGGTATTCTTGGATGCTTCTGCAAAGTATATATGTATCTTGTAGATTTTCTTCTGTGTGCAGTTGTTTTTTTGGGGTTTTTTTGGGCGGCAATGCATATTCTCTTATCATTTGTAATGCTGTCTGACTATAGTATGTATGTGTACAGCAGGAAGAAGGCCTTTGACTTGAATTTTACTCCAAGAATCAGCAAAAATTTGAATTAGAGGAGGAAAAAGTAAAGCCTACTGTTATGTTACAGTCTTTAATCATGCTTGTACTCTCCCTGATGCTTTCTTTTTCTTTGTCTCTCTCCAACCCTAAAAATAATAATTCTTCATGAAACTACTTCTGGCACATGTAGGTGGCAAAAATGGTTTTGAGAAGCTTTACCAAAGAACCATCTGGAGCATGTATAAGGGCCAAGAACACTGAGAACTTCCTCCATGGAAGAACTGATGAGCTGGGTGGAGCAGCGAGCAGTAAACTATGGCTGTAATCCTTTTAACTGGCCAGCGCATCAGACAGACGGGCAGGCTGCCCAAATGCCATTTCCCTGGGAGTTGTAGACAGCAGGCCATACTCCCCCTTAGGTTTTGCTGAAGCAGTAGTAGAAGCCATCTGCACTGAAGTTAGATGTGCAGAGTAGTCCAAAATACAAACATTAAACCGTTTCTGATTCCTCTTTGTATCCATCATATGCTGAAAGTGGAGCTGGTTATCAGAGCTCCTCAGGGTGAGGTTGCTGTAGGTGAGCAAAGAAAGATGGTGTGGGGAAGGCTGGGAGGGGAGAGGCTTTAGTGAAGAGTGGCACCGTTATGTATTCATCCTCCTGTAACTTTTGTGGATGGGGGAAGAGGAAAGGTACCTGCAGGAGGACCTCAGAAGGGACCTCATTAGTAGCCGTCAGGGACGGCATTGCAAATCTGACAGGTATTGTTGCAGGGAAGGGCCTTCCAAAAGTACCAAACCCTGGTGTCTCGCTGTGTAGGCAGGGAGGAATCACAGGCAGCTGCAATGGATATCTGCTCCTCTGTAGGCAGGGTGTTCTGCCTGATGCTTGCTGCTAAAGTAGATGGTTATTCCCAAATGTTGAGTTTATTCAGTTTATTCCAGGTGAAACAAATATCAATCCTATAAAATAACAGTAGTTAAGTACTTGTAAACTTACTGCCAGTGTCATATTCTATAAAAGTAATTAGAACGGGTATGTGAAATCTGTGGTCATGTGTTTCATGTGCACTTGCACATACCGTTCATTAGGTTAGCTTCTGACTCTCTTCTAGCTGAAGTGTTGGAACAGGAGGCCTTTTCTTGGAAGCAGGAGATGGTGTAAATAATTTCACAATAGCTGCATACCAGGCAGTGAAAAAATACTTTGTCAGAGAAATAATTCAGTCATCAGTACAGTTATTTGCTGGATGCCCTAATTCTGTAGGAATGTCTGAATGGTTATGACTGCGAAGTGGAAAAAGTGTAAGTTGGTTTGAGCTAGGAAGAGCAGGAACTTCAGTTACCTGATGTGTTCTCTGCTGACCATCCAGCCATTTCAAATATGAAAGGGATTTTTTTCCTCTTGTTGCCTCTTCCCACTTTACCATTCACTGAAAGGCAAAATTTCCCTGGGCAACAGCTGTCTGTGTTTCCTTGATTTTGGAAAATCATTGCTTACATGTTGGTGCTCTTTCTAAATACATGTAGATGATTCCTATGGAGTATTTCAGATTAAACCGCACATTTTCTTTCATGCTTTGTGTTTAGATTTCATGTGCAAGCTATCTGTTACTGTCCATGGGTTTGTGTACTTGCATAGGGTAGAATTTATTATAGAGGAAAATGACTAATTCTTTTATCATTAAAGTGGAGTGCAAAAATAACACTGGGTGAAAAAGAAATAGCAAGCAGGGTGCTTGACGAAGATGGCATTCTCAGCAGCAGTGCTTCCATATAAGTATAATGGATATTAACTTTTCAAATACTTCCATAGCAAATGGGTGCCTTTTTAACCTTCTCGGGAAATTACCCCTGAAGGTAATAGCTGATAATTCTGCAGCTCTTCGTAGTGTCTATCCACAAGTTGATTTTAAAGACAGAACTCTCATGAAGAATATTTTTTTGATATTCAAAGAATGAATCCCAGTCAGTTTAATGCTAATGTGAATAAGACACAAATTTTCATGTTTCAGGTTCAATTCTGATTTAACTTGAAATTGTTACAGTTGGTAACAGAGAGGAGAAAATATACGTGAAGTTAATATTTTTTGTTATGATCAAGGTGTTAATAACTGGACTGAATATTCAAAATCTGGGTTTTTTTCTGAACTGTTGTCATAACTGCATGAAAACTATGTTAATATAATTCACTGAATCAATATTCTTGCAAGGACTGTTTCATCTGTGGTTTGTTAGCAGTTTTGGGGGGGTCAGGAGGGTAGTTTTTCTTTTTTGGGATTTTCTTGTTTGTTTGTTCATTTGTTAAAACTAGCCTAAGAACAACCTGAAATAATTCCCTGAGGTTGGATCTAGGTTCTGTCACTAGGTTAGAACATGTGTTCTTTGTCTGATAAAGTGACACTGTACTGCTGTAACAAAAAAAAAATATATTTCAGAAAGGAAGTAATGAAAAGTAATTGTCTTCAAATGTTTTGCAGTTACTGCACTAAGACCTCATACTTATTTTGAGTTGAGGGTAAATTTCCAGTAAAACTACTGCATAAGTTAAAATTACAGAACCCAAAGTTACTTAAATAATTGATTTTTTTAACCTTCCTATAATCATTATTCATTACTGTGACAGATCAGTCACTCACATACCAATACTGAAAGCCATTTTTAAATATATTTCAGGCATACTCTTAAAAAAAATCACATTTTTTAAAAGAAATTTATAAAAAAAACCCACCACCACCTTCATAGAACCTACTGTTGTGTGGAATCCATTGTGCTCTCCAAAGATGTTTAGAATCTGTGGAAAAATACTTTTCATCCACCAAAGGAAATAGGGTATTTGACAACACACATTTGTCTACAAAATGCAAAGCAATATCTGATGAAATATGCTTTGTCAATAAAATAAATTGCCAAACAAAATGTAATCCTTCCTCAAAATACGTTTAGCCTACACAGTGAAATAAGCTACTTCCACAAAGTGCATTTTGTTGCTTGAATTATTTTGATTTGCTGTCTATCAGAATCTGTAGATAAAGTGTGTTTTTGTCAGACGCTGTGTATCAACCTTATTTTATTATATATAGATAAAATACATTTAATTTGAAGGTAGACATTTGATAGGACACCTTAAACTGGTATTGGTTTAGCTGAAATGATAAACTGCAGACATGTACTGTTTGTGGTGTAAGAGGCTTGCTTCTCTTCCTAACTCTGCATATAAATTAACGCTTCTGTGGTTTGTAATTCAGACACTGTTGCTGTGACTTAGGTGTATTAAGTTTTCCTGTGGGAATAGCTTCTGTGAATTGTTCACTGTACTAAAGCAAAGTACGGGAATTGTTTGGCCAATTGATGCAAATGTCAGTCCTTGTTCAAATGGTCATGCTTTGTCAGTTGCACAGCTTGCATTGCCTATATCCACATGTGAACCATAGGTCTTCAGCTAAGCCTTTCCCTGACCTTTGTGGAGCCATACCAGATTGTCAGAGTAAGAATCTGCAGTATGGGAACAGGGAATGTCTAAGATGAGAAACAGTTCTTCAATTTCTAATGAATTAAGTTTTAATTCTGTTAGAGGATACAATGAATTTTTCTTTTTCAATGACAATTTCTTACTGGCCTCAAAATTTTTAGAATATCTTTACTGTGTATATGCAAAGCTACTTTTGCCCTTATGTAGTTGTCAAGAAAGGCATAATTGATTGCCAAAAACTGAAATGTCTGTAGAGAAATACAAGGCTCCTATTGAGTTTTCAAACATTAGTGTATGTTGAAGTTTGTACTATGGGGTCTAGAGTTAAGTTTTGTAACATAGTGTTCAGACAAAACATTACAGTTTCCTGTTTCGTGGTTCTTGTTAAAGTTAAAATCACATATGAGGACTCCAAATTTTCATGTAAAGTGGTGAAAGTTGTTACTTTGGAGACTATCTTTGTATCGATCTAAGAAGTGTTACTTGCGGTGATAAGTAAATGTGCAAATTGTTCAGTCCTAATTTGGAAATACAGAACTGAAGGTGAAAGCAAAGCAAAAGTCTCCAACCCAGGTGAAGTATTTGCTGAATTAGAGTGACTGATGGTTGTTTTTACTCAGAAAAAGTTAACAATATCATTGCTGTCACTGCTTGCTTTCCTGGTTGCAAGAGTATTAAAAGGAGTATTTACACTCTGAAGAGTGTAAAGGCTTTGGTTCACCAAAAGAACTGGTGTCTACTGAAAAGTTAAATTTGCACTAGAATATTTTGAATGAGTAAGGAATTACTTGTGAAATTAAAGAAAAGTTGAGATTTGTTAAAAATAAATGTATTAGGCTAAACAGAAAGTAATGCTAAGCTTTTGCATCTTGTGGAAACAAAAATATAAAGTGCTTCAAGTGGGAAACACGTTGCAGGTCTGTTTCTTTACCGTCTGTACAAGTATTTTCCCAGTTTCAGGAACAACTGCATGGGTAGAAATGTTTATTTTTATCATGTGTGACAAATTAGAAATTTCTTTTGTTTTAAAATGTTATTTCATGTACAATAAATTAGAAGCTCTATAACCATGAAATGCATGTGTACTTAGAAATGGGCAAATTGGATGATTAGTGTTATCTGAACATTGTGAATATTACCTGAACATTGTGTAGTGTTATAAAAAGTGCATGCCTCCTTCCTTTCTCCTTCAAACCAGTATGCTTCTGTTGTTAATGTTCAAAGAATGAAGTGCGTCTGCCTGAATTAAATCATTAATGTGATATTTGTTCAGTTGTTTTTACCTTAATTTGGAGGGCATTATTTCTTTTGTCCCTTTTGCTCCCATGTTTCTGAGCTAACACAATAATCATACATGATAAAATACACATTAGGTTGGGACATCAAAAGGATTTGACAGGGACCTCACTTGGCAGGAAGCAGACACATCTATATATGATGTGTAGGAGCTGTTTTTCTCTGAACAACTTCATTGCTGAAATAAGAGATGAGCCCAAGTACCTGAGGATAACTTGGGTAAATGTCAGAGCTGTTGCGTTTTTCTCTATTTTAATGTAAATCAGGATTGCTCCCTCTTTCCTCATGTGATTTAATGCAGTAAATCTTGATAGGAGCTGTCTAAAGATTAATAGCTGTTGTAGAAGAAACTATGTAATGGATCTTTAAATGATGTTTTTGAATTGTGTATCATTTCATATTTTTTACATAATTGTGTACAGCACAACTAATGAAATACCAATTTAAAAAATACTCTTGTTTTTTTGAGTATGTAGCTATTGAACATCAATCCATTCTTTTTAACTTGTTAGTGCACCAGGTGTTCTAGAGCTCAAGTGTGAAAGTGGCCTGTTTAATGTGGTTCCTCTTCATTGCTTAAATTCCTGTTTGGTCCTGTCATGTTGCTGCTTTCGTTGAAGATACTTATTTAGACATAGGTCAAATATCTATCTCTATTTTTGCATGTGTCTGTGTGGACTTTGAAGACAAACTTCTTATAATTGCCCCTTTGCAACCCGATGCTGAATTTTCCCATTTACATCTTGCCATGGATCTGGAGCCAGGTTATTCATGTAGTGTTTTATGCTTCTTGAAAGGAAAGGTCCTTGAGGGAGTTAGTCATATGTACTCCTTCTAGCTCGTTTCTGTTTAGGGACAGTAGACAAAGAAGGAAGATACTTAAGGACTAATAATGAAACATGAGAAGTTAAAAAATTAACTGCTTCACTGGGAGAACTCAGAGCCTATTGTGTATGTAGGGAAATACTACTGGAAGAATGAGGACCCTCTGCAGGTGTGAATGTGAGAAATAAGAAGGTACCATAAAAATGAGTAGTGATTAATATGCAGATAATACTTTTTCTACATGGAATGCTAGTTTGGTTGCAGACAGGAAGAAGTGAAATGCACAGAAAATATTTAAGTCTTTGTTAAGTTCCTGGAAAATGTTCTTTCTGTGCCACAAAAAAGAAGTAAAACTGGATGAAACGGTATAGTAGTAGAAATAGTCTAAGTTAGCTTTTGCAGCCCATTGCTTGAGTTTAATGCTAAACCTTCATACTGACATGGAAACTCAATGATTTCACTTTCTTTGGAAAGTTCTTATCAAAGAATGTGTAAAACAGGCTCACTCTTACTCATGAAGCCAGCAAAAGTAGGCATACAAGTCATAGTTATGTTCCTTTTTCTATTGAGTGTACAATTCACATTCAGTTTTGGAAAACTGGTGATTTCACAAAGCTACTTCTTGAGTGGTAAGCTTATAGTTATGCTTCCTACTTAATATATTCTGCAGTTTGGAAGAGCGGAGTACTAACAGACTTCAGGACTGAAAAATTGTTCTTGTGGCATTTTTAGCTTCTGTGTGTGATAACGAGGCTTATGAGATGGCGTTTTCTGCACCTCTGTCAACTTCTTCGACCTACATTTTTAACTTTTTCACTTCAGGATGACAGAGAACTCTTAAATGCTTGAATTACGGGGAGCTCTCAGAAGAGAGAACAGATTTCAAAATGCATCAGCTCTGGAAAAATGTCCTTCTGTGAATGTGCCTTGTATGGCACCAAAATCAGGTCAAACACAGACATATATCTTACATTATCAACAACTGCATTTCATTACTTTCATTGCTCACCGAATTAGTAGTTTTAGCTGAGAAATCAACAAAGCAAGGTTTCATAATCAGGGAGTTTAAAAACATACAGGTGTTTTTTTATAGTTTACACATCTTATTTCTAGAAATTGTAATACCAAATATTTTTCTCAAAATGGTTATGTTGAGTTTTCATGAAAAAATAACATAAATACTGGGAAAATTAGGTGAAAATCTGTATGGACCTGATAAAATTTGGTGAGGTTGTAGTGTGACTGTAGATAATTCTATATCCGGTCTCTGAGGCAGTTTCTTGTAGGCTGCACTATATATTTGCACTTAGATGAAGAAATAAAGTATCAAATTCTTTCCCATTGTACTGACATTGATTAGAGATAAACAATATTTGAATTTAATTAGTTTTAAGGAGGCCTAATAATTGGAAGCAAAAAATGAATGATATTTCAGTTCCAACGTTCAGAGTACATAGAAAATGCTGGAATTGTCACTAGGTTACATTGTATACTTAATTACTATTTAAGCACTCTAATTGTTTTACAAAGAGAAAGGAAATGCATGTTCATTTGGGTACATTCATAAGGTGGCATTATGTACAGAAAAATGAGTACGCTCCAGGAGTAAAATGCTCTACATAAATTTTTAAAATAAGTTTCTGAAATCTTGAAATGGTGAATATTAAGACAGATTTATACACACTGCTTTAGTGGGTTTTAACAGCTGGCTGAAGTGATATAAACCTTTTTTTTTTTTTTTTTTTTTGTCTGACGTCATTCTGTGTTTCATGTGCTGGCTCAAGGCTTTCACTGTCAGTTATTTCCCTGTGGCAACAGTTTCTTACACTTAGGTTCTTTTCTTTGAAGGAAATGAACCACCCTATTTCTCAGTGATAACTAGCTATATCTTCTGTTGATCATTGATAACGGCTCCATGAACTGTAGTATTAAGAATTGCTAATCCTGGGCATCGTTGCTGAGAGTGAGTGAAAAGCGAGGAGCAGTGGCTGTTGTTTAGTCTCTGCCTCCTGCATCATTATCATATATTCATGTAGTCCATCGTCAGCCAGTCCAAAATCTTTTCATGCCACCTCTAGGTAATGAGGATAAATTAACTTATAAATCTTGGTTGCCAAGTGAACCAGGATCTTGCATTTGTTTATGAGGGATAGAAACCACTTGTGTTATTCGGTTTCAGTTCAACTGCACTGTTGCCATGCCCTTTTGTGCTGGTTTTGGCTGGGACAGAGTTGATTTTCCTCACAGTAGCAGGTATGGGACTGAGTTTTGGATTTATGCTGAAAACAGTGTTGATAACACAGGGATGTTTCCTTATTGCTGAGCAGCGCTGACACAGAACCATGGCCTTTGCTGCTGCCCACCCTGCCCCACCAGCGAGGAGGATGGGGGGCACAAGGAGCTGGGAGGGGGCACAGCCAGGACAGCTGACCCCAAGTGACCAAAGGGATATTCCCCAGACCATATGACATCATAGACTCAGCATATAAAGCTGGGGGAAGAAGGGGAAGGAGGGGACATTTGGAGTGATACATTTGCCTCCCCAAGTAACCGCTAGGTGTGATGGAGCCCTGCTGTCCTGGGGGTGGCTGAGCACCTGCCTGCCCGTGGGCTGTGTGGAATGAGTCCCTTGCTCTGCTTTGCTTCTGTGCGTGGCTTTTGCATTGCCCATTAAACTGTCTTTGTCTCAGTCCACGAGGTTTCTCGCTTTTCCCTTCTGATTCTTGCCTTCACCCCAGTGCTGGGGGAGCGAGTGAGCGGCTGCATGGGGCTTAGTTGCTGGCTGGGGTTAAACCACCACACCTTTGCAGTTCAGGTTTGTAGAGGAATGAAGGCAGTGGGTTGATTAGCATTGATAACATACAGCTGTGGTGAAGGCAGTGGGTTGATTGACATGGATGACATGCAGCTGTAGCTCGTTCCTGCTAAGTGGTTAAATAGCCCTGAGGAGAGTGGGTCAGATGGAGGAGCAGCAGTGTGGTCTGACCTCTGGAGGAAGGAGATACAGCACAGATGGTAGAATCTGACCAATGGTAAAGCTTTGTTGTAGCCTACTAGTTTGTTTGTGCTGCAACACAGGTTTTGCATATGACGTTGCATTTCTTGTTGACCTGTCATCTTAAAAGAGTTTTTAGGATGTATCAAGCAAGTAATGCAGCTGAGATTGATGAGCACATTCACATGAGCACTAAAGCAATGGAATTAGACATCTGTGTTTGGTTTGTGTTTTTCTTGTGCACAAACATTGTTTTAAATTTGCAGAAGTCAGTTTGGAGGGTTAAGATATTCCCGCTATTGCCTCATCTCTGTATACTGAAATTGTTGGAATTAAGTATTTTTTTATTAATGTTCATAGGCTTGTAATGTAAAATGTTTGCTTAAATAGCTATATCTTACCATTTACTGCACTCAGAGAGATTAACTGATGGGAAAAGAATGAGATGTGAACATTTGTAGATACTAGCAAAGCATGTAACAGTGCTTTAGGGGTACAACATAACTTGGATTTGTGTGGTATTTCATAGAAAAGCCATGGTTATTGAGCAAGCAGAGGTGTTTCTTGGAGCTGCCACTTACAGATTAGAAAAGTTCCTTATTTTCAATTAAAAATTAGTCAGTTATTGAATTTGTTTATAGTGCTGTAAAAGTAATAACATTTCTGGATGGACTTGTCTCAAATTTTGCACTTAAAGGAGGCCTTTTCTCAAAGTCTTGGATAGGATAGGCATTGAAAGATACTGCGTACATACTGCTATGGGGTTTTTAGTGTATTTTTCATTACTTTAAGTGTCAGAGTCACTTCGGTCACTTAAACAATTCTGCCAGTTTTAGTTTTGAGTAGCTTTTCTCTGTAGTTTATTACATTGCTTCTTCCTAAAGCCTTCAGTCTGCTCTTCTAATCTGAGCTTTTCAATATGATGGTTTTATAGTTGCTTTGGACATGAACAGTGTTGACATGGGCAAGCTGGTTTTGCAGTGCGAGTCCCTACTTGCTCAACAGTGGTGGGCAAATAATTGGATAATATGGAAATTGTCTTATACTGTAATTTTTATATGAACTTTAAAAAAAATTTCTTCTTTCCTGTGACTGTGATGTTTTTTTGTCACAAAAGTTGTCAGGGACCAGTGGTCCTCAAAGCAATGAAGCTTAGTGCTTTGGCTTGCTGCTCTGTCTGAATAGGCTTCCAGTATCCATTGTGGATACAGGAATTATATGCCATCAAACTGGCACAGTGATAATACATGCCTTTTGAAATTCTCTCTTTCTGTATTGTACATGACATGCTTCAGTTGCTGCAGTTTTATAAAAAAAATAAACTGTGTTGTGGTATATTTGTGGCTGTTTTTTTCAAATGGCTTTTTTTTTTTTTGCTTTTCTATGTGACCATGTGTAGGAAGGGGGCCTGGAGAGCTGTGCCTTGTGACATAATGCGTGTGAATTCCCCTAACTTCCCTTATTTCTCCATGTTAATTGTCAGAGTTTATTTGGAAAGAGCTACCAAACCTAGGAATTATAGGCAATAAAACTAAGAGAGAACGAATATGGAACTTTTTCTGTCAGTTATGGGAGTCTGACTACACTGGCGTAAAATTATGTGATAGTTTTCCTAATATAAACCTTAGAATGTGTGGTGGGAGACAGTATGTTAGTGCTGAAATTCTGAGGCAATTAAATATGTTTCTGTTATATAAATATCCTTAACGTAAAAGGTTGGTAAAAAGTTGAGAGAATGTAAAATATTTATGGAAATAAAATGATCCTTGATAGAGCTGGGAGGATTCAGTTCTTGGGAAGGGCAATTGCAGTCCTAATCTGTAACACAAAAAGAAGAATAATTTGCAAAAAAAAAAGTCATAATAAATGTTCATTTAATTAGTTTTGCAGAGGAACAAAATATAGGAGAAAACATTGACATTAAGGAAAAAAGTATGATTTTAAATTAAGCTCTAAATGAGAACTGCAGTATTGATAAGTTGAACAAAAGCAACTGTCTAAGGATTCAACAAGCAATGTGTACAATTTATCAGAGTAAAATAGCTTTATGCAAACGTGTGTTTTGACAAATTATTTGAAGTGAGCATTATGAATGCTTTTTTGAATTGAGTAATATGCAAGCCTTCTTCCAGGAGTTAATATATCACCTGGAAAAAGGACCCAATAATCTCCATGCAATTCTTGACTATATGAATATAATTGCAGAAAGACTAAAACATAACCTTAAAATCAAGTCAGGGAGCTTACAAGGAAAATTAAACAACCAGAAAATAAACGGATTAGTAGAAGGGAAGAACTTAAATACGTAGGAATGGAAATAATTATTGCAGCTAACATAAGGTTGCTTATTGTATTAGTTTTATGATAATATGAGATTATTACGTACCGATTAGTATAAATGCTTGCTTATTTTTAAATAAGAAATCTGATCTGAAGGAGTTTCATTGACCTTATGTGCTGATTTATTGCCTGTTGTATTCCTTTAAATGTGAGAATATATGAGCAGTCTGATGCAAGCCTGCAGTTAAATTCTTGGGGAAAAAAATTTCTTAAAGCAAGCAAGACATTTTAGTAGTCCATTTTTAAAATACAGGGAGAAGTTAGCACATGGTACCACTTTATTCTTAAGTGAAACTTTGCATTTATCTTTCTATTCTGAATGCTTCAGTGCAGAGTGTACAGCAGAATTCTATGCGCAAGAGTTATTAAAAGTATGCTCAGGATTTATGATAAATTTAGAGCAAAGTCATGCCAAAGTCATGCATGTCAATGTGGTCAGATTTTTTCCATGATACCAAAGTCTAGATTGTCTGGATCACAAAGGAGAAAAGATTTATTCGTCTGTATGATGGGCTTAGAAGCTCCTCTGAGTTTGTTCTGCTTCCGACGAAGGGGGCATGAGAGTAAAAGCTATCAAGTGATGCAATAATTGTGTGATTATTCAAGAAGGAATTTCTTTTGTTAGGGAGACACAATATTTTTTTGATCTCTAAGGTATTTTTAAAATGTCATATCATAATCAGCCTATCAAAACATTCCAAAGTTACGTGTATATAACAACACCTGCAGTTCTGGTCCTTGCCATTTTGGTCTAGTTTTTTAAGATACAAAACCCTGTCAATATTTTTTATGTATAGGAGAGTCCAGATGTGTCCCCTGCATAGTCCAATGGATGACATGTTCAGGTGAAGCATCTCAGTTTGCATCCCTAATTAAAAATGAAATTTGGCCAACTCAAAATCAACTTCCTTATAATATGGATAATTAAGCTCACGGCTGCAGATGAGAAATACTCAACCAAACCAAGACATTTTTGAAGGTAACATATCTGAAATACTGCCGTAGTAAAAGGAAGCAATGAAATAACAGCTGCCCTGGATAATAGAAGGGAATGTTGCTTGAACTCTTGAAAGCAGGAGATATGTGAAATAGTTATTGATGTGAATGGGTAATTGATTGATCAGGTAATAACTACCCTAATTTAAACCTGACAAGGAAATTGATAGTTGATATTGTTAAATATCCTCTAATGAGGCGGAAAAGGGACAAAAGAAATGCTAGAGTTGTATGAGTATGGTATGAGAGTTGCTTTGATAAACAAATGCAATATGGAATGACTGGGAAACAATAAGAGATGATAAAAGGTACAATTTTCTAGTCGTTTTTCAGACTATAAGCATTATGTCTAGCATGTACAATGGAGGAAAATGAGGGAAATTACTGAAGCTAGGAAAACATGGCATTATCCTTTATTTGCAGTGAGATTGCGTGTGCCCTACATTGTTATTACATCCTAATTATTTTAAATGAGCTCTATAAAAGCGTTATGTCATTCCTAAATTTCTTGGGAAGTTTAAGCATCTGGGTTCTATGAATTCTTTGTTGTGTTTTGTTCAGTGTTTTTGTTTGTTTTTCTCACATCAGATACATGGGATTGGCAAATAATTAATAGATTTAACACATTTAACAGTGTCAGTATGTAATTTCCACTTCTAGGTAAGTTCTTGCATAGATCCCACTGTGCATGTGGAAGAGGTTATAAAAAACCCCACAACACAACAAACTAAATTCACAGATGATTTTTTTTCATTACATTATAGTTGGTGTACTTCTAAAATACTTAATTGAAGGTAGCAAAATGAAGATGTAGTTACTGCTTTTTGCAGTTGTCTAATATATGCTCGTAATTTGGTAATCTGCTCTCCTGGGCAATTAATAATGTACTTTATTCCCTGAACTCTAAGGGAAAACATCAGAAAATTGTCAGTAAAGTACCAGACTATGTGTATTAGCCCATAAAGAAGGGGAAATCAATTTATGGTTTAATAGCTACTGAAGATGCATTCTAAAAATATTCGCAAAATTAGTCTATCAGCAAATTTTTGTTTTCTGGATTTTTTTGTTAATGAAAATAGTTTAAAGACATATTCAAGTTAAAACTAAATATAATCTGAATTACAATAAAAACATAGTACTCTATTGCATAACTTTATGACTAAAAAGTCTGTGCTACCTCATAATTTGTGCTTAGATGGCAAAATGAAAAAGAACAGCCCTCTTAATTAAGATTATCTTCTCCTGTGTGGTTAGAATTTATTTTTTTTTCCCCTCAATGTAAATTCTACTTCCCTGAAATTGAAGTTTTGTGAGTTTCCAAAATAACTCAAAGCTAAGCTGTGTTTTTTCTGAGATAGAATAGTTAGCATGTATCACACTATAATTTTTTTTTAAAAATGAGTGCTTTAGAAAAATGAGAATTTTGAGTGGTTCTTTTAGGGTACTCCACTGGGGCTTAACGTAATTAAGAAACACCATTGTGATACAGATAACACTCTGTTATAATAGTGGCCATTATGGAGGTAGAGTATGCTAAATACAAAGTTGTTAAGCTCCAACCTTATGTTCACAGTAGAAAGATTAAATAGCATGAAGGCAGTACGTATACATACTATTTTGAAAAATTATTTGATAACCATGAAACGATGCTCTGATGGCAAAGTTACTGAAGATTTTTGTGTGTCACAACTTTACAATTTGGATTAAGAGTCTTAATATTTTTAGGAGTTTTATACAGAAATTTGTGTGCAAGAAGAACAAGAGGTTATAGATATATTTCAGAGGACTTTTACTGCAACAATTCTAATTCTGATCCACAAAGCAGTGAGTTTCCACTGTGCTGACTTGCATATATCCTGTGACTATTCAGAAGTAAATGGGGAGTAATCACAGCAAGTATGTAGAAGTCTTTGCGGGATACTAACCTGAAGTGTTTTCTTAGGGCAGTAAAAACACCTAGGCTATAAAGTGCCATTAAGATACTGTTGAAGACCCAGAGATTGGGCTCTTTATGCTTCAGGATTTTTGTACTGATAAAGTGATACTGAGTACTTCTAGGGGCTGTCAGTGCGGAGCATAAAGCCAGCTAGTTGCCATTTTCAGAACTGCTGGGCAGATGAATATCCTTCGACTTTTGCCCCATTTCAGGATATAAAAAGCTTATATAAAAGCCTGAAGATGCCTTTGCCAACTTAGAATGAGTGTAGTTCTCTTGTAAGGTTATGTATTACTGTGTGAAAGATCACATTGCTGTCACTATTATTTTCTTCTGACTTCTTTAGGAGAATGAGCAGCATGTGCCTGGTTTGTGCTAGATTTGTTATTGCACAAAGAGGCACTTAACCAAGTTCTGGGCGCAGGCAGAGGCACTATTGCCACAATCCTTAGTCACTATGAACCTTAGGCATAAACACAGTGCTGCCACACATACATGCAGAGAAGCAGAATCACAGAATCATAGACTCATTTCAGTTGGAAAAGACTTTTAGGATCATAGAGTCCAACCATTAACCCAGCACTGCCAAGGCCACCACTAAACTCTGTCCCTGAGTGACACATCTACATGTCTTTTAAATACCTCCAGGGTTGGTGACTCAGCCACTGCCCTGGGCAGCCTGGTCCAGCGCCTGACCACCCTTTCCATGAAGAATTTGTTCCTAATCTCTAATTTAAACGTCCCCTGGTGCAACTTGAGGCCGTTTCCTCTTGTCCTGTCACTTGTTACCTGGGCGCAGAGACCGACCCCCCCTGCCTACAGCCCCTGTCAGGCAGCTGTGGGGAGCGATAAGGTCCCCCCGGAGCCTTCTCCAGGCTAACCCCCCCAGTTCCCCCCGCCGCCCCTCCCAGCACTTGTGCCCCAGCCCCTTCCCCAGCCCCGTGCCCGGCTCTGGACACGCTCCAGCCCCTCCATGTCCCTCTGGCTGTGAGGGGCCCAAACCTGAACCCAGGGTTTGAGGGGCGGCCTCACCAGTGCCGAGCACAGGGGGACGGGCACTGCCCTGGCCCTGCTGGCCACGCTGTCCCGGCTACGAGCCAGGGTGCTGCTGGCCTCCTTGGCCACCCGGGCACGCTGCTGGCTCCTGCCCAGCTGGCCACCAGCCCCCCCAGCCCCTTCCCCGCCGGGCAGCTCCCAGCCCCCTGCCCCAGCCCGCAGCGCTGGGGGGGCTGTCGTGCCCCCGGGGCAGGACCCGGCACTCGGCCTTGTTGAACCTCCTCCAGCTGGGCTGGGCCCCTCGGCCCGGCCTGCCCAGGTCCCTCTGCAGAGCCTGCTGCCCCCGGCACATCAGCTGTCCCCCAGCCTGGTGTCCCTGCAACCCGCCTGGGGGTGCGCCCCGTCCCCTCGCCCAGCCCCTCGGTAAAGATGTTAAAGGGACGGGCCCGGCCCTGAGCCCTGGGAACCCCCCGAGTGCCCGGCGCCAGCGGGATGTGACTCCATTCCCCACCGCTCTCTGGCCCGGCCGCCCAGCCAGCTTTGACCCCAGCGCAGAGCCCCCCGGGCAGCCATGAGCAGCCGGTGGCTGCAGGAGAGGCTGTGGGAGACGGTGTCAGAGGCTTCACTAAGGCCCAGGACACACCAGCCACAGCCTCTCCCTCGCCCACCAGGCCGGGCAGCTGCTCGCAGCAGGAGATCGGGGCTGTCAGGCAGGGCCTGATCCCCTGGGTGTCCTGCACGTGCCGTGTGATGGCCCTCAGGGTGACCTGCTCCCTAACCTTCCCTGGCACCGAGGTGAGGCTGACAGGGCTGCAGCTCCCTGGATCCTACTTCCCCACATTCTTGTGGATGGGTGTCACCTTGGCCAGCCTCCAGTCAACCACCAGGACTGCTTATAAAATGGTAAGTGGTTCAGTGAACACTTCTTCCAGTACCCTTGGGGTGGATCCCATCCAGCCCTAGAGGCTTGTGTGTGTCTAAGTGGCATAGCAGGTCACTGACTATTTCTCCTTGAGCTATGGGGCTTTATTCTGCTCCTCGTCCCTGCCTTCCAGCTCAGTGGGCTGAATACCCAGAGAACAACAGGTCTTACTATTAAAGACAAAGGCAAAGAAATCATTCAGTACCTCAGCCTTTTCCTCATTCTTTGTCACTAAGCTTCCTTTCACATCTATTAAAGAACAGAGTCTTAGTTCTCTTTTGTTGTTAATTTATTTATAGAAATTTTTTTTTTTTTCTTTTACAGCAGTAGCCAGGTTAAGTTCTAGCTGGGCTTTTGCCTCTCTAATCCTCACCCTGGATAACTTCACAACATCCACGTAGCTCTCCAGAGTTCCCTGCCCTTTCTTCCAAAGGTGGTAAACTCTCTTTTCCCCGAGTTGATCCAGCCCAAGCTCTCTGTTCAGCCAGGCTGGACTTCCCCACTGGCTCGTCTGTCGGCACATGGGGACAGCCTGCTCCTGCGCCTTGAAGACTGTCCAGCCTTCCTGGAGCCCTTGGCCCTTCAGGGCTGCCTTCCCAGGGACCCTATCAGCCAGGCTCCTCAACAGCCCAAAGTTTGCCTTCCAGAAGTCCAAGGTGGCAGTTCTGCTGCTCATCCTTCTTACGTCTCCCAGAATCAAAAATTACCATTTCATTATCACTATGCCCAAGACAGCTACCAACCATCACATCACCCACAAGTCCTTCTCTGTTCACAAACAACAGGTCCAGTGGGAAACCTTCCCTAGCCGGCTCACTCACCAGCTGTGTCAGCAAGTTCTCTTCCACACACTCCAGGAACCTCCTGGACTGTTTCCTTTCCACTATATTTTATTTTCAACAGACATCTGGTAAGTTGAAATCCCCCATGAGAACAAGGGTTGGTGATTGTGTGACTTCTCCCAGCTGCTATAAGAATATTTTGTCTGCCTTTTCATCCTGGTTGGGTGGTCTATAACAGACTCCCACCATATCTGCCTTGTTGGCCTTTCCTCTGGTTCTTACCCTGAAGTGCTCAACCCTGTTGTCATGATCGTCAAGCTCCAGAAAGTCCAAGCACTACCTAACATACAGGACGACCCCACAGCCTCTTTCTGCTTGCCTGTCCCTTCTAAAGAGTTCATAGCCATCCATTGCAGCACTCCAGTTGCGCGAGTCATCCCACCGTATTTCTGTGATGGCAACTATGTCATAGTTTTCCTGCTGCACAATGGCAGGGAAGAGCTGGTGAGTTTTATTTACTCCTATGGTTAGACCACTATAGGGTGTGGGGTTTGGTATTGGTTCTTTAACTGAACCACGTAAATGCCAGTGTTATTGAAAAATTAATTGTGCTTATTTTAGTAGTATGCCATATATGTAAATTTTAATAGAAATACTCACGCAAGAGAAAAAGAGGATGTTCTTAGAGCAAGTGAAACAACTTCAGTGATGAAACACATGCTTAAATATGCACATCATTGGGAATTACATGAATGGGGGAAAATTGTGGTGATATATCAGTTACTTCTGTCAGCCCTTGGTCTGAAATAATTTTCTTCTATCAATGCATTTTTTCAGAGATAATGACATCTCTTGAACCAATCAGTTCCTATTGCCAGTAGCACTTAGCTCCTGTTAGCACTCTGTGGAACCATCAGATCAGATCAAGTGAATTAATCTGTGACATGCACAGTAAAGAACAGCAGCATTTATCATCTCTTAGGTCATTCCTCACAGCAGCATTCTCAAAGCAGCAGTCTCTTCTCATAGCAGGACTTTTCACTAAATAAGTGACCTTGATGGCCCATATGTTCCTCCTTTATTTGTTTCAGATGTATAGCTTTCAGAGCACATGACGATGAGGCTTGCACAGAAGTGGCATTGAAAGGTATTACAGTAGTGATGACATAGCAGAACAAACTGCTAAGAATAGCTAGGAGGTGGGTTTGGTTTGGTTTTAACATTTGGAATGGAATGTCCTGTTGGAACATGAATTCTTGGTACTGGAGGTCAGAAAATTCAGGCCATAGATAAAATGACATATCTTCCAAAACTGCAAGAGTGGGAATTAAAAAAAATCAAGAAAACTTTCTGAACATAGTAGAAAATACTACAGGTATGTTAGCTGACTTGGAAGGAAGGTAATATACTAGAATACCTAAAATAATGAGAACTAGTTAAATAGGCAGAATTGACATTGACTTGAAAAAAAAAAGTTTTTTTTTTAAAAAAGCATCTACTCACTAAGAAAGTTTTGTATTACTTTTGCTCAGCCTTGTAGCTGGGGAGCTTTTGACAGCAGAGGGTGAGGGAAGTTTATTTAATTAAGGATGTTTATCCTTGGGTATTAATATGATGAAGCTGGCAGTCTGTCCCTGTTTTCCCTGCTTTTGCCTCTCCCTTCTTGTCCTTACTCACTTTTAGACTTACTTCTTCCAAATTTGACAAAAGAGTGAATGTCCTAAAGAAGAATTCTACCAGGCTATAGGACAGACGATCCTATAAACTTGAAGGAAGACTGCCATTATTTTGCCCATTGCTGGAAAATAGAAAATTTGTAAGAACTTTCTTGGAAATTCTCTTCTTTTCTATTCTCTCCTTCTCTTTATGTGGATTTTGTTTCGGTGGATCTTTTAAGGCATCCTTTCTGTGGTGGAGGTTTCAGACATGTGGCATCACTGTGCCTGAGCCCATGATTGCCCAAGGTCAGCATCCTGTAGCCTGCAGCCATGCACAGCCTGTTCAGAACCTGCATAAAGAGACTTGCAGACCCAGAGCAAGGAAAGGATGTGTACCAACAGGGTTTGTTTTGTGGGTTTTTTTGTAAAAAAAAAAAAAAGTATTGACACTGTGCCACATTCTATACATGCAGTATATATTTCTTTTGGATGATGCTGTGGTATAAAGGCTTCTTTATCCACAGGAACCCTGGAATCAAGCCTGTTTTCCTGGATTACAAGCTTTCGCTGGATTTTTTTTTTTCCCCTTCTTTTTTGGGTTTTTTCCCTTGTTCTTGGAGCATTTATAATGTTTTCCTCTCAAAGGAAATGCCTGATTTTTCTCAACTGGAGAAGAAGAATCAAGTCTAATGTGATTATCATGATAGGAAAATCTGTGATTATAAAAGTGTTCAGTACCATTTGTGCTTAATGGTCTGCTCCTCTTAATGATTTCCTTTAGAAAAAAAAAATATAAAAAGAACAAAAAAGGCGTCTGCGTGAGTGTGCATAAGTTTCAAAGACAGAAATCAAACTACACTGTAATTTATTTATTATCTCCTATATTGCAGATGATTCAGTTGCAATGTATCTATCTCATTAAAACTATGCCTTTTGATAGAAATTTTAACATTTTAAATATAATGCCAGAATATAAGTTGAGGAAAACCTGTGGTAAAGTTACTATTGTTCTTGAGATTCTTTCTATGTTTTTGGCTTGTTAAGCAGGACTTCAGTGCAATGAGAAAGTAATGGACTTCTTTGGCATCTGTTGTTATACCTGTGCTTTTTCCTTACATACGTCGTATACAATGTCAGTATCTGTCTTTGTATATATTCCTTAACTCATAGGCTTTATTTCAGTCTGATGTCTAAACTAGGTGTTTAGTCTTTGTATTTATTTGCTCCTTCTTCCTTACTCAGCAAAAGTTTCATTGTTTGTATAGTTGCTCCTTTGATATGAAAGATGAAGGCAATCTGCAGCTTTTACAGAGCACTCTTGTATCTCACTCCTTAATGCACATCTCTGAATGCAGGTGAGACTCACAGAGCTGATAACTCTCTTGACCAGTAATGATATCTTATATGATTGGCCTTATAGGAATACCTATCTTTGTAATGATTTAATTATATTTTTGGTTAGGGTGTGTCAGTCAAGTGATTTGCTACTCTAATGTCAAATATTTGAATACTAGTTCAGTACCCTCTAAGTAGATAATGTCAAAGTAGCAGACTTGTAATCAAGCTGAATTGAACAAATTATCAAAATCAAGATGTCATTAAGTCACTCTGAAAAGGGACACTTACAATTCAGTTGTAAGTAAAAGAAAAACAACAAACCCACTAAAATTAGGCTGCACCAATTTTTGTAGTATAGCCTTTAAACAACACACTGCATTTGTATGTGCTTTGTTTGATTCCTGTGTTTGGGTGTGTGGGGTTTTGTTGTTGTTGTTGTTTGTTGGGTTTTTTTCTAAGACAGAGAATCTCTTTGACATTTGTAAGCTTTGTATCAGGGCTCTTAACGTTTGATGGTAGTCTGGCTGTTGCCTTTTCCAGGCCTCTGTTTTCACCCCCAGTTGCCAAGTGCTCAGAGATGAGAAATAATAGAAAATAAATGTTTCTTTCATATGTAACTATCTCTGGCCCTCATATTTCAATAACGTATGAAACACTGTGGCCTTTGGTATAGCTGTAGCTCGAATTTAACAAAATATTTAAGTGCTTTAAACCAGGTAGAGATGCCTGTATTCTGCAAAATGCTGAAACACGGTCTCAAGTATGTTTTCAGCAGGATGTTAACTCTGTTTGCGAGTTAACTGTTGTTTGTATGCTGAATAGAGTTTGATATAAATACTGGCAGTAATTACAGTTTTAACAAATGGATATATGATTTTGAGTGGGCTGATGCTGTATGGGTAAATAATAATGAAAGCAAATTGAGAAAGAATGGTGCCTCAGCCTGAATGGATGCAGTTGCTGTCATAGTTAAAGGAACCAAATGGAGCTGATTTATTTTGTGAGAACTTGAGAAGTGACATTGTTGTCAAAGTTTCCCTATACTGATAACAGCAATTGAAAAACCTTGCGTTGAGGCACCTACAGCCGAGCCCTTCATTGGCTGAAATATGAACAGTGCAGGTATTTTAGTAAAACTAAATCTAACTTGATTTTCTGCTCGTGAGCTTCTCAGATCTTTATTAAATGTAGTTATGGACTTTCTTCAGTAGTGCAGATAGCCTGGATTAGGCTCCTTGTCATGAAGTTGAGAGGGACATTCATTTTCTCTGTAATGTTTTGCAGGTTCGTAGTGATTCATCCCTCATGTGCTACAACAAAGGAAATAATCTTAAATGGTGTATACTGGGTTTAAATTAAATATGTTGGACATTTGTTTGAGTCAGGACATTTAATGCTTGCTTATTTTTCCTAAGCCTCTTGATGGGACTAAGCAGTCAGAGAGTAAAGGCTGTAAATACCAATTCTCTAATCCCAGCAGGATTTGCTTGGCCCTAACATAGGGTTCTCGGCCAAATGGCCGACAGCAGTTTAAAGGAAGCTATATACATCAAAAAATTTACATATATAAGGGCAGGTCACAGTTCGGGATTATTTTTAAATGTGTTTTGGGGTATAAATTATATTCCAGTTATGAGTTTGACATTTCAAACATATGATCAGTGTCTCAGGCAATGCTAAAATCACTCAGTCCAAGTTCAATAGAAAGAAGGAAGGAAGAAAATTGTGCCTAAAGAAGTCTGTGCTCTGCTGTCCAACAAACCTGATGCTGATGGGTGGTAGCTCCCGTGGGTTGGTATTTTTCCCTGCGTCAAGCTTGCCCAGTCTGCTTAACATCACTTCTTGCTGAGCCCTGGGCATAGATGTAATTGATTGTGCTCAGCCTTTTGCAGTTGGATGTCACCAAGTATGACATGTCCAAGAGGCCGTATTCAGTCAGTACCTGCTGTTGAATCCAGCCACATAATGAATCTTTTATTTCATTAGTGGATACTCAAACAGCTGTGAATGAGTGTATTGTCCTGTATGCCAACAACATGCTGTTTAAACAGTATTGAACAATTCTTGTGACTTTATGATTGTATTTGTGATTTTGCTTTGGTATGGCTAGGTTCATTTATATAGAACCATTTCATCAAGCAAACAAAGCATATGTTTGGCCACTTAAACATTTATGTATAAAATACTGAGGTTCATAACTAGGTCAGAATTGGCCTATAGTCTGTAAGTTGTATTCCCCATTTCAGGAATATCAATATCAAGCAGTTCCTGGCTCCTTGTATCTTTACAGAGATAAGTTCCCAAACATGTCTGCCTTTGAGCTGCTGCAGTATGTCTTAACAGCATTGATAAACCTAGGTATAATTGACTTCTGTCTTCTTTCTGCTATTTTATAAGTTTGAACAAGCAAGTGTTCATATATCCTATTAATTTCTCATAGATTAATTTCTGCAATAAAGGCGACACTAAGTGCATGGTCAAATGGAAGGAATGGTTAAATAAAGGGAAAAGCATCTAGGTATCAGGCCTAAATCAAGTAGTACCTGCTGATTTTGTTAAGGGTCTGATCAACAGATTCTGAGTTTTGACCCATCCTTGCTGAGGAAGGCAAAACAGAAATTCTCATGGTGCAAGAGTCAAGTAGTGACAACATAACTATCTGAAAAACTGACTCTCTTGCTATCAACTAGAAACCAGTTAGGTGAGCAAAGTCTTCATCATTTCTGTTAAATTTTACGAACTGGCCAATCCATATATCTTGCTGAACTCACTTTAAAAACATGTTGAGGTAAATGCAGTTGCCCAGAAAGGGTCAAGAAGACTACATGAAATAAAATAGCTTCTCTGTTTGAGCTGCATGTAAAAGAATTCACCCTCCTCCTTCTCATCGATCCTTTATGCCATTTACACATGCAAAATGACTATGTGAATTACTAAGCAATAAGACATGAATTCTTGCATTTGGAGTAATATTTCTTTTTTTGATGAAAACATTCTTCTGCCTTACAGGAAGATATTAGTCTCCCAGTTTCCAATGCTGGACGTGCATGGTCATGGACTCCCAGGAACCCATGAATGCCAGATTTCTAACTCTATTCTCTGAAAGCAGAACAGATAATCTGCTCTTCTGTTTTTCAGAAGAAGCATATGCACAGCACAAACCCCAGAAGGTTATATCATTGCCGGGGAAGCACGAAGTCTTCATTGACCATATGGCCCTGTGGGGACTTGACTGTTTTCCCTTGGATTATCTGTACAACTGTACTGCTTGTCCCACCATAAATTAACCTACCTTTTCTGAAACTTTTCCAAGTATATATATTCCTAGATTGAAGAAGAATTCTGGTAACGATATGTATTTTGTAATGCCTGCTTCCTTCCATGATTCTGAGCTTGTTGGCACTTCTTTAAAAGAAGGATCAAGTAGAAGCCCTCAGGCACATCCTGCCAAGCCTTTGATGCTACTGTCTGTCACAATCTGAAGAGCATACTGACATCCCTTTAAAGCAGGCCATGAAGAGGATCCCACACCTCTTTTTTCCCAGTGCTAGTCATTCTCAGATAGTGACATGCTTCCTTCCTGGCAACAGTGGCTCCTGCTAGCATTAAAAATTTACCTGGGGCAGTTGCTCTGAATATCTGTGGTTGTTTGAACATGACTTTTGAAGCTTCTTTTACCTCATGACTCAATAACCAAAGAGCATCTCTGTTATCCTGAGAGAAAGGAAAAGGTACTTAGCGTGGCGTTTAGCCTGAGTCTTAAGTCAGTCAGTATATAGGTTCTTCTACTGGGTATTTTTATTAGTGATCCTTTTGTCGCATCTCTTCCAGTCTTGAAGACTGTTGAGAGACTGTCAGGTTGCCCGTTTGCTTGCCTGCAAACAGAATATTGTTGGGTAATGAGCTGCATGTTGTAATCTCACTCTGTGAGTCCCACTACTCTTGTTTTCTGGCATAAAACACTGTATAGGAGCCGGTGACCCAAAGCTACAGCCTGGGAATATCTGGATGGCAAGAGGGGCCAAAGTCATTGAAGTTTACTGAGTATTGTGTATCAGTGGCATCCTGTAGTCTGGATTGGGTGGTACCTTGTGCTTCAGTTGCTGTACTGAGGCAGATCTCTTGCTTGAATGAGAGAGCAACGTGCAACTGTAGATTTTAGAAGGGCCTGAATTAATCTGTACTTCTTCAATATGAAGCTTTGCCAAAAAATCAAAATGTAATTGGAGATTTAGTCTTGGAATTGCCAGTTTTCCTTTATGACTCACTCTTATTTACTGTCCCCTGAAGAACAACCTGAAACGGACTTGCCATTCTCGCTTGTCTCTCTGGGCCATTGACACCCCAAGCGCAGACACCCTGCAACATGAATGCCACACCACTTCATCTGGTTCCTGGAGTGTGGCAGAGCAGAATGAGGTGCTCTGCCTCAGCCAGCTGTTCCTGCTGTCCCTGGCAGTCACCCACTTGCCAAACTTGCACTAGACAACTGTCCTTTGAAATCAGCAGCCATGCACTGCATATAGGCTGCTGTTTGTCCGAGCTTATAGAGCTATATTGCATATCCAAAGAAAAACGAATCATCATTTTTGAAGCACTGATAACTAAGACATGCCCGTTCTCTGAACCACCACTTGCTCAAGGGTGTCCCTATCCTTTTTTCACAGGCAGTTGCTGTGTTCAAGGTACATTTTCTCTTTCCGGCCTTCCATCCTTTCCTGCGTGCTTTCAAAGAGGACATAAGGTCGTGTTGATTGATCATGCTCTAGGAAAACATGTTGGATTTTAAAACTCAGGATAGTGCTCTTCCCTGAACTGTTACTTGTATAGACCAACTTACCCTCTCCAAGTACTTTAGTGTGATATGCATTGTATTCTTATGGGGGTCTTAAATACAAGAATCAGCAAAGGGGTAACCTGTGTGGCATAATTAGAAATACAGTTATACTTGCTGTTGTGACATTTGAAGAAGTGTGAGTACTGCTTACCTAATAAAAACTGGCAGCCCTGCTCTTGCTGTATTTGAGGTCTGTTTTACTTTAAATCAAACTGAAAATAAAATTGAGGTATTTGCCTACAAATATCCACAAGTATTTAAATTTCCTACAAATAGGAAGATGAAACTTCAGCTAAATTTCAGTGGCCTCACATTTAAATGTATATATTTTTTTAATTTGAAAGGGAGGGTATGGTCCATTCCTTGTAATGAAAAATACTTAAAAAATAATTTAAAAATACACCTGCTTTAAAGGATTAGGTTTCCAGAAAGAACATAAACTAACAGCATGTATGCAAATAAACTTATTTTCTAAGGGCCATGAGCTTTCTTATTAAGAATTAAATTAATTTATCACCTTTATTTAATCAGTCACCACTCTGTTGTGTCAAAGATTTTCTCGTTTTATTGAAGAAATATCTGTGTGAAGGTTTGTATACCTAGTTACTTTGTATGCATAGTCACCTAATTTGGTTAGTAATATCTTCACATAGAAATGTTCAAGAGAATTTTCTTTATTCTTTCTGGAGTGTTACAAACAAAAGTGCTCAAGGTAATATTTATGTATCATAAAGTTTCTCATACCTACAAGGATTATTCCAACTCCCCCCCCCCCCCCCAAAAAAAAAAAAAAAAAAAAAATGCTTTCAGGGAATCTTGATAAAGAGAATTACCTTATTTTGGAGCCTTAAAAAAAAAAAAAACAAAAAACAAACCCATAAAAACCCCAACCCAGAAAACAGTAGGTATTATTGTAGACACAACATAAACTCATTTTCAATCCTAAAAGAAGTACTGTATATTCTGAATGAAGATTGACTAGCATGGTAGTATCTCTTTAAGGTTATTGTGAAGAGTAAGAATGTATGAAAATGATTCCCCAGGGCTGCTGCTTGTCTCCAGGTTCCTATAACAGGGAGATGATCTCAATCTGCCTTCATGCTGTTAAAATGATGCATAAGCCTACCAGCATTCTCAAATGATGGAGTATTATTGCAGCCTCTTAAAAGTTGGGCACTGAGATAATTTGGCTGATGTTGGAGAAAGAATGTACCATAACCCCTGTGGCTCAACTTTCATTGAATAAATATGGCATGCTGCTGCTTTTGTTCTCCTTGTGTATGGAAGAACAATTAACATGTCAAAAAAGAAGAATCACAGAATGTTCTGGCTCCTTCCTGTAAAAGTGCAATTCCACACTGAGCTCTGTTTTTGAAGTTATTGAGCAAGATTCAAGTTTTTATCTTCAAAACATCAGAGGTAGTCAGTCTTGTGCTTCTTATGGAAAGATATGTTACTGAAGTTGGAAGAACTAATGAATACCATGTTACTTTAGCACCTATCATACGTTTTAAGAAAGGGACAAATTTTTATTGCTAGATGTAAATAGTATTTGCACTGTGACTACAGCGGTAGAGTTGTAAACAACAAAATGGTTTTTGTATGTATAAGATGGCTATGATCATTGTTTCCTTTTGGTTTAATGAAATAAAATTAAGCCTCATCAGTTACCCACAATAACTTGTGGAGACTTGTCAGTGAGCTAAAGATTTCCATTTCTCTCTTTGGCTGTAGGAAATATAGTAGGAGAGAGATTAAAAACTTTAAGACTTGATTACAGATTTATGTATTTTATGTATTATGTACGGCAGTTATGACCGTAACTAATTTTTTTAAAGTAGGAAATTATGACTTCTTTCTGTGTGTTCTCTTTTCCCCCTCCTTTTTTTTAATGTTTTTATTTTATTAGCCCCTTACCCGTTACTGTTGAGGGAACTTTGCTTGTGTGTCCAGTACTATAAAAAAGCTATGGTGAATCATATCTGTTTACAGTTTCTAGAGAAGTTTGATTTTTTCATAGTTCATAGTTTGAAATCTGCATGTGACAAGCTGTGAAGAGCAGATTCTTTAGGTGTTTCTGTTGAAAAACTTGTTAATTTTTGTGTGTATGTTTGTGACAGTGGAAAAGTTCTGCATTTCTGAGGATATGGAATCTTAAATTCAGTGTAACATAAAATCAATAGAAAGCAACATTTATAACTTCTTATTCTCTAAGTGAGAATGAACAGTGATTAGTTGTTCCTAGGGTGGTTTGAATTTTGTTGTCTAAACGAGATTCAGCTTGCCAATATGCAACTAGTGATTGGAAGCTAAGTGGTAATGGATGAGAAGCAAGCATAGGTGCATATTAGTATGTTTTGCATAAGGCAAGTGAATCAGCCTGGTTTTCGTGATTAGAGATTTCTAAAGCAATTTTCAAATAAAATGTTTATATAAAGTCCTATTTAAAAAAAATAATAGGAAATTAAAAATCTTGGCATTTGCAAAAAGGCAATTGTAGGTCATAGGGTGCAGTCACCAAACATTTATTGCATCTTTAAATAACCTGTGCAAAATGGTAACAATATCTAATTTGACACAATAGCAGTGTTGTAAGACAGTATTTCAAATAGAGTTTGTGTAACTTTGTAGCATACTCTTTTCTTTGATAACACCTCCCTGTCTTGAAGCATACTTTCTAAATCGTTTAGGAGTTCAAAGACAGTTTTCTTCTGATATAGATTATAAGATATATATTTTTTTTAAATCTTTATTTGTACTTGTGTCTGACAGGACAACACTGAGAGTCATAATTGCAATAAGTGAGAACATAACTTTTAACACAAATGTGCATGTATCTTGAGAAATGTTTGTTACTTCTTAAGGGTTTTCTTAGTGCAAGTGCAGCATACAGGTGACTGCAAAATGCCTTTGAGGCTGTATGTTGTGTCTTGCTACAGGTGAAGCTCAAGTGCATAGTGCCATGAACAGAGCAAGAGATAAGCGAACCCTTAGTTTATATTGTGCTGTCACTGAAAAAAACCCAAGATAAATATGTGCCTTTGTACTGATAACAAAGTGTCAATAACATTTACTCAATCTTTATCTCAACTGCTATGATGTACACTGATTCTTGGGCCTTACTCTTTCTCTGGCCCAAGTGCAATTCTGAAATCCAATAGTTTTGCCTAAGATGAATTGGGTAATGGTGAATTCCTGTGGCAACACTATAACTTCTGTTTTGTGAGGAAATATTTCCCATTGTACCATGTTTCAGTCTGAGGAGGAACATGCGATGATATAAACATGATGGATAAAAATTACTTCATCTTATTTTAGTAACATCCCTTTCTGCATCACATGCATGGTAAAAATCAGGTTCGGGAGCCTTCAGAATACAAAGCATTTGGAGATATTGTGATCATATGCTGTAAGATCCATTACTGCATGATCCACCGTGTGTCCAGATGGGTATACTTTAAGACTGCAATACAGTGCTTTAGAACAGCTTCGTGTTCCCCTTGCGTCCTGCTGTACTAATAGTCCTGCAGTTCATAGTGATCACATACTTCCTTATTTGCTTAGCAGTTTTTTGACAGTCCGGGCAGGTTCATGCCACTCATCCAAACTGTTCTTCTGAAATTGAGCCTGAAAACTCCCAGCCTCATAACTGTGCCTCAAAGTGTTGTGCTTTCAAAGAGCCAGGGTTTTGCTTCTTCATTTCTAGATGAATGTAAATTCTGAAGAGCTTCCTCTAAAGTCTGATCACAAATTTCTGCCTCACTGGATTTCTTGACTTACGTATTTCCCACCTTTGATTGCTTGGAGGGCAAATCTTGCAGCTGTTGGCACTGATTGGTTTCTAAATATAGGGAAATCTTGCTGCAGGAAATGTTGAGACAGATCTGATAAAAGAAAAGGCAAGAAACTCCTCTCTTATCAGAAAATGGTAGTTGAAGGTCAATTTTATGTGGGCTTCTGTAATTCATCTAGCTGCTACAACTTAGATGAAAGATTAAATTTACCGTTTCCTGCGTAGATCTCAAGTAATCAGTCTTTGGGTGAAGAATTAGACCAGATTTTCGGAGTTAGTATTTATCTTTTCACCTTTGATTAAGGTGCAATGCTAAGTAGCGTTGTAATTCCTCTGTGATTCAAAGGGTGAGTAAGACTGGTGATGACTCCTTTCCGTTTTCCCCGTAAGATCTTGCATGGCTGCATATCATTGAGCACTCACTTTTAGGGTGAACCCCTGTGTCATCTGTTCTCATTCGCCGCAAAGCTTTAACTCTGCATGAGTCAGTAATTTACAACTTTTTCCTCAGCGTGCTTTTTCCCCTCAGTTGAAGTCACTGCCCTTGCAGCAAATGTCTGTGGGGCTAATATTGCAGAAATGTTTAGTTAAGTGTGAAATCATTACCCCAATGTGATAATTTGACAATCTGTTGTGGCAGGAGAAAATCTTCTGTGCTAGCCCCAGTGGCTATGTTACATCATGCGAAACATGCCCTTCATACTGTGGCTTCTTCTCTGTGTTTCAGAGGTCTTGTTTTGCAAGTGAGAGACACCATTTATTCACAAAGAATAGATCAAAATTAAATTTAGATGGTTTATATATAGAAACCCACAACAATCAGGAGTTACTTTAGCCATGTCACAGCTTGGAAGCTTGATTACAATTCTTTACTTGACCACGAAACATCATCCCTTTATTTATCTTGTATGAGGGAAACAGAAGAATAAATGCATAAGTAACTAAATATTTGAGGACAGAAAAATATTCAAAAATGAGCCTATTGCATGAGGACTAGAATCTGCTCCTTCCTGGGTGTGGGAACTGTGACAGCAGTATTTTCTTCTGTTGCCTGCTGTAAGGGACGTTCACATCCAGCTTTTCAAACACAGAGACTTTTGAATTAGGAGCTTTAAAGCAGCTCGCTGTAATGGATCAGTGCAAATCAACCACTTTCTGGGAAATATAACACAAAGCTTACTCTAAGGGTTTAGAATGTCATGTAGCTTGAATTGGTGCTCAGGACAATTTTGATGTGTGTGGCCTTATGAAAGGTAGCCTTAATCAGAAAGAGGTGTCAACTCTCTGAAAGATGACTGGGATGAGAACTAGAAGATGAGGATTATGGTAAGGACTGAGGAGCTACTGCTGTTAGAAAAGCAGAAAATCCACGCACAGGGTTGATCTTTGGCTTTAACATTAAAGCTTGAAATTGGCTATCGTTTGATTAGAAATAGGCTTTAAAAACTGATACTGGTGATCTATGTGTTGCTACTGAGGAAGAGTAAAGCCAAGTTTTAAAAAAATCACTGGAATTTTTTATGAGACTGCTGGAAAATATTTAGATATGGTTCTTCATTAAATTGCTTGTTTCCTGGCTTTTAAATGTGGTGATTTTTAATTTTTTTTTAATTTTTTTTTTTAATCTAAGGATAAAGCAGGCTATTTTGTACTGTAATTTAAATGTAAATTCTTGTTTTTATTTTTCTCTTTATCGTTCAGTCACATGCCTTTTAAAAATATATTAGGCTTTCAATCCCTAATGCAGTTTCATTTGTTGGAGAGTAGAGGTACATTCTGTCTAAAAAGAAGTATAATACCCTCATAATTGAAGCAGTAATACAGACTAGAGGAGCAAGACTCATGGAAATGGTGCTATCCAGGTGTTTTTCACCACAAATTTCTGTATTTCTTAGTTCATATTTTTATTTAGAGAAATAAAAGGCTTCTCACATTTGCAGGGAAAAGGAGGGAAAAGATGTGTATATGTGTCTATAAATATGTATATATGAAAGACTCAGTTAAACTAGTGACAAGCATTGTGAATGAACTTCTAAGTAAAGCTTAAAATCAGGCAGTCGTGAGTGCTACCATTACTCCTTTCACATTGCCTTTTATCTTCCTTTTTTTGTCCTCTGCCAGAAATGTTTGGTACCTAATACTAGATCTTAATGATTTATTATTAGATAAAACTCTTTAATGTCCATAATGTTTGATGGTTTGTCATGACTGCAAAAGGCATGCAACACTTTGATTTAGTCACAATTTTGATCTGCTTCCTTTTTTGTAAATTTGTCCTAAACCCCCATGCAGTCCTTTCTGTGTATGTTTTTCACCCCCAGGAGCAAATGTTTCAGTGTTCCTTTTTCTGTTATAAAGATCAATGCCAGATGCCTGATGCTCATGAGCAATCCTATTACAGCAAACCAGTATTCACATACACCAGAAGAAAAACAGTGAAGGAAAGAAACAAATTAAAGTTTAGAGCTGGCAAAGGATTACTACAAACAGCATAGAAGAATAATTTGAAATATTTTTTTTCTTGTAAAATAATTACAAGTATCATAAAATTATTCCTTTAATATGATTTAAACATGGTATACATTTAATTTTGATGATCTACTTGCAAGTAAATTTACAAATGCTAGAAATGAGGATGCTTCTTTCAGTCGCTTGTGTCAATTGCAGGATAATTGGCTGATTCTTCAGAGGACTTGTGGGAAAAGCATTGGAGTACTGTCAGCGTTCGACTATGCTTTTTTATTTCCTTGCTCTAAAGTACCCATAATTCAGCATAAGTCGCAGGCTCTAACCACAAAGATTATTTTATGCTAAAGAGCCTCTAAAAGCAAGGTCAAAAAGCTGCTGTGTGGACTATGTGGAAATGTCAGCTACAACCTGTGTGAAAGCTGAAGAAGAGAGTGAAAATAAATGTTAACTAGATCCTCTTGCTGCATGTAGCATGCTCATGTTGACAAAATGAATGCATTAATCAATGAAACTATACATATGAACTAAGATGTATCTTTATTTTTACGATGTCTTGTGCTCTTAAGTGACAGTGATTGTTAATACAGCTAAAAAAAGAAAATATGCATCTCATCTTCAAAGCCAGATCTGTGCCTTGAAGGCAGACAGGCACCTACAGAAAATGTTGAGGTGTTAGGTGCTTGTGTACATGCAGTATGGCAAGAGCACGTTGGGTAAAGGTTACAAATCCGGACAGGTACTCTTGTTTTAATCTAGGCTCTTGTGTCTGGTGGAGATGGGGGTGCGGATGTTGCACAGCAGTAGAGAAGACCATAATAAAGTGTCAGGATGAATTTTTGTCCCTACTTTTATCTGTTTAAGACAGACCATTAATGTTATTTTAACATAGTGTTCTGTGGTTGAATGTTCTGTTACGAATGCAATTGAAATACGCTGTGATATAGCGTACGCTGGAAGAATTTGAAATGGATGGATAAGCTTGGCTACTCAGAAATAATCTTTCTTCCATTCAGAGCTGGAGAAGAATACTGTTAAATAAGGCCTTCATTAGCTGTTAGCTAATTTGGGACAAAATACTGCACTTAATATTTAGTAAATGGAAATGAAGGTGTCTCATGCTGATTGATTTTATTTCCCTCATCCATTTTGCCTGTTGCTCAAGCTGTGGCATTTTTGATACCAGCTAATTAGGTTCATTCTCTGTAGATGGACAGCCAAAGTGACTCAGCAGGGCAGAGGTAAATTACTTCTGTCCATCCTGCCATGCTCGTTAGCAAGTCATGAATATCCTGATAATGTTTTCTTATTATTTTATTTTTGTATGTTTCAGTATTTTCTTCAGAGAAATTGTGAATTACAGACTAAGAATTAGCCTACAAGAAGGTTTTAGATGTGTTGGAGGTGATTATCTTTTTCCTTGGAAATACCCTGTAAGCTAGCATTTTGCCTAAAGTGTTCTGATGTTCTAATACCTATACTGATGCATCAAAGTACGGCAGCTTTCTACAAAAACTCTTTGCGAATGTTTGCCATGTGAAGCCCATTAATATCATTAACTTGCCTTAGAATAAATTCTGTGTTTCCTAACAAAGTTTAAAAAAATGAACTGTTACAGAGTTAATACTGGGAAATCTTTGAGAACTAGAATCCTTTGGAACCAGGAAAAGGTGCAAAGGCAGGAGATGACACAGGTCATTCCTGTCTGTGTTAGTGACTCCAGGAAAAGAACAAGTTGTCCTGGTTCCAGCTGGGATAGAGTTTTATTAGGAACATAGCTAAACAGATGCATTTCAGGGACAAAAGTGACACAGTGTTTTTTAGATGTAATTTACATACACCAACTGGTCTTACAAACGAAGCAGTAGAGGCCATGCTGTTGATTTCTTTCTCATGAGAGGCTTTTATGGGTTTGTATTGTATTTTTCTTTAGTGTTCATCTAAAACAATTTCAATGTCTTGGACACTAATCGTTCAATAAGCAGCGGCTGTTCCAAATGAGTACCACTCCAACAATGTTAGTTTACATTTAACATTTCTTCCCGCATCTTGATAGCTAACTAATGATGATGTTTGCCAAGGACTTGTCTTGATTCTTCCATGTATTACCTTAAATATCAGTTGGGTGAGGAAAGCTGTAATGGTGCCTCAGATATTTCGCTGTACTGAGATACGGGTTTGTTTGTGGTCCATGGTAGCAATGGTAGACTTCTCTCTGACGGAATTTCCTGTGCACTTTAATTAGGCAGAGGTATGAAGTTAGCTGGTGCTCAGTGACTAATCACTGGTCCTCAGCATATAGTTACCTGTGAAAAAATCACATTCTGTTGATGGGATTTCATTATACCAAAGAATTTTTCTTTGAAGAAGGTTTTGGTTTTTTTTTTCCTGTTTTTTCAAGTGTGACTCAGTAAATTTCCAAAGCAGGTCTGTGTAATACTCAACCATATATATACACATACAGGTCTGTCTTAACCAGCATTTGCATGTCTGTTCAAGGCCTGCCTGATGGTCTTTAAAGGTGATGAGGGGGGTTGTTTTAAACTAAATGTAAAGCCACCTGAAACTATGAGCATAAAACATTTAATCAAACTTAAACGTCTGGTATGATAGATTTTGCAGGCATAAAACATATTTGTGTGGTTGCTAGTTTACATTCATGGGTAGAAATTTCCTTTGTTTGCTTGAAAATACAGGGGGGGCTTTGTGAAATTTTTTAAAAATGTAAGTTGTGAGATTTTTCTGTTAGTTAAATGTTAACTATTTCCAGAATCCTAACTTAAAGAAGTCCTAACTTCAAGAAATCCTAACTTCAAGAATCCTCAGTGAAAGTACTTTTTTGCACATCTCGAGCACGCTGGTAGGTGCTGATGGGTGCACATCTGCTTCAGAAATCCCTGAGTAGATGAAACATGGTTTCCTACAAACTCTTCAACTAATGGCTCTTAATATTATTAATCCTAGGTTGTTAAACATCTTGCTTACTCAGGGGTAGATCTTTCTCCTCTTTTTAAGAGGACACTGGGAAGAGCAAGAGAGGTCCACACAAAGTCACAAAACATGTAAAGCTTTGGATAACATAATTGAACTGCAGATACAGAAATTGAAATGGCTACTCTGCTCTGCATGTTTCAGTAGTTTGAAAATACTATCTTGAGTATATATTGAGCAACATATTTAGGAAATACTAACAGAAAGATAACTGCATTTTTTTCCCACTTAATCTTTATTTATCTCAGCACATAACCAACAGTAAGTATTGTGTTGGGTTTTTTCTCCCAATTTTCTTTGTTCCAGCAGGATTGATGAAATCTGATGAAACACTGCTCAGCCCCATTTCAGTAGTCAGCTTCTGAAAATTGCTTTGGTTACTAAATACCTGACATGAACTTTTCCTTTCCCAGATGGATTAGATTATCTAGGCATTGGGTTCCTTGTGAGCATTGAATTTTTCAGCTGATTTCCATCTTGATTTTAATGTTTTTGTAACAATGAATAAAGTTGGTTGAGCTGAAAATGATTGATATGACCAGAAGGATGTTTGAACCTTGGAGGGGTTTTTTTGTTTTATTTTTTAAGCTTTTTTTTGTCTTAAACTTCTTACTTGGCTGTATCAAAAATGTCTGCTAGAGTTAATGAAGGAAAAGTGAAGCTCTACTGCTTATCATATTAATACAGTTTTGGGTTTCCCAAGAGAGAATTTCTCATTTGTCTCAAGGTGTTTTTTGTGTTGTACTTAAGTTGTCTGAATGATAAATAGTGCCCTAGGTAAGTTGCAGACTGTATATGTAACAAAAAAGTAATATTGCATTTGAAAGTTTTCTGATAAAGTAGAATCCAATTTTACATTGAAAAGCTAAGGTGAATTTTAACCACTTTTTTGCTGAAATTTCATCAGTCAATCTGGGCTTATTAGGAAACGATAAATTATTCATTTAAAACTTCAGTGATTAAGGACTGACAAGATTATTTTATCAGAACTATTTTTTTCAAGTAAAGGTAGAAGTGATCCTAATATATTTCTGCATTATTTGGCATAAGAAAAACTTCAGAATAATTCCGAAATCTAATTGTTTGGGTGCTAGCTAACATTAGTATGAAATTATTTCAGTCATCAACATGTTTTTAGGTAACTTATTTTAATTGGTTCCACTTTGCAAAAAGATGCTGTGAATAGAGCTTTACTAGTATTTCTGACTTAGTTTTACCTACAGCACAATTATCTTCATAAGACTATGACATTCCGAACGTGAACTGTATCACAGATATAATTTTGCAGTAGCTCCGAAGAAAGCTACTCATGCCACCTGCACTTAGTTGGATGGGAAGCTTAATAATTGGCTCATAAACTGATAGTTCTGCATATCAGTGAATGACAAAATATTCTCTAGTGATCTGACAGCACATATAAGAAAGCATAGGGCAGGTTAATAAGGACAAAATTCTTCCATGTGTGCAATATCTAAATGTATTTCTCACAGCTAAAGCCAGCAAGAGAAGGAATATAGTAGCTGTTTTTACAACACTTAGCAAAAGAGCTGGGGTCAAAACCAACTTCCACTTCCTTTGCTACAATGGGGTGTATGTACTGAAAAGGAGTAAATGTGATGTGTGATGTAAAAATACTTACTTTTGAGCTTGAACAAAAGTCATCATCCTAACCTATTCTTTATTACCACTGTGTAATAAAAGCACTTACATATCTCATTAACAACATGCAAAATTTTTACATATAATTACACTTACTTTTCCAGGTTACTTACCAATTGTTCTGTGTAACTAGCACAAATTTGTATTAATAAGTCTAAATTCTTAATATGTTTAGAGCAGAAACACCTGGTAATGGAGAGGTCTTACAGGATTGTTGATTGCAAAACAAGGTGTGTTTCTTCTTTGGCATATTTACAGAAATCTTTGCTTTTGGAATAACAAAGTGGTTGACAGAAACACTGGGTACAGTGGGGAGAACTGAGGTTGGGAAACACTTCAGTTCACTGGGAAACATTTCAGTATTTTACCCTGGCTGACTGCCCCTGGGACTGGATGAATTTCTTCTCTTACAGCCAAACCCTAGAGGCCAATTCACAGCCCTTTCGTGCCAATGAAAAGACTCCTGTAGTGTTTTGGATCAAGTCTGAGATCCTGCAGGGTTGGTCGTTAGGCGAAGGGGCAGGGATGTGCTCAGTTATCACCCATGCTCAGGAGCAGTAGGGACCTTTTGGACTCCTGAGTCTTTAAACATCTCTCCATCTGTTCTGGTGTATGGAGATAATAGCTTGTCTATTTTGTGGCCTGAAGGGGGGAAAAAGTTGTTGCAGGTGCACACCCCAGCTGCTGGTTCCATGTGGTACCTGCTTGGAGCCATTGTAAATGGCAGCGCCCGATTCACTAACAATGGAAACCAATGAAATGTGTTTTTTTAAAAATAATATATTTGTATGTATTTGAAATGTTAAAATAAAAGCAATAAATTCAAGCTAGTATTTCAGAAAATTTCAAAAGTTGCATACGTTATCTGTATCATGAACAGATATGATGCCTGCATCATATAGGATTCATTCAGAAGGGTTTCTATCTGCTTAATCATTAACAAGGCTTTTCTCCAACAAAAAAGAATGTGCTTGGTTCGTCTTCCATGTTACTTGGACTTATTGTCATTTGCTGTTTAAAAGGAACAAAAAACAAAACCCAAACCCCACCAAACAACAAAACAAAAGCCTGCTCCCAACCAAAAGAAAGCAGCACAGAAAAAGGTTACAGTTCTGATGTCCATACAGGCAGTGTACGTATATCAGATAACCTTTCACATTCTGTAGCTTGATTTGAAGGTTCTTTTATCAAATTATTAACATATACATACTTTAAAACTGTGAAGTTATGGAAATGTCTTTCTAATATAGTTGTTCTTGAGAGTTTATCTGAAAAAAATATTTTTAATCCCTATTTTGGGACTTCGTTGTAATTACTACTACAAACTACACTTTGGTGGGGAGGTGAGGCAGGTGATGTTTCTTTGTTAGGCCTTTCATATTGCGCCATTTGCACCCTGTCACTTTCACATTTTATAACTTCTCATTCAGTGGCAGAGTATTGTCATTCTGCTGTTAGAAACCACTTGTAGAAGGTATAATGGACCTGGAAAAAAAATCAGCGCTGTACAGTCGTTCCCCACACACGCTTCCCTTTCTCCCCCCAAATGCTCGTGGCTCTGGCTGCCGTAATTGTCCACAGATCGCTGCTTTGAGCAAGGTACCCGTTGTGTCCAGATGCAGTTCCAGGTATAACATTGGGGAATTTTGTTGGTTATAGGTAAAGGTGGAAAAGGGAAGGGTCAACACATGTGGGTGATTGATTTGGCAATGTGGGAGGAAAAATGAAGATAAAAAAAGGGAAATGACAGTTCCTACAGTTGGTGAGAGCAGAGATGCATACTTACATGATAGCTTTCTGACCAGATTCAGTATGTTTAGGCTCTCTTGAGTTAATCAGTGTTATTTCCATTCCTCCTTTCACTCAAATAGCTTTGGCATTTGTCTGTCTCTCTCTCCAGATGGGTCATTTACTTTTTCCACCTGCTGCTATCACCTGGTTTTTTAATTCTTCTGCTTGCAATTTCATGCCTACCTCACTCCTACATTTCATTCTTCATTAGTTTGCACCATTGTAGAGAAACTCAAAAGAAGTTTCTTATCTCAAGCTCCAAATAGTCTGAGCAAGAATATAAGATACATATTATGTGCCACTTTTCAAGGACACACTGTACGAGTGGCTCACTGTAATCTGTTCTAGAATGCTTAAGTTTTAAAGGGCGCGAAGATTTTGATAGCTGATTGTGTTTCTATATGTGTGTATTTGTATTTCTAGCACATTTGATAAAGTACTGTTACACAACTGCCTCTTGACTTCGGTTTTAGTCTTTGAACCGATGTTTTTTAATACTTTGTGATGTAATTCCATAGCAATCTATGTGTATTGGAAGAAGGTACCCTTTCTGCTATACTAGCTGTCACCTCCACCTTTGTATCTTCTCTCTACATGTCAGTCCCTTCATGTCTGACTCGTTTAAAACACTTGCCCTAATTTCTGAAACTTTCCTCTCAACTGTATTTAAAACTATACGTTTTTAGCATCCTCCTCTTTTCTTCTCCGCTGACTTTGTTCCAGTCTTCATCTTATGTCTGACCCACTTAAGTCCCTGTGACTTTTTCCATGCTACAGCTTATAATTGAAGCTGTTTACTTCACTTTGTGACCAAAATACCCATGTCTTTTCAGATCTTTTTTCAGACAGCAAGATCCTTCTATACTTCTAAGTCAGATTCATCTGTAGAGAACTTGTCATCAGTGCAGCCTACTGGCCTCACCGAAATCACCTGCACCTGATTTCCAACAGCCCAGTTTGTGCTGAAATAGAAACTCTTTCATGTTATATGCTTGTATAATATCAAAAAGAGTTGCCATTTGGTAAAATTTATGGTAGTAATAAATAGCTTTCTGGCACCATACATTTTCTCTTTTTTTTTTTTTTTTTTTTTTTTTTTGACACCATGCTGCTATAACTAAAATTGTAACCTATATCATCTACACTGTGTGATGAAGCTAGGACCTGTGTTCAGCAGGGCTTATATTTTTTTGTCTTAATAAACAAACCCTGTATTTAACAGAATATTTTTTATTTTATGGCTCTTACAGAAAGGTAGCAACCATAGGGCAGGAAGAAGAGGGGAATTTTTACATGCCTCGTCTTGTTAGTCCATTACTATGTTTTAGCCCATTCTCCCAGTGGGAAAGTGTGAAGTGTAAGTGCAGGCAACAGAGTTAAGCTGGAATGTCCTGCAGAGATTCACTATCACAAAGGGTAATACTGCTTTATCGATCCTTTCCATACCATCTCCCACAGTTGTGTTAAGCCTGTAGCAAGTACAACCTTTACAAAACAAGATCAAGAGATATGCCTTACCATTTAAGTTGAATACTGGCTTTAAAATAGGATAAAAGGATGTTTCTTAGGCATGACATATTGTTGGCATTTTAGTATATATATGATAAAAAATCCACAGAGTAGAAGTTCACATTTATTGGAATAATTATTTATTTTTGAGCTCTACATTTGTTGATGTAAGTGATAGGGCCAACTTCTTTTTATATGAAGTGTAACTTTAAAAAGAAAAAGTATTTTCGACTTTGACCAAACAGCTTTCCTAAAGAATTCAAATTCTCCCCATATTCTGTGATATGCAACTTTAGTCATTATTTTGTTATTTGTACTGTAAGAGTGAACAGCAATTGTCTAAGATGTAGCGAAAGGCCATTCAACACATTTTCAGAAATATTTTTTGTGTTAATCCCACTTCTCTGTTACACACAATTCCATTGCTGCAGCAGTTGCAAAAGATGCTTATAAAATTTTTCACTAGTGCTTACTTAGAACAGTAGTACCCTCATCTTTCAAAAGCATGCTGAAGGGTTTTCAGTTTAGTAGTGGAGATTCTCGCTTCAAATGTTGGCCTGTACTTACAGAGAAATATATTAATATGATAGATCTTAATTTCTATTTTGAAAATCACCAGCAAAACCTGAAGTGCTGTAGATATGACTGGATGCTGAAACCTGTTATTCTGTGTCTTACTGCCTGCACAGTACCTTCAGATGATTGAAGCAGAACTGGGGTCAGAAAAAAAACCAAATGCAATTGGAAGACACTTCAGCTCTGGTGCTAGTAGTGCTGTTCTGTTGTGTCCTCTCCCCCAAAGCCCAAGTACCTTATCTCTAGAACCAAAGGGTATTTGTCCTTGAATGCAATGCACAGGCTTTGCTTTGTAGCTTTTGCTCGTGTGCTGCTTTGCAGGCATTCACACCTATGGAAGGAGCTATGTTACAGCTTTGCCTTGATGGTTCAGCCAAGCCTAAGTGCCCTGTGCTAAACTTCCGTTTACCTTAAAGTTATTTCAGTGACTGACTTGAAAAGAATGCTTAAAAAAAAAACCCAACCAAAAAAAAACCCCACAAAAACAACCCCCCAAACCCCCAAAACAAGAACATTAAAAAAAGACAAAAAAAAACCCAGCAAAAAAACCACCTCAAAACAACCAGCACCCCCCTGCCCCCAAGACCATTTCCTAGATACCAGTGTATCTTTATTTCTCCACTTTCTTTACTAGAATAATGTTACCACTTGTATTCTTGAACAATGTGCAAGCAAATATTATGTGACCTGTATTGTAAGGAAGTTAGGGATTTTCCTTGTTGATGATGTGGAAGCAAGAATACAAAGACTGCTGGGAAGTAGCAGAGTTGCAAATAAAACTCAGATCATCTCAGTCAATCCTGTGTCTTGTGATTAAGATGTTTTGTCCAGATGAGAAATTCAGCAAGTAATTGGGAAGCAGCCAGTAGTAACCTTTAGACAGGAGTAATAGGAAATACCTGTTGGGAAAGAGCGTTTCAGGTAACGCCTTCCTACTCTGCTTTTCAGGATGCTTCAGTCTTAGACTCTTCTTGCCTGTAAGTTTTTGTTAATGTTAATAAACTTTGAAATCCCTTGTATTCAATTTTAGATGTAATAAAAATAGTGAGGTAAGTGTGCAGTGATCCACTGAATGTGTTGTTTACATAGATTACTATTCACTATCAAAGCAATAGGATTGCAAACAGGTCAGTTGGTCTGATTTCACTGTCATTGAAGTCAGACTTAACACCATACTCTGTTCTTTTTGTTTCATATGGCATAGGTGTACTTTTAGAAAAATAAAATGTTCAAGATGAAACAAGTTGTTATAAAAATCAATTTTGAGGGCAACCCCCAGGTAATAATGATTTTTTTCCATTATTTTTGACATTGAATAGATTAAAAATCTTCTGTGGTATGCATATGCTACAAGAATGGAATTCACAGAGCTTACAAAATACAACCTATGCTATGAAGGATCTGATAAAATAATAGCAGAATTCTTTATTTCCTTAAATAATTTTAACACAATCTTGAAGCTACATAGAGCTTCATTGCTTTGAAGCTTCTGATTCTGTGGTAGTAATGAAATGATTAAATCAGTACTGAAGTATCTACCTAATTATTATTGTTGGTGTATTGTATGAAAAGAATAATGTTAGAAATATTTTATTTCTATGTTTAAGTAAAGAAAATATGCACCTTAATAAAGCTCTTCTTTTTTTTTTTTATGGTGGGGATTGCAGGTCTGATAAATACTAATATAATTAATTAAAGTCTGAGGATGAATCCAGGCCTGAAGGGTGTACTGGAGAGATATTTGCTTGAAATACAACATGTAGGTGGTAGATAAGTTCCTTGCTAATACAGATAGTTGAAACTTTTTAAAGGGTGGTTGATAGCAAAAATCAAAATCTGTTTATAAATAGACTACTAGCAAGTGTGGGTACTTATGTGAAAGATGTTTCTGAGAATGTACTCATTTTTACCAGTGTTTATAAATAACAAATGTTTGTTATCTCTTTCTAAGTTTGTTTATCTACCTGTGAAATGTAATCAAGAATATTTACAGAGGTGGAAAAAAGGGTGGTGGGCTGTTTGGATTGGTAAATTGCAGTGGGAACAGTTGTAGCCTTTGCTATTGATATATTGAAAAATTATGGGTAAGCCAGTTAATAAGAATGTACCTGAAAAGTAAAAATAAAACAGGCTTTTTGAAGTTACCAAACTTTATATAGACTTTGGGAAAAAAACCACTTTGTGGTAATTTTAACAAAAACAATTAAATTGCTGCCACTGTATTAAAAGCAGTTATACACTGCAGCATAGTCACAATATAGTCCAGTTGCTCAAATACATGAATTCAGGTCTTATGAAAAAAAATTACTGTATTATTATATATGCGTTTGGTAATGCACAGTAATGTGCAGTACTTTCTTGATCTCTTTGGAAGCTTTGTACCAAGCCATTAGTTTTTTTCTAGTGTTAGAGGAGAGCCGTGCATGAGAGTTATGTTGCTAATCCATGGCTGGAAATTATTCCACCTTAATGTATTTGGTGTATTGTACATATACACGTAGAATATACTGCACATCTTGTGTACTTCACTTGCTTTGTGAAAGACAGTAGCTGGGACTAAGTAGTTGACACCAGGAATTTTATCCGTCCTGTTCCCAGGCACGTTGTTTCCCAGAAGCTCATCGCCATCCCCTTGCAGTCTTGTAAGGGAGATGCTGTGGTGAAAGATGTCATTTGCGAATGGGCAGATACTGAAACCAGTGCATTAATCTGTACTTCTGACCTTCTCTGTCCTGAAAAAAAAAGCTTTCCAAGTGAAGATCGTGGGCTGAGATGAATAATTCCAGCAGACTGAAGACAGCACGTGTTCTACAAGTTAAGCACTTCTCTCTATGACAGTTGTTCCATGCCACTGACAGTGCTTCAACTGTGTATTTAAGAAGCAGTGGGGTTTACATGGAGCTAGGGTTTGGGGCTTGATTTTTTATTAATACTTATAACATTAAAAAGTGTTGATGATTATCTGATAAATTGAGAGGTGGTAATCACTGGATAAATGATATACTTGTGTTTCAGAGAAGCATTCTGAATAATTATTCAGTTCTGATATTCTGGTTAATTCCAGTTTGGGTTTTTTCCATCTGAATTATTTATAGCTAGCTCAAGGCACATCCTTTAGAGATATTCCAGTCTATTGTGTATATATTATGCTTTTAGGTATGAAAGGCACAGATACATTAATAATCCTTTAAATCTGTGTAAGAAGTATTCTATAGCCATATATTGAAAGAATGTTTTGGGGTTTGTGATGTGGTGGCTTTCAGAGAGGTATGTGTGTGTATTTGTATGTAAAGGATTGCAAAATATATGTCAGGTAAAGGAACTGACACATGTGTACATTTAAAGCTCATGCTGACCCTGAGTCAAACTGCTTTTGAGATTTGGAGGGGGAAAAGAAGTTCTGTATTATCATTTTTGCACAGCTTTGCTATTTGGTTCCATTAGGGATTGGAAATGTGGAAATATTATGGAATTGTGGCTGTCAATCTGAGCAAAACCTAGTAGTGGTGAAAATCTCATTAGCCTGTCTATCAGGTGAGATCTAAAACTGAGGTCTTGACCACTTGTGGTCATTAAAGAGCTCACTCACTGCTCACAGGAGTAAAGGTGTTAAATGCAGCGTCTTGGATAAATTCCAACTTGTGAAATTAGATTTGGTCTAAATTCCCTACCAGTTTAATTCTTTGCTTCTTTTTCTTAACTACAGTATAATAATGCTTTAGGTTATTAAACAGCTTCTCACTTGTATCTTAAACATGTCTGCTTTTTATTGATAGGAAAATTTTTATAACAGTGTATCTTATACCTTAATGAAGTAATACAGGAAAAAAAGGTGTAAGCAATCTTAAGTGGAAACTACAGTGGTAAAGCTTTAACGTGCAACAATTTGCTCATATATTGCCCAATATGTATATGCTGTGTTCATTAGGGGGCTCTTAATTTTTAAGCCAAACCCCACAGGTTTGTAGCAAGGCATCCTATCGCTGTGGTGGGGTTAATGCAGAACATCTCTGTAGCATATAATGCAATCTTACTCTCAAAACACACCCGTCCAGCTCATAGCATGTAAAAATGTATAATGGCAAGATCCATGTCACTCTAGAATACATCCATTTCCTAATGAGATTCACTTGTGTATCCTGCATTGCTCTCTAGGTCTGCCCGCAGAGCTGAACCGTTGGCTGCTACAGCCATCTGCAGCTTGGAACCTTCTGTAATCCCTGCTTAGGGGTGTCTGTATAAATTCTGTATCTGTAGAGATTAAAGATGTATTTGTTCATATATGTATTTGTGTCTACATAGTAACAGCAGTTGTTCTCTCTGCCAATTTTCCTTCTGTGTGTTCGTTCACATTTGTTGTACCATGGGGCTCGGAGACCAGCGGTACCTAACCAAGACATGTAGCCCTTCTCCCTGTGAAGGAGAATGAGGACAGCAGCAGCTCTTGGTATCTTCCAGTAACCTCACAGATTACAGTCGCACTGAAGAATCTTTCCAGTCCTCAGAGTAAGGCAGTCATAAATTATCTTTTTCCCACCTTTCAACTCCTTGGCCGATGGCAGTTAACTGTAGATGGGAATTCTTAGAGTGCAATCTGCACTCATTCATTTGTGTTTCATCCAATGTCTAAGGACTTCACCAGTGCTAAAGAGGTTTCGCCACCCTAGGTGTCCCATAGCAGTCTCAGGCAGAATCCTATTTATTTGGTACAGCGGTGAGGAGCAGCTTGAGCTGGGTGCCTCCGGAGAGGGACCCCGAACAAAGAATTCCCTGGGCAATCATACCTTTACCATCTGTTTTCCCACCCCTCATGCAGTAGTTTGGTCTAATAAATATATTGGGTCTGGGGTCTCCATGTTCTTCACTGGGTCTCTTCATTGTCTATGGGGCTGCCATTTCTTCTCTTATTTCTGAGGCTGCAGCTTCTGCTAACAGGGGTGCTGACCTTCCTTGCTTCCTTCTCTTGAGCTCTGGGGCCTCCCTTTACTTAAGCAGTCAAAAATTTAGCCTCTGAGTTGCAATTTCAGGGATTGCAGCCTAAAGCTTCAGCAAATTTGGCTGTCATTGCTAAGCAATTAACTCCAGTTTTGGTCCAATACTCCTTAACAACCAGCTTTTGGTGTGAAAGTGTTCATGTATTGGTAACACTGTCTTATTTCAGACATGGAGACCTGTCCTCTCCTCTGCCAAGGACTAGTGGAATAAGAGTACCTTGATTTCAGCTGCTTCTTTTTTTCTGTACCTCAGATAAGTTAGACCTATAGGAAAAATCAGAAGCAGCGTATAGTGAAGTGATGATTTACAAGTGGAAGAGCAGAATTACTGTGTTCAGGACTGAGGGAGTGGCATAACTGTGTGTCCTGGTTTTGTCTGGGACAGAGTTGATGTTCTTCGCAGCAGCTGGTGCAGTGCTGTGCTTTGGGTTTGGTGCGACAACAATGTTGGTGACACACTGATGGGTTCAATTGGTGCTGGGTGATGTTTATACTAAGTCAAGGGCTTTGCCGTTTCTCGGGCCCTGCCAGCGAGAGGGCTGGGTGGCACAAGGAACTGGGAGGGGACACAGCTGGGACAGCTGGCCCCAACTGGCCAAAGGGATGTTCCACACCATGGGACGTGGTGCTCGGTGTATAAACCAGGGGGAGTTGGCCGGGGCTGCCGACTGCTGCTCGGGGACCGGCTGGGCATCAGTCAGCGGGGGCTGAGTGCTGGTATTGTGCATCACTTAGTTTCTTTTCTCACCTCCCTTTGGATTTTGTTCCTCCCCTCTCTCTCCTTTTCATTATAACTGTTATTGTTCTTCTTACTATTGTTCTTTCATTTTTATTTTATTTCAGTTATTGAATTGTTCTTACTTCAACCCTCAAGTTTTACATTCCCTTCTGATTTCCTCCCCATCCCTCTGGGTGAGGGGGGAGTGAGCGAGCGGCTGCGTGGCACTTGACTACTAGCTGGGGTTAAACCACAGCACTGTCCCCCGGTATGCATATGAGCAAAGGGAAGAGCTGTCTCATTTCAAGTACCTAGAAACGTACCGAACCCACATCTTTAAGCATCATCTTGCATTTCATATCCACAGTTAGCATTTCAGGCATGGGCACATTAAAAGGTTATTGCAGAGAAAGTCAGGTTGTTTTCGCAAGTCATCTGTTCTGTGGTGACTGACTAATCATGTTCTTAGATATCAAATGTTTTTGTCACTTAAGGGCAAACTACTTCAATTTTTTTATGGAGTACAGGTAGTCACACAGTCATATCAGACTGTTGATGCAGCATGTTTACACCAGAATTTACTTTCCTTAGTTTGATTTTCTCTTTCCATTAGTTAATATGAGATGGTGTTTTCTTTCCTGTTACCTTGTTTTTTTTAAAAAAAGCCACATCCTCATTTTTCGTATGCTGCCTATTTCCTACATCCATCCAAATACTCTTTGTTTAGACTAGTTCTAACCTCTGAATTATGCATACTCAGCTTGTCATTCAGCACAGCACTTAGAACATTTCAGTAGAAATTACGTTTCTAAGTCCTTTCCTCAAAGACTTATTTCTGGAACATTAGAGTATGCTTTGAAATCCAGTGAGAATACACTATAGAACCAGGAAGGAAACACATAGATAAGTAAAACATTATGTATGAGCATTTGTTGTTAATAGTAGTAATTTTGCAATACTCATGGGAATCCATACGGTTGCTCCTCACATGTTTGCAAAATTTTATCTGTTTCCTTCTTAATCTTTCTTCTTTAATCTTGAAAGGTGTGCTTACAAACATACATTGTATATAACATATATTTTCTTCGATATGTTACTTTCTCCCCATCCCTTTTTACTTTAATGATATGGTAAAGCAGGCAAAATATAAGTCAATATTATTAGGAGAGCTATAAAAATATGATTTATTTATTTTATCAAGGTTTTACATTTATTTGCAATTCAAATACTACAGTTATCAAGTGGAGCAAATATTTACATTGATGATATATAGTTTATAAAATTACATGTATTTTATGTCTGCCACTGATCAAGGTAGTACAAAGGCTTTGTATTGTGAATGATGAGGAGTGCCATTTAAGACAGGAACGATGTGTCAGTAGAGTTTTGTCTGTGTTTAAGTGTTTGCAGGGTCAGCACTTAGATCTGCTTCTCTCTCAGACTCCCTGGGGCAGGTAACATTATGAAAACAACTTATTCCACTCTCAGAGGATTTTCAAGTCCTATCAAGGAATGCAAAAAAATTATCTTTATTTCAGTACTTTGCTTTTTTGCAGTAACTCAAATTTTTGCCCAAATTACATACATATTTTGGCATGTAACTTATTTAATTAATACTTTGTCTTATTAAGGCATTGTCCAGTAATACCTACCTCATGCTGATATACCTCAATCGAATGGGAACTAGTTTCTGTAAAAAGAAAGCCACATGGAATAAGAGCCTATTTCCTTTCTTTGAGTTTGTGTATGCCTCGCTGGTTTGGTTCAAGCATTGCGCAGGTGATGGGTATCAAACAGAAAAGAATCTAGCACATTTCTTTTTATTAGTATTATTACAAATGGGGCTACTTTCATAAAAGAATTTGCATGCTTTTATATGGATGCCAGCTTGCTTTCTTCTTTCTGCATGGCAGTTTGAGTTACCTTTTAATTTTACTTTTAATGTTTGAAACAAACAGGAGAATGAAGTAGCTGGTAGCTGGGGGGTTTAGAGATGGGAAGAATAAAAGGTCAGTGGCTCCTTTTTGCCTTGGCATGGGTGAATACTGCATGTCGTGACAGGTGCTGAGCTGGTTCACTAGCAAAATTGAGAATTACGGTACTTTTATTATACAGCAACCTGGCTACTTGGTATGCATCTCAAAGATATACTGGAAAACTAGGGAAACCAGCAGTCAGGTCTCCCTAAATGCAGTGAGAATTTTACTTTTCTGAGAGCTGGAAAATATGTCCCTGAATCTCTGCCCAGCCAGGAATTAATCGTAAGGGATCTCTGAGGAGAACTGCAGTCTCCTTTCGTAGGATCAACTCAGACCTTATGCCCATATTTTGTTGCTTTTAAAACTGGTACATTGTTAGAAAAAATATTTTCTTAGTCATTCCCTTTCCTATTTGGTAAGCATAGGAAATATAGTGTAAGATTTAGGAAACTGTAGGATATTTAAATCAGTGAAAATTTGTCTTGCTCGGGCATCTGTTCATTCACAACAGCTACAACTAGCTGTGGTGGGTTTCAATCTGCAACTCAAAAAGCTTCAAATTTACCAAAGGAGGTTTGGTTCTGTGCTTCCAGGGGCTGTTGTGTTACTGCTGATGTATAAATCATGTTGTCTACAGCCAAGCAAATGAAAATGTTTGCATATAATTTTTCAGGTACTCTGTTGGAAACCAGGTTTTTTTCAATATATTATTGATTGATTGATTTTCAATAACTGTCTCCTGATATATTTTTGTTCAACTGTCTGTTGCAAGAAAAAAAATCCTTTTTTTTCATTTAAAATTCCAGGCTATATGCAGGGTTTATTTGTTGAGCAAAACAATCTTATTTAAGCTAGTCTATTTAGTCTACCAGCTACAAGTTAAAATCGTATTGCCTTCCCTAAATTTATGAATAAAATACTGCCGTGGACAGATTTTTCAGCTATGATTTGCTAACACCTCTGAAAGCATAAAGATAAGTTGAATGTTAAAGGTAAGCAGAGTTTAAAACAAAAATACACTCCAAAACATAATAATAAAGTCTTTACTATTTTTTCATCATGTAAATCTATGAAGGTGATAAATGACAGTGTTACAACATAGGAATAATATTTCCAGTAGTTCCAATGCTAAATGATGGAAAGATGTTTTTATTAATTTTGCTAAATTTAATTTAATGTCCGGTACAGGAAGTAATTGACGATATGCTTAAGACAGTGAATAGTGCTGCTAGCTTAATTGGGACTATTAATTGATTTAAATTTCAAGAATATTCAAAAAATCAAGAGATATGTAAATTTTTATGTGATAGCATCCCTAGGCAGAAATAAAATAATTTGGCAATAAATTGTCACTTTAAAATGATGTGGTATTGAATAGCTAAACAAATTTGTGAAAATCTGGGAACTAACTCATTAAGACAAGAAAATGGAAATCTGAGACAAACCTGAAGTGTATTCACATGACTGCATGGCTGCAGAATTGGTGGGGTTGAAAACAAAATAGAAAAGAAGTTTTCTAGGCACCAAGAAAAGTGAGTCCTGTGAAACACCACTACAAAACTGCATTCTTCTGCCTTTAATCCTGGCTTGAGCAACTAGACACCATGTGTTGATGATTCCTCATTTAGTCCTCGTTTGGATCTAAAACACATCTTAGTTACACGAGATATTATGACACCTTCTCTTTAAGTACATCAGATATTAGCAGAAAACCACTAGGAGTTGATTTTTGAGACTTTGCTCTTTACTCTTGCGTGAGAAATGCTTTGGTTGTAAACAGCTTGGAAGAACCCTTATGTAAGTCTTCAAGGCAGGGACTGATTTACTCAGTAAGCCTGAATCTCTGGGAATTTGGCTTCTATTTTACCTTCCTTGCAATCGTTCTCTTGTTTTGATGTGCACTTTCCAGTTGCGTGTGTCAAATCCAGTTGGTGGTCTGTGTTGTGTCCCTGCTTGTACTCTAAACCTTCTCATGGTTCTGCTCCATATGAAATCCAGCATTAATTGGTATTTGGTGCTTAGGCAGACCTGTGGTTAAATGTGTAAGAAAATGGAAGTGTCTATTGTTTGTAAACAGATAATTTCATTAGATTAATGCTATTCGGTGCTGATGATGTTAGTATTCTTGCAATGCCTGCATTACTTCAAATTGCATACCTCACTGTGAACAGGTATTCCATGTTAGCAATTTCTGCTCTTAATATTCTCTTCAGAAAAAGTATCAGAGACAGTACAGGTAGAATAACTCTAAACTCAGATCTTGATTTCTGTTAGTAAATGAAATTAGTTAAATCCCTAAATGCTTGGTCTTGTTTGTCCTTACAGGAGATTGTACTGACCGTACCGCTGAAGCTTGCTGTTAACGATTTTGACTGTAGAACTGTGCAGTCTCAGGTCCACTGAAATGAAGGCATCTCATAGTTTTTCTGTGCAGAAAAATTCCCATTGAGGCAGAAATTCCAAAGATCAAGTAACTAAAGTAATTAGAAGGTATGGCTAGATCTCTCCCCCTCCAAGTTTTTGTATACATAGGGTGAATTATAAAGGTGTTACGTTATTTCACTTCTAGAAGTAGTGGAAACTGAAGGATAAAGGTTATGTCTTGGTTTTGCTATAACATCTGCAGACTAGGGTACCTGTTGTGTGGTTAGTCACTGAGATTCTTTGACTGATTTGGGAAATATGGCTCAAAGATTAGATTATGTGATGTAGCTTGTCAGTATCAGAGTAGTGAATCCCAAGTCTCTTCATTTCTTGATTGCACAACTTAGACATGGATTCAACAGGCCAACCGAATTATTTTAGCGCAGAATGGCAATAATGATAGGCTAATTTAAAACATATTAAATAATCATTAAATTCTGGGAATTCCATCGTGCTCGCAATCCATGTTTTCTCATCAAAACCTGAAATGGAAATTACATGGAATAGAGTGCCATTGTCATTAATTGCCAGCCTGTTAGGACAGTAGCTATTTGTGAACTGTGAATGGATGGACCAAGAAAGGTTTGAATGTGGCTGAGTTGCAAAACCCCACCTCAGGGACCATGTGTGGCGTTAAAGGTTGCTGGAGCTTCATGCCATCCCACCCATTCTGCTTCTTCTCCTGATTACTAAAGCTTTCCAACTTCTGTTTCTTACTTCCTTGCTACCCTCTTCAGGAGTTTGCCCCTTCTCGCTAATAATATCTATGATAGCACAGTTTACCTGGCTGCTCTCCACAGCAAACTGGCCACAGCATTTTTCTTTAAGTCTGTGATGCTTTCTGACCATGTCCTAAACTGGTGGTACTGTTCCATTAGATAAGTAACTACTATATGTTGTGTTGGATAAAAAAGTATGGTGGACAGCAGAAGGGAAGGCTGTATCTACATTTTCTGGGTGCAGGACACTAAGAAGGAGGAGAAGACGTGGCTCTGGAGCACCCTCCAGGTGAGCAGGTGCCTTTTTCTTGTGGTAAAACCAAGCACGCTTGTGTAAGAGGAGCTTACAGATCAGTGCAACTGTTGTAAATATTTTTTTTTATATTCAAAACCCCTCAAAATTTTACCCTGTTCCTTTTTATAACACGCAGTCTTTCTAGTGTGCTCACAGAAGCTGCACAAAGGTGCATTTCAGAGTGCAAACCAATTTCTGTCAGGCTCTTGGGGACTAATCGCAGGGTACATGTCTTCTAGCTGGAAACAACAAGTCAGGACATACACTTTCTGCTCATCTGGTAGCCTTAGAGATGCCTGATTTTTTTTCTTCTTTTTTTTTCTTTTTCTTTCTTCTCTTATGGTAAGCCATAAGCCCCTGGGCAAACTAAACACACAGACAAACTGCTGCCTTTGCTGGCATGATGATTGTGGTTGGGTTAGGTTGCAGTCACTGATGCTCTCCATTGCACACTACTAACAGGTTATGTGTTAGTTCAAGCTTGATCCAGGGGCTTGACTTACCTTCAGCCTCATGTAATCACTCTTGGAATTAATAAGAGCTTAGATTTAGTAATGACTGATATCCACCTATAAAAGAATTGTCAGTGATTACGCAGTCTGGAGGGCGATAGCTGAGCCTTGCCTCTTTGTCAGGCTGGCTTGTATCTGTTACTGTCAGGGGTCTTTTCCAAGTTGTGTAAACCTTACCTTTAAATTTCTTTTATGTCTATAAAATACTTAATGCTTATTATAAAGCTTGTGGAAGGAAGCATGCAGACAGAAAGATTCACGTGGTGATTTTTCTCTCTTACTACAGTTTTTTTTTTCTATACTATTCCTTGTACTACTCTGCCTTATGATGACTTAGACAAAACCGTGGGATGTCATCATGTGTAATGCAGTTTACACAGCTTTAGCCTGTATCAGATGATGATAATTTTAGTTAGGAAACAATTTGCTTTTCTAGAAAAACACACAAAATTATGAATGCTGATTGAGCATTTTCCTCTTCTTTAAGCAAACAAAAAAATCCCTTATATAAACAAGGTTGATATACGATACAAATTGTAAAGATAAGAAATTTCCTTTCCCTTCTCTTGGGGAGTATGTACAAGCAGATCCTGAATATTTGGCATTTAGCCTGATGTTTAAAAAGGCTCCAGAACATGTCAGAAAGTATTTAATAGATGATGGCTGATGACCGGCTGCCAGTCAAATGTACAAAACCCAAACCGAGCAGGCAGTAAACCAAGAGACTCAGTAGCTGTATCTGCATCCTCTTAGATTACGTTAGGCTAAATTCTAAACAGGAGGAGGAAAATAGATGTGATGGAATGGAACTTAAAAACTAACAATTAATTGTTTGAGGGACTTCCTAATTGTTTCCTATGTGTGTCTGGGTAGTGCAGCAGAAATAAAATCCTAGTTCAGAACATGTAGTTAGAATAGAAAATTGGATTTATTTTAACCATAGTTTTGATGCCTGTGGAATGAAAATAAGTCTGTGGGGTGTCTGTGATTTGAGGGGAGGGGCAGGAGGGTGATTTTCAGGCAGTAATGGTTTTTCAGTAATTATGAAAGGACTAGGATAAGTTATCAAAAAAAAAAAAAAGCTGGTGTTTTGAAAAATAATAGGATCTGCTATTAAATTGCTGCTCTACAGTGGCTTACGTTTTAAGATAAGAGAGTTTACCACATTTAAAAATGGTAGGGGAAGCATCCTGAAAGCAAACATATAAGTTCGTATTTTAATAGTAACAGCGCTGGATTGTCCCAAAAGTAATTCTTGTTTTGATTTCTCCTCCTGCTTTCCAAGATGTGGCATACCTTCTCATGGATTTGTACAGACTATATTTGTCCTCAGAAATGTAATATTATAAGATAAAAACCAGGATCACTAAGCATAACTTGGACAGTGGTCTGGGGACCAACCTGACCTAATAATTTTCAGGATGTCTTAAATGCTAAATAATTCCATTAATTTATGGTCCTTACAACATGTGTAGCATCTCTTATAAGGTTTCACAACAAAGAACTTGCTTTAGCTACAGTGGCAATTCAGAAGGAAACAGGGTAAAGATCTGATGCTCCTAAAGGGTTTGCAAGGGGTATTGTAGCTGTACAGTTTCTATCAGATGCAGTATTATCTTCAGGTTATTTTTGTGAGAGGTTTGTTTGTTTTGTTCTTCTCGTGTGCCTGTGTGTGTGTCTGTAAATGTCGGGGCATCATTTATGTATGCCTGTAATACCTGAGGGGTCCCTGGTTTTTGTCCTCCTTTCCTGCTCACTTCTACTGACTTTTATGTTTAAATATTGAGTATATTTCAAGGATTGCTGGATCAGAGTTTTTGAGACACATCAGTTAGCGATCAGAAAGCCAGTTACAGCTGATGCTTTGCTGCCAGGCCTGTTAGGCTTCGTGTCTTTTCATTGTTAACATGCTTATGAAATAAAACTAAATGTTTAGAAACTTGTAATTGGTCTTTCTCCTCTACAAAGAAGTTTTGCTATTGCCTTTTAAGGGAGGGTGGCATATTGCTCCCTCGGAGGCATAGTGGAACGATGGAAGGTGTCAGTGGTCAGGAAAAGGATGATCATCAATTGATACCAGATGTCATGGGGAAGATACCTTTGAAAGACTGATACTGGTGTACTGCTCCAAAAAGGCTTCAAAGTGCCCGACGTTGGAAACTGTAAGCTCTCTATATGCTTACAATGAGGTGCATAAAACATAAACCAATATTACTTTGTATCGTCACTGTTTTACAAACTACTTTGTCATACCCACCCCGAGCTCCAAGAGAAAGCTTGTGGTCCCAGCTGTCTCATTGATCATGTGCCACTAGTTGTTGCAGCACACACAATTGAATTGCTTTTCCCTCAGGGAAACAATGTCTCCAGGTGTGCTAATAATAAAATTAATAGCTTAGAGAAACTGCTTGCCACAGCAGCCATGGCTCTACAATGAGAGGATCGATTCCAGTGTTTAACTGTCCTAATTCCATAGTGGATACCCGACTCAGCCACCACTGAGATACGTTCAGTCTCACAGTTAATCAATACATCCCTGATTTAAAACAAAGAACCAAGATTCAGGATTAGAAGTCTTTCTGAATAAAAGGATGTAGGTTAAAACTGTCAACACCCTTCAACTATTACCATAACATAAAAGTTAGGAGTGCTTCAGCCAGTGCTTCCACAGGAAGTAAACATGATACTACTGAATATATCCTACTCATTTTGTGAAACATTAGCTTGTAAATATTAGAATGTAAAATGGCACTTAAATCATCTCGAGCTGGCATTTTGTAGAGCTTCATGAATTTTGATTGTAATTGATAATATTACTTTAGCGTGGATAATGTATGTAGTCATACACCCTAGTTATTACTCTGTCACATAGGGCTGCTGCCAGTAGCCACAGAGCTGACTGCCAGCAATGTGTCTTGAGGGGCACACATGCTTTTCATATTGGATTTTGAGGAGATTTCAATTCTGAATGTTTATAAATGTCAAGGTTTGGCCTGTGTATGGAAGAAAATACGCATTCTCCTAAGCTGATAGCGGGAAGTGAATGAGCATTAGACATTATTGTATGGGACAGGGGGCTGAAATGTCAGTGACAGCTTCTTAGTTGCAGGAGGAATGGGAAATTTGTTGAAAATCACAGCGTGTTTGCCAATGCCTTTTTAAAAAAAAAAAAAAAAAGTTATAATTTGTTCTAATGACAGCCATTACTGTTACTTGTCTTGCTTATACCCTTAGATGATTACAGCTCCACCGCTGCTATCTGCCACAATGTAGTCAGTTCGTGAGGGCGGCAGCCGAAGGGGTCTGAGGCGCTGCTGTCAGTCATTAGGCATGGCGGTTCCCTGCAGCGGGGAAATAAATTCACCTTCCCTCTCCCTCAGATTTCAGTGAAAGGAATCGAAATCAGCTCTCCCTGTTGCATTCAATATCACCGGAGGAGTGTGCCTTCATTTGATTCTTTAGAGTTTAAGAAATCTAAGGTGAACCATTAGAAGTTTGAGAGTGCTGCCCTAATCTGGTGCAGGCTTTGTGTAGGTAATGGGCAATTGGAGATGGTATCAGACCTGGAATAAATAAAGGAGTTAAGGAAAGGCTTATGAACATGAACAAGTAAGTATTAAAATGCTGTTCATAACCTAGAAAAGGTCGATGTATGTGATATGAAAAGCGTAGAGTTCCTTTCTTTGCGTCACTTGGCAGAGAGGGGTAGGGAGAAACCTCTCCTGGAACCAGAGGGTAACTGAGCTGTGAGCTGGACCCTGAACTCACCTCCCGGCAGGTCTGGCCACCAGTCTTATGCCTCAGCCACCCTCCGGGGCAGCGATGTGACTTGGCAGGGAAAGGTGAGAGAAATGTGAAGATCCCTTAAAAAAGCGTGCTTAAATGAGGACTTCAGCCACCCCCTCTTTCCACCAGCTGATACCAGACCACTTGCATGGCGGGAGGCAGCAGCGCTGGGGGGCTGGGGGGTTCACCAGCCTGGGAGGCACACACAGCCCTCTGTCTCAGACCTGGTGCTTTTTTCTCAAGACTCTGGCCTTTTTTTGCATATACTACAACAGATGTGAGAGGGGCCTGTGCTTCTGCTTTCACCAAGCATGTCTCAGTGACTTTGCTTCACAATAAATTGCTTTCATTTTTTAGTCTCTTAATGAATGATGCAATGTCCAGAGATAAAATGTCTTAGGATAAATAGTTTCAAGAGAGTATCTAAGGCCATGACTGGATCACTAATTAGCTGGTGGTTCTTCTCTTCTCTCTGTCCCAGTGTCACACACTTTGTACACAAAGGTTGAGGGCAAGAGATAAAGATAAATTTGTTAAGCAGCAACAAACTTTTTCCTAAATGGGGAGCATGGCTCAGTGATGAGGGCAGGTGGAGTCTGAGCATGAGGCTATATGGCATGTTTCTGAGGCAGTTAACTTGAAATGATTGCTGGGAGCTCATTGGTAGGAATGAAAGCAATCCTTTGTGGTTTTGATTGTTTGAGTACATAAATTTGTTAGGAAAAATGTGCTTTGAGTTATTTAGATACGCTGCTGGACACAGGCTTCCAATGGGGAAGCTCTTAAAGGTGCAAATTGGAGTTTGGTCTGTTCCTTCAATGCCTTTGCAAGTAGTGGGGCTGAGAGTCTGAGTAGTGTTATGAGATCTGTAGGATTGTGTTCTGGAAGAAGTCCAAGAAATTGTTTTTTTTTTCTGAAGAACAGAGTTCAGATGGGAGATTAAAGAAATCATGCTTCTCCTACCATATGAGGGTGTTGATCTGAATGAGGCTGGGGAAAAACTTAGAGGTCCCACTGATGGAGACCCTTTTCTTTTTTGCAGTGGTTGTCATTACAGGTGGAGTTTTTCATTGATCTGTGAAAAACTTGGATTGCTTTTTCAGTTTTTTCTTAACAGCTGCAAGCATGCAGCTCTTTATTTATTAAAACCTGTCATTTTCAAGAAATGACTGTATTCTACAGTAGTGTATTTAAATTGTCTGTTCTTCTGTGTTCTGAACTTGTGCACTGAGGCAGGAGTCCGGTTGACCAACTAATACATCATTTGCCTATTTAGAAGTGTAAAGTAAGAAAAAAATTCCTCATGCAGTATCACAACAGCTATTTTGTCCTTGGTTATTTCCATTTTCATTAGTTCTTTTCAGATCACATGCATTAATGAAATGTTCTCTAAAACTATGTCAGGTATGGCATACCCTTCCAACATATGACTATAAGTTTCTTGCTCACCCCAAGATATATTGCTTTTTGTTAAACAATAATATGCCTGTTAAGCATCCTAGTTACGTGAGTATAAGTTTTGTGTTTGAATTTCTTTGCGTAAGATCAGGTGGATGTTTCAGAAGTGGTAAGTCACACAGCAGTAGAGCCTTTTGATGGTATTGGCCTAACTATTTTTTGTTGCATTAGAAGATGCCATTGAGTTTTTTATTGTGTTTTAAAGTATATTCAGCTTTAAGAGAACTAGTTGCTTAAGCTGCAGAGGAGCATCAGTAACTGAATAATAAAGAGACACCATTTAGTTTTCATTAATATTACACTTACTAGATGAAAACAATGAATTTTTATTAAATAGACTTGTATAAGAAGTCATTTCGATTAAGATGCTGTCTTTTTGTATAATGGATGTTGGTTCCATACAGAGTAACAGATGAAAATTGCCTCTAGAAAAAAATAAAAAATGCGTAGAGAGAGAATGAAGCAAAGGTTTTTCTTCATGGCTTGCCAATACTCGCAAACATGATTTAACAATTCTTTTGTCTGCTTTTAATTTTACAGAATTAAGGGTTGGGTTGAGGTCATGATGTATATTTAATTTGTTAAAGTAGTTCTTTAGATGTTCTGCTTTACACCTAATCATTACGCTTATGTTTTTGAAAACAAATTTCAACTAAGTAGGGAGTTTTAATATTGTAGTGTAGTCTTGAAAGATGCTAACAGTATGTTTAAAATCACAACAAAAAACCCTAATGAGTTGCATTGGTACATTAGGATTGAGAGTAAGAATCAGTGTGTGAGTGTGCTTGGAAGTAGGTGTCAGAGAAATTCCAAAAAAAGGATAGCACATTGTATCATACACATCTGTAATGAACTCTATCAAGATTCTCGTCATAAATTGCAACCAGAATTTTCTGTGCAGTTGAGCTGGACTTAGGCTAGCTGGCAGGGGAGGAAGCTGAGGGAGCTGGACAGGCAGCGGAGCGCAGATGCCAAGCTCAGAGGATATGGGGGGGATCCCTCTCGGTCTCAGTTCCCTCACTGCAGTCCAGAAAGTGTGCTGCTTTGTGGGCTCTGTGGAGTAGGAAGAGCAGCTGGTGCAGCTGCTGGTGCAGAGATGTAAGTTCAGTTCTTACATTTCCAGTTTAGAGGAGGCAGCAGCTCTGCAGGAAGCTTTTTCCTACTCACTCTATCCATTTCTTGGTACCCCCTCTGCATTCACGGGGCCTCAGTTAGGGCGGCAGAGAGGGGACCTAGCTCGAGAAAGTTCATCCTAAATTGCCATTATTCCTGTTGTGCAGATATCTTCTGTGTGCAGCTGAGAGAAGGGGGTGGAGAGGGGGAAGCAAAAATCTGTACTAAAGCTCTGCTGAAACTAAATAAACTCTCATAAGGGGAAAAGGCGTGTTTTCTTTAACCCTTAGGCTATCTCCTTGATAAATTTCAAAGGTTTGCTGTGAGCAACAGAGGTGTTAGTACTTCCTAAGTAGCTTGTAAAATGTGAAGCTAAGCCTTGAATTAAGATGTTAAGCTTTGTACAAGTCGTCTTATCAATCCTTTCAGTAACATCCCAGTATAACTTCCCAAAATGGAAAGTTTTGATTTGTGATGGCATTAAAAAGATAGTGCCACACAAGTGCAGATTCCTGTCTTTAATTTTTTATTTTTTTTAATAATTTATTTAACAATAACGTAAGTGTCTTTTGTAGTGTGAAAGAACAAGTGTGTTGTATATAAAAGCGCATTTCCTTTCAGACTCGAGCTCTTGTAAGGAGAAGGTGCTGTCAGGGATTAATTGTAGTCATATTCAAACTCCCATCTCTTAAAAATTAATTCGACAAATGAATCCAAGATAGACAATATTTGCAGTCATGCCTATAAAATGTGGCTTTATGTTACCATTCAAAGTATAAATATCTATAAGGTACAGTTATAGAACACAGGCATGGAAAAGAAATATAAATGTATAATAATTCAAAGGCTGTGGTCTTTATTATCCTTTTAATGAGTAGTTGAATTACACTGAAAGTTTATAAGCCTTCTGTGAATATTTTGCTTTTTTCCACACTGACTGTTTAGTCTCACTTGACTTCAATGAAATTATGGGAGGTGAATCTGATTATTAGTTTTAATCTGAAATACTCTTTGATCAGTTTTGCCAGCTTTACTCTTTCTTGTGAGACAAACATGTTCCTGAGCATGGCTGTAATACTTTTATATGCTTGGGGTTTGGTTTTGGTGTTTTTGAGGGGGTTTGGTTTGGGTTTTTTTGTTTGTTTGTTTGTTTGCTTTTTGTTTTGGTTTGGTTTTTTTTGTTCTACACTTCCCTGTGCTGGAAGGTCAGGACTTAGGAGAAGGAGGAACTTCTCTCCATCCCTAATTTCTTTGCCAGTTGTTTTATCCTGTGATAGGCAAATGCTATTGCTGTATAGCACATCATAGCTTTTGTCCATTAAAATTAGGGGATGTGTAATACATACTGTGTGGAGTACAGGAAAAACAGCATTGCAAATATGGATGCTCAACAGGCAGAAATCAAAGCTGCTAGGTGTTGCTGCACTAAGTTACTAGGAAGATTCTTTTTTAGACAGTCACAGAAAGAGAAAAATGTACAATTAATTTTGAAAGAATAGTAATATTTATTAGATGATGTACAAAAGACAAGTCTGGCATTTATATTCCTAAGGTGGTAGAACATCAGCATCTTAGAATCATTTATGTAAGAGCTTTAGGTCATAAATGTGAAATAAACCTTCTCTCTGTCATTAATACCAGGTGATGTCAATCACATCTCTCATGCTAATAACTACTATAAATAGAGCAATTACTACATAAGCAGTCAATTATAAACTGTTGCATTGTGCAAAAAAAAACAACCCAGTACACTGGCTTGCTGTCATTTCCAGAAAGGGTTTAACCTTTTACTAAAAAGTAAGTGATTATGATTCAGTGGGAAAGATCTAGAAAAGCTGCTAAAATGAAAGAACAAAGTGGTGTTGCTTACACTTGCATAGGAGTTAGAGATTTCAGTGTTCATTTGCTGAGTTCCGTGTCATTCTAAGATTATTTAGATTGAGATGCTATGTTGACATGGAGATGCCTTGTCTTTGCAAGGCCACAGGGGCCACAATTACGCTTTGACTAGTGAGAGGAAAAGAGTTTTTGGAGAAAAATGTTCACAGCTGCAGTTTAGTTCCTCAAGCATTTGTTCAGCAGGGTGGCACACCACCAGGCATTACAGGGCTGACTCAGCTTTTCAGCAGATGTGGATTGTTTACAAACCTCTTTTTTTCTTTTTTTTTTTTTCCTTTTCTTTTAATTCTTGGGTGGGTTGTTTTTTTGTTTTGATTTTTGGGTCGGTTGGTTTGTTTGTTTGTTTTGTTTTGTTCCTGAGTGACTTTCCTGGTGTGCCTTAGAAGAATTGAAGCAGGCATGAAAGTTACTGAGTTATGACCCACAGCTGCAGAAATTAGCATTCTTATGTGTAAATGTTAATATAATACACCAAAATAGAACTGACTTCTCTATTATTTAATATTTCTGCATTTTATATTGATGTTACAGATAGATAGGGTCATGGTAACTAGTTCTTACTGTGTTCCAGTGACACAAGTTTCTTCACTCTGTGTTGTAGAATTAAAAACAACTGGTTTATGTATTTGAAACACGCAGACTGTGATTATAGAGGATTCATTAGACATGTTTGGAGACCAGAGTGTCAGTGCTCTGCAGTAGAAAACTTCAAAATAGACAGAATTTTCAAATAATAAAATGTGGAGCAATGGTTGAAACTGGAAAGAAAGAGAAACGTAATAAATACTAGAACATTAAATTAATCTCCTAGAAATAAATGGTAAGGTCAGTTAGGGAAGAACTTTGTTTACGTGGGCAGACAATGGAAGCAATGACATCAGGTGTGTTTTTAACTAGACTCAAGAACTTTTGGACAAGTTTACTTTTGATAGCGAGGGAGTAGCCACGTGTCCTCTGCTTTCATCTGTAAGTCTCAGTGCTGTGATTTTTGAGGTCTGTTAATTGACTACTCTGCTTTTTTATTGAGTTGGGACTCTGTACATCTCAGTTAATACTCTGTAATGAATACAGTAAATGTATGTGCATCATTAGTAAAATCTGGGAAGAGAGATTTGATACCTCTTCATACATAATCAGTGATTCTCAGGTACTTAACAGTCTGTTTCGCAGTCAAAACAAATATGTTGTTCTTGTGTTAATATTATAGAAAGAGCTCTTCTGTATCCCCATTTGGATGTGCGTTTAAATGAAGAAGAAATCCTCACTGTATTATTTACATACACTGCATAATATATAAGCAGCACTCACTGTTGAATAAGCTGAATATAATTGACATTGTATGTTATTGTAGTTACTGTAGTCATAACAGTGCTGAAACTTTTCCTAACAGCTTGCTGTCATTGATGCTTTCTGAATAGGCTGACTTGCCTTACTGGGGAAGGCTCTTCTGCCTTGTAATTGAAGTGTCTGTGTGAACTGAACAAGTTTTCCTTCTGGAAATAAACATTGTACAATGTGAGACACATTCCTAAAATTCTGTATAAGGAAATACGAGTAACTCTTGATCATCTGTGGTAGCTACAGATAATTATAACTACTCTGTGGTGAGCATGTAACAACTCGTTAAAAGCAGTAGCGTTTAAAGGGATCAAATGCTTAGAAGTGAGCTCTTCAATTGAATGCATCTTGAGACTAAAACAGGCTTTGAAAAAACCACGCTAGGCAATTCTGTTTCTCGGATGCAGAGAAAAGCGAGGTCAGAACCTATATGGAAGTTAGAAATCGTGTAATACCAAAGAATAGGGGTGTAATACTGCAGGGTGGAAACAAAGTCTGGCTCCTGCGTTGGGAGCTGTTTCATGTAATGCTGCTGTGCAAGAACACAGCTTTATGGATAGGAAATTTAATTTTCAGACCTTTTATGTATAAGCAATATAGTTCTTAGGAGGTGAAACGAAAGGGGGAAAAAAAGAGATCTGTTTGTTGTTTAAATTATTATTCAAAATGTTCGAGTTGGTTGTTTTGAAAAATGCCTGAAGCGAATGAGTGAAGAAATCTTTGGTGTTTAATTACACAGTACTGCCACCTAGCATCCACTCACAGCTGTGATGTGTCTCTACACTGACAACTCCGCCACTCTCAGGCTTTTACTGAAATTTATTTTTCTGTTGAACCTTGTTATGAGCTTTAAAAATATAAATGTCTATGCTGAAAAAAAAAAGATATTTCTTATGTAGTAAACCTCAGATATTAACATGAAAATCTTTTTGATTCAGACAAATGGTAACAGGAGTAGTAAAAGCTTTTTTTTTTGTTAAATAGATATAATAATTTCATAGCTAATATTAACGGTTTCCAAGTTTGTTTTCGTAAATGCCATGGTGATAAATGTTACTATTTTAGCAGCTCCCAACATAAAATGTTGCATTTTCAACTAGTGATGTCCTTCCAAAATCAAACACAAAATGGAAAATGAAGAAATCTCCTCACATTTTTAGTGCAGATACCCCAGTTTTACATGTTCCTAAAAAGGAAAACAGGGTCACAGTAATCAAGACATGACTGATTCGGTGTGTGGAAGCAACTAGATATTTTATATATGGAAATGTGTGAGATTTTTTGAGGTATTTCATGCTGACATTGAAGACAGTACCAGCTTTCTTAGTTAAATATCCTTTTAGTATAGCACAGTGTGAAGTCTTCCATAGTGTTACTCTCAAGTGTAGTGTGATGTTAACATACCAATCAAAAAGCTACTTTAACTTAATTATCTTTTAGTGCTTTGTTCTATTTTATTTCGCTTTATAATATGTAAAAAAAAAAAATAATCAAAGAAATACCAAAATATCACATTTAGATTGATGTTGTGTTTAATTAGTCCTTTATAGGATGTAATACCAAGTGTTAATCAATAGACATGCCAGAATAACTTCCAATACAACCTTGTAGAGTTTGTTAAATTAATTCTTATTAAAATTATTGACTTGTTGTGACTTAACTAGGGTTGTAACTGGAAGAGTTTTTCATCCTATTTAGGAGGTTAGGTTCTACTGCTCAAACTGCAGATAATAGTGTAATGATTGTCATCTTGAAACATAAAAATCAATGTGAGATACTATCAAAAACTGCCGACTGTCACAAATTATGGAAATTATTCAGGGTTTTAAAAATACTGCTAAATAGTCTTTCCTTTTATTCTTTATAACATATTCAAGCGCAGCTAATCAAGAGAATGTCTATTAAAATAAAGCAAATATCAAGTGGTGCTCATATAGTTAGGGACAGCTCTTAATCTGTGATATAATTTACAAATATTTTAGGAGAGATATGAAATAGTCTTCTTTTTAGTAGTATTAAAAATCAAATATCTTAGTACAAATTATATAGCAGGACTATATTGTAGTTAACACTGTGCCCTGTTTTCTAGTCAATTTCATTTGTTTATGCAATAAAGAAAGTGGAATGTGAAGGTAATGACCATATATGCACCTGTACCTTTCCTTCACTGGTAACATCACGAGAATTGGAAAATTTTAGGTCATTCTATAGATACGTATTCCATCTTTTCTTTTACTGTTTTCACACTGTTATGTCAAGGGGCAAAAATGAGAGAAAGAGGAAAAAAAATGTTAGTTGTCATTGGGGCTGTGCTTCAGTTAGAGGTTATTTATAGCAAGTTTGTTTTTAATATTTGATGTACACAGACCTTTCCATCTCAGTCAGGTGTAAATCTGAAAAACTCCTCTGCTATAATTGCCTTTGGAGGTCTATGGGAGGTTTTAAAGCCTCCCATAGATTCTGAAAATAATCTGAAGAGAATATTATCTATATATTCAGATTAAAAATCCATCAAGTGATAAAAAAGTTGTAGGGTTTTTAGTAAAACTACATTAAATATTTGCTTGTAGAAATAAATATCCAAATGCATGAAATGCATAGTTACAGAAGTGAACAAGATATATTTGATTAGTCCATATAAATTACTACGTCATTTTCTTTTCCATGCGCCCTGTCTGCAGAATTTATTCTCCCATCTTCTTATGTTCCATAATGAAAAGTGTTCTGCATTTGAGTATTTGTGTATGTCATGTGTAAGGGAAAACGAGCAAAACCTTTGGATTCTAAAGAAAACTAAGCTAAAGCTTGCAGGTGAATATTCACCAAGTTGCCTCTGTGTCGGTCGGTCCTTGTGCCCTTGGAAGTACTTTAAAGCAACTAATTTCAAGTTTTGTAATGAAGCATTACAGGTTCTGAGTCCAAATCTTGCATCTCATTTTGCATTTCCTCTTCATCATCTATGTACACAGGGAATTGCTGGCAATTCTTCATAATGGTCTTTTAAAAGAACATAAGATTTTAGAGATTAAAAAAACACAGAATCACAGAACAGTTAAGGTTGGAAGGGATCCCTGGAGGTTATCTTGCCCAAACCCCCATTATGGCAGACTTTCCAATTTTATTTTCTTTTTGGAGACTATTAAGAAAATTAAATCCATTTCAGGCATGTTCAGTCCCCACATGACCAAGTATGGGTTCTAGTTGAAGTTAAAATGAGCAAATGGAAGTGGTACTTCATACAGCAGGCAGCCTGGGCTGTGAGCCTCCATGCCAATACATAGTGTGGCTGCAAAAAAAATTGATGTAGGCTCCAGAAAAGACTGAAAAGTACTTTCAGCTTGAGTTACCTCACATCAGTTTGAGTAAATCCTGAGCTAAAAAGGCTCTGAGTTTGGACGTATCAGACCTACATCTTCTCTTCTTCCTTTTTCCTGGATTTCTACTTACTGCCACTGCTGCAAACAGAATGCCAGGTGAGATGGACCTGTCAGAAACACTTCTGTCCTCCACTGGGACTTACTGAGAAGCAGAAAGTAGAGGGGAGAAGGGGAGGAGGCCCCGTGCGTGGGAACTGCAGGTTTCAGATCTTGGTAGAATTGCCAGCTGCCTTAATTTTAAATTTCAGTTGGCTGTGCTCTAGCAGTGTCCTGTAGAGAGATAATTTGGCAAACTTTCCATTGCTGATGATAGGACAACCAGATCGTTTTGCTGTAGTTTAAATATATTTGAAGTTTAAGAAATGGCAGGGTCTTATACAGAACTGTGGACTAGGATGTGTTACCAATCTCTTCCCTGAGTTTAAGTTTTCTTAGATTATTATGTAAGGCAATGGAACAGTTCACAACTCTCCACATTTTAGATTTTCAAATGTGCATACACTCGAGTTTGCAGATACAATGTGAGCATGGCATATATGTCCAGTGGTACTGAGATTTTATTGTTCACTGTTGCTCAGACATTTAGAATCAGCTGATGTGTAACTGTACTATGATGCCCTGACTGAAATTCCAAATGGTGTATTTAAATTTTAATGCAAATGTATTTTTGGCAACCAAAACTTTTACTGGTATATAACTTTGTGTTTTCACCGGAAAAGAGCTTTCAAAGTGATGGTGCTAACCCTGCTTGGGGGCAGAAACTGGCAGAATTCTCAGCTGATGCAAATCAACATATCTCCATCAACTCAGTGGAGGTGAAGTGATTTATAGGAGCTGTAGAGCTGATAATCATCATTATCTTTGTGTGAAGAAGATAAAACTGGCTCTGAAGATCTACACAGTAGATTATGACATTATTTGAAAAGTGTTTATTAACCTTGCACTATTAAACAGAAAGTAGCTTTTGGTATCTGTTATAAGAAAAATATAAGATTTATAGCACTTGAAAAGGAAACAGTAACTTTAACCTTCTCATTAATGTTACTTATAGCTTAAAATACCTATGCCTATGGTTTTGTAATTATTTGGAAACATGCAGTTGTGTCCGTATTTGGATTCAAACCTGCAAACTGTGAGCATTAACTCACCTGTCAGTAATTCTTTGAACTGCTCGAATGATGAAACAGAATTTGTTGGAAGAAAGCCTCTTCTATCAGCATTAGTGCTATATTCCAAAACTTAGGGTTTATTAAATTCTTTCTAGTACAAAACAAGGAAGAATTGTGGCTACAATGATTAAAATCACATTAACACATTAAACACAGGCTGCTTTTCTCCGTTACAGTGTCAAATTCAATCCTCAGTGTGAAAACAAAGCAAAACATAATTTTAGTTAAATGTTTGTTGAGTAAGAAAAGAAATAATTTCCTTTGTAGACTCTTTAGAAAGAGTTACATGTTAGCACTGTCAAATACTGAATTATAAGTGAATTCAGTTTAAAGTATGTGAACCATACGTTCTTAGAAATTTGCCTGAAAAGACTCATTATAAAACTAATGCCATGAAAAAGCACTCCTTTTCAAACTGGGTAAAGCACCTGAATACTTTCTGTAAGTGACTGCACATATTTTGAAAGCATTCTAGTATTACCTAAAAACTTTCCAAAGTACCTTTCAGCCACTAAATTTCATATTTGACACATCTGTGTTCCTACAAGAATTGCAGTAATAATCAGATCGGTTAACTATACTTTTTTAAAGATTGATTTTAATGCTTTTATTGGTTTGAGGCAGATAAACTCAATTGGGCGTGAAATCTTATTTATTTTGGGACAAAAGGGAATTTCTTGGTAGAAAAAAGCTTACCTTCCGGGGAGGAAAAGTCTTTAGACTTCGCTTTTTAAGGCATGTTCAGCATACTTAAAAATTCATAATTTTGGTCAGCATTACTTGTCAGATATAGAGTTTGGTCTATTAGTGCATATTGGATCCAGGACAACTGCTGCAATAATTATTGAATGGTACTGCAGATAGGGGAATGGTGTATTAGTTATTTTTCTTTTATCAACCCATTTCTCCAAGTGACTTTTACTGGCTAGTAAGGATTACTTCAAAGAGTTGCATATAAATATACACAGTAGAAACTCATTAATTTTCAGTAATTTTGGAAATGCACATGAGGAATAGCTGAATTTTGAAAATCTGTGCTGCTGCCCCATGCTGCATTCATATATAAAGAGAATTGGAGATTGTTTCAAATGCAACTCCACCTAGAATTTGTGAAACCAAGAGAAATGAAGGAGTAGGATTTCCAGAAATGCAGATGGGTTTGGGGAACAGTGAAAATTAAGAAGCTTATAAAAACTGAGAGACAAAAATGGGTCAAAATCAAGTAGCTGAAACTCAAGGAACGTTAATGGAAGTTCTGATTATAAATGGAAAAAAAGAAAATCTTACAGTATTGTCAGTATAGTGCTGTGAAATGTGTGTACCATACCCTGACCTCTATTGATTTCCTTTTATTTCTTTTCTTTTAAAAAATCTTTTAGTTTTACCTGCTGCACTACAAGTTTTGTAGCTAGCTGTCCATTGAGTCTCTTTTGGGCACTTTTAGTGTTGCTTGGTTTGATTTTTGTCACACACTGATCTAGAGCTGCTGCCCCAAATACTTTTCCATTGTTGGTGGTCTGTCCTATATTACTCGTATTACACTTATACTACTTATATTACGCTCTAATGTGAGTCAGAGAGGTTTGGTTTAAATGTGGGGCTTGAACACAGCATTTGTAATCTATGGTGTGTTTGTTTTGTAGAAATTATGGGTGCTTTTCATGATATGACAGCTTGTTTTTCCATAGTTAAGTTCTTTCTGGGAATGATACAGAAACATGCTTTTGGTCCTGCTATAATTACTTAATAAAAGTGAGGATTATCCGGGTTCTACATAGATAAGTAGACTTATCCTTAGACTTATCTGATTTCTGGAATTCTTAGGAAGTATGGATGAATCTCTATATAAAGAAATAACTTTTAAAAGCATTCTTATTCTTCATTTTAAAAAAATCTAATTAACTGATATGTCACAATTTCATGTTGAATTACGGTTTTTACATCATACCCATTTGAAGCACTGATCTGACCATCTGTCTGGTGATGTACTTGCACAGTATCAGAACTAATATTAGTGCAGTCTAAATGGAGTCATGGAACTATGGACCAATTTGTATTTCATTTTGATCGCTCAAAACTCAATTTCTAGATGGGACATTTCCTAATTCTGTAGTCTTGATTATTGGAAAGTATTCCAGTTGCTTCATGAAAGTTTTTAAACCTGAATATAAAAACATTTCCAGTGGCTAAAGGACTTAAAGAAAGGCAGGTACCTAACATTTTTCACCTCTGCAAAATAGAGGGGAAAGTTTGCTTGTTCAGGCTAGAATTTCTCAGAAATAATATTATTTCTGAAAACTTAAGCCAATCCAACTGAAAGACTGAGGATTCCATCAAGATACTCTGTGAGTATATAGATTTCCTTGAAGATATTTATAGGAAATGGGATAGCTAGTTTTATTCAATACTTAAGAACTACTATTTTTGAATAAAGGTTATTCTACCAACATAAATTCAATTACAATTTAGGTCACTACAGGTCTTTCATTTGGGGAGCTGCCTGAAGTCTTGGGCATTGAGATTTCTGTGTTGTAGAATGTCTCCTCTGCAGACCTTGTAACACATAAATGTAACCACCAATTCTAAACTGCAAGTAGATAAACCTGATCTGCAAGCTGCTCTTAAGGAATTGTATTTCTTTTTCTTGCGTTCTTCTTTGCATTTAATTTTTTTAGTGTGTAACCGTGCTATTTTGCTACTTTAAAAAAAAAAAAAAAAAAGTTGAAAGTTGACCTGAAGCTTAAAAATGAAACTGGATTTTTTTTAAATTTTTTTTTAAAGGTTTTGAAGGAGCAATGGGTCATGCAAATTGTTTTGTCCTTGATAATGTTTTTTATGAGAATGAGGAATGGGACTTTTAGCCAAAGTAAATAAATAGCGTTTTTATTTATTTGGAGGAATACCCTATGTAAAAATTCAAGCAAGGAAATCTGTAAATTGTGTATGTATATCAGACCTTGACTAACGCTTAATTTTCAATCAAAATTGTGGAGCGGGATAGTCTTGTTAAATTGCTGAAGCTTGATTTCTGTTGCTTCTGCTGTCAGTTGTTAACTCTTAATGTGCTTGCTCTGTCTGGTGGTTGCCGTTCTTTTAGCTTGCCTTTTAGGAAATGGGAATGAAACAGAGTGATCTAAAAGGAAGCACCTTGCCCTTATGGTAGCAGAAATAATTAAAAAAAAAAAAAAAAAGATTATGATATCTTTAGTAGTGTTGGAATTGAAACCAGTATAGTGGTTTATTCACAGATTCTCAGTTTGGTTTTTAGACTAATTGCATATGATTGAACAAATACTTGTTTTCTTTTTCTGGTTTAAATTCTAGCTGCTTGTATAAGCACAAAACTCTTGTCCATAGAAAGTTGGCTGTATGGTTCAGGGAGCAGCTTTTTCTAGAATGAAGTCAGTATGAATTACTAATAAAGGAGGTATTATTGCTGCCTAATGCGCTATGTCCAGGTACGGTCTCCCATGTCAACTGTTATTCTGTGTTACTGGGAAGACAGAACTGGAGTAGTCCAGGGTCCTTCAAGAGTTTCTGCCTTGCATGAAATCTTTACGGTAGTGCTGTAAGAGACACCACTTTTAAGTGGCTTCAGCTATGCCACGTACAAAATACTCAAACATATACAGTCTTAACCACTGTTTGTGCAGAATTTGCTTTTGAAGAGGAACGTATGCATACCACTGAAAACGACGTCAAGAAAGAGATTTCTTCTCTCTGCGTTACTTTTTGCCTTTTTTATTTTAATAATTTGTAAAAGTTCTCATGCAAATTAGAAATTACTGACGTAACTTGGACAACTGAGTAAATTGGTAACGGTATATGGATCATTTTACCTGTAGATCATTGTGTGTCTCGGTATTGACCTAAATTTACGATCTGAGGGCTTTTAATATATATGAAAAGCTTTGTCAGGTATCTTTCTAATTCCATTTCCTAGTAAATTAGGTTAAAACTGTTCATAGTTTATTGATTTCAGTTCAGGGTAATAAAGCATGTATAGTGTTTGTTTCCAGTTTCCTTCCTGCTCTGAGAGGTACAGAGATAGGAGACAGTTTTTCTCACTGCCTGTAAGGCAGAACAACCTACTAAGCTAAGGGAGGCTTTAAATAGCAGGGATGCTCTGTGACTTTGCTCTTCTCTGCCTCAGTAACTTTATTTATGAAAATATGGGATTGCAGTGCTTTGATTTGTGAATAGGAAAAATGCTTTGAAGGGTAGAGCATTAGTAAAATAATTTGTGAAAGATGTAGTAGCATGTTACCTACAGTAGTTGTCCAGGGCATTAAGGTGAATGTGTGACTACTTTTAAGCCAGAGGTGTGTGTCTGGGTGATCAAGTTTCATGAACATAGAAATACATAGCTTGAAATTCTGGATCTGTCAACATTAATGGCTACTCGTCTCAGGCATAGCTGCAAAAAAGGCAGGTTACAAAAGAGAGGGTTAATTAGGACACTTTATTGACTCTGCACATCTGAAGAACTACCACCACTAATTCATGTAATAAGTATTTCTTCCTTCACAATTTCTGCTAGCAGAAATTGTCCCTAATCCTCCACAGATGGTCTGCAACTCTTTGAAGAACTTATAGGAAAGTTAAGATGCTAGGGAAAAAGGTTGAGTATTTAGTCAGTTTGCTTGCTTTTTACACTAAGCACTCACAACTCTTTGATGCAGTTACCATAGGGTGATGCTCTCTCCAGACATCAATTGCATGTTGGATTTCCTCAAGAATAAGGCTGTGCGGTGCGTAAAACCTGGAAAATAAAATGAACAAAAAACCCCAGAAAATTTCAGTTGGTTTTCTGATCTACTCAGAGGACATCAGTTTTTCCTTTGACAGTAACTAAAAAATACCTCTAGTAGCAATGGATGAACTCCTTTCTGATTCACCAGGACAGCTAGGTGGTCCTGGGGCACCAAACCTTTCCTGTATTAATCCCAGTAATGCAGTTATGACCATTCTGTGTGTATACTCAGACAGAGTAGCTTGTGTTCTCCACGCCCAGAGGATGACCCCTGCTTTGAATTAAATACAGTAGCCCACCCCCCAGTATATTGGCTAAAATTAACAAGCCTTTTGCAGTTTGGCAGATGGGATTTTACAGGAAGAGAAACCACCATTAACTTCTGTGGGGTCATGGGTTCATACCTACTATCTGTGCTGTATTCTGCAGTGGAAATAGAAATTGAAGGATTTGGTAGGTAAATTACTATAACAACTTCAGCTTTTGATTTTTTGTTTTGTTTGTTTTATGACAATCTATAGATTTTCAGGCAGAAAAAATGTGTCTGACTACACACAGCTTAAGTTGGTCATTGGCCACATATCTATAGGATAGGCACAGATGTAATCCATTGCTTGCTGGGCTGCCAAACCGACAAAATCCTCAGTGGAAAAAGAATATGTCTGCATTGATTTAGATTACATGGATATGTGGCTGTGACTGGTAGACAGTTGGACTCTTAGGTGTTAGGGTTACAGTTCCTTCTCATACATTGTTTTCTTTAGCGTTATGGTGGTGCCATTATAACATATGGCAGAGTTGTTTTCTTTTGGGTTTATTTTCATATTTTTAAAGGACCACATCAAAATTCAAAATGACATGTTTGGAAACACATGAGCTTGCCGTAGTGTCACGCAATCACAGACTGGTCAGGGTTGGAAGGATCCTCTGGAGATCATCCAGTCCAACCCCCTGCCCAAGCAGGGTCACCTAGGGCAGGCTGCACAGAGTAGTGTCCAGGTGGGTTTTGAATGTCTCCAGAGAAGGAGACCCCACAGACCCTCTGGGCAGCCTGTTCCGGTGCTCCACCACCCTCAGAGTAAGAAAGTTTTCCTCATATTTAGAAGGAGCTTCCCATGTTGCGGTTTGTGCCCATTGCTTCTTGTCCTGTCGCTGGACACCACTGAACAGAGCCTGGCCCCATCCTCTTGGCACTTGCCCCTTAGGTATTTGTAGGCACTGATAAGATGCCCTCTTGGTCTTCTCCAGGCTAAACAGGCGCAGCTGTGTCAGCCTTTCCTCATAAGGGAGATGCTCCAGTCCCCTGTCTATCTTTGTAGCCTCCACTGGACACTCTCCAGCAGTTCTCTGTCTCTCTGGAACTGGGAGCGCAGAACTGGACACAGCACTCCAGATGCAGCCTCACCAGGGCAGAGCAGAGGGGGAGGATCACCTCCCTGCCCCTGCTGGCCTCGCTGCTCCTAATGACCCCCAAGACACCACTGGCCTTGGCCACCCGGGTACACTGCTGGCCCACGGACAACTTGGCTGCCCACCAGATATCCCAGGTCTTTCTCCACAGAGCTGTCTCCCAGCAGGTCACCAGCCTGTGCTGGTGCCTGGGGCTGTTCCTCCCTGGGTGCAGGACCCTACACTTGCCCTTATTGAACATCATTAGGTCCTTCTCCACCCAGCTCCCCAGCCTGCCCAGGTCTCGCTGAATGGCAGCGCAGCCTCCTGGGGTATCAGCCACTCCTCCCAGTCTGTATCAGCCACAAACTTGTTGAAGGGATACTCCGTCCGTCCATCCAGGTCATTGATGAATGAAGAAGACTGGACCCAGCACTGACCCCAGGGGAACACCATGAGCTACAGGCCTCCGGCTCAAGTCTGCGCCATTGGTCACAACCTTCTGAGCTCTGCCATTTGGCCAGTTCTCAGCCCACTTCACTGTCTGCTCATCTAACCCACACTGCCATGTATGAGGCTGTTATGGGAGAGTGTCAAAAGCCTGGCTGAGGTCAAGGTAGACAACATCCGCTGCTCTCCCTTCGTCTACCCAGCCAGGCATTCCATCGTGGAAGGCTATCAGATTGGTCAGGCATGATTTTCCCTTGGTGAATCCATGTTGACTGGTCCCGATAACCTTCTTTTCCTCCACATGTTTTGAGATGAACTCCAGGATGAGTTGTTCCATCACGTTGCCAGGGATGGAGATGAGGCTGACTGGCTTGTAGTTTCCTGGGTCCTTCTTGCCCTTTTTGAAGACTGGAGTGACACTGGTTTTCCTCTAGTCCTCAGGCACCTCTTCTGTTCTCCATGACCTTTCAAAGAGGATGGAGAGTGGCTTAGCAATAACGCCTGCCAGCTCCCTCAGCACTTAGAGGTGCATCCCATTGAGGTCCATGGATTTGTGGGTGTCAGGCTTGCTTAAGTGATTTCTAACCTGATCCTCTTCAAGTGTCTTGTATTTATGATAGAGCGTGTGTTTGTTACTTTTGTTAAACTGTATGTTTAATTCCTGTAGATTTTTTTTTCACTCTAGAACTGCATTTTGGGCATTTTCTGTTCCTTCAGATGGTCTGTATTGTGAAACTGAAGAAGCGACAAAGCCCACTCTACTTTCTCCAGCATACCATTTCCCTGTGACTGTCTTTTGTTCTGTCACCAGCATGACTGCGCAAGGACCCCACTGCTGCGATGTTTGCCGGACCTCTGCAGGCCGCACATGTGCAGACATAATGTAGCATCTGCCTTATTGTGCTGCTGAAGCTTTGAACTCAGGTTTAAACCTGCAAGCTCAGATGCATTTTCAGCTTTAAAAAGTTCTGACTTTTTAAGCCTGTGTGCTCAGCTTACAAAGCTTTTATCATGTATTCACTTTACAGCCTTGTTTCCTAAATAAATATACATGTGTGTTGGTTTTTCTTTTAATGACTATGGAACTTTTCCTAAATCAAAAATGCCATAGACTCACAGGCCATCAAGGCTGGACAGGGCCTCGGGAGCTCAGCTGAGCCAGGCTTCAATGCTGAACTGAGACCAGGTTGCTAAGGGCTTTGTGAGGCTGGCTTCAAAACACGCAGAACTCCACAGTCTCTGTAGCAACCTCTCCCAGTGCGTATTTGTCCCCATAGTGGTTTTTACCCGCCTCATGTCTGATCGGAACTTCCTGTACTTCACTTTGTGCCCATGGTTTCTCACTTGCCCTTTGGTTCCACTCACTAAAGACCCTGGCTCCCTCTTCTTCATAGCTTCTGAGGAATAGGAAGGTCCCTGCTAGGTCCCAGTTAGCCAAACAAGCCCAGATCCTTCATTTCTCCACGCGGATTGCATGCTCCAGTCCATTGAGACACTGGTGTCTTTCCCTGGGCTTGCTCCAGTGCATGAACATCTTTCTTGTTTTGTTGGGGCAGAACTCGATGCAGTATTGTTGGCATCTGTAAAGTACTGTTAAAAATAATGATATAAAGAAATAATTTACATGGGTAGATAATACAGCATTAGAAAAAAGAAAGCATTTTAAGGCTTGTGTTTAACCTTTAAAAAGTTGGGTATGACGACAGAATTCTAGTTTCACAATGTAATTTTTGTTAAATTGCATTATTTATTTTTGTTCTCTGTACATAATAGAGAACATCTACTCTGTACATATATTAATCCTTAGAAGAAAAAACTAAGTTTTGGACCTCTAGTTACTTTTCTGTTTTGAAAAATGAAACTATAAATTTATCAATTCCACTATTTTTAGAGAATAAGTAATTTTAATAGAAATTTTTAAATATTTTTAATTCTGTGTACTGTGGATGTAGAACAGGATGTCCGTATAGCTGTACAGATAAAATAGCTACTTGGTTTAAACAAGCATCTTCACTGAATTTGCAAATTTTATTTTGCAAGAATCAGTGCTACAGCCAAATGTCATAGATGAAACATTTAGTTTAAATTTGCTTTAAATCTTTCTTGCCAGCTTCCCTTAGGTTTGATCTGTATCCTTGTCATAAAATGCTGGTGGTTTTGCCTGGAAAGTTTGATTATGGCAGTTGAAGAATGTAGATGGCTCTGCTCTGGATATGTGGCAATCTAGGCACCAGATGGCAAAATTGTGGGTGCTGGCTTTAATGCAGTGAGCTTAGTCTCAAGAAGAAATTGGACATTGCAGCTTTGTTATTGTTCTTTCTGTAAAATGGCAATGGAAAGAATGGACAAAATGGATTTCGTAAAGATCCGTTGCAGTTTTAAGAGTGTTTTTAAAGTGATTACTTTCTCGTGACTGATCTCGCTTTCTAAAACTCAGCCACGCGGGGTGAATAGGAGATGGTTGTTTGCATGTCCCATGCGGTAGCTTATCTGAGAATATCCCCGTGGGAGCTCCCGTGTTCTGTGCTGGTACAGCTTAGGACCTTGCTGTCCCCAGGTGCTTTCAGGCACTTCCCACTAGGTGGTTGGATGGAGATCATACACGGGGCTGAGAACTGTGGCAGCTGAGGAGCCAGGATGGGCTGGCTTCTGACGACTCAGCCACATGAACAGTGACTGTTGACAAAGTGACACAGAGGAAACCTCTTATCCACCAGCAAATGCCAAGCTTGCTGTGGAGACACCTGCAGATAGAGGATAGTAAGCCAAATAACAGTCCTATCCAAGGAAGGATATTCAAGTCTGCAGAAGGAAGTTGCAGCGTAAGCACATATGTTGGTTACATGTACACTGCTAAATGACTAGGTAGCTAACATGTCTTGAAGCATGTGCCCTTTTCTGTAGAGTGGCTTTCCTCCAGAGAGATGTGGCCTTTTTCTTTGTGATTTGGAGATGGAACAGAGGGTGGAGTAATGTCTGCACAGTGACTGGTATTATGAGATATTTGTGGCTTCTTGTGGTCTTGGACCAGTTGATTTCCTAGAAGTTGTTTATTGGTTTGGTTTGGTTTTTTAACTTATTAAAAGGATTTCCATTAGTCAAGATAACCCTTTCTGTCCTCTTCTGCTATGATAATATGCAAGCAAACCTTGCACTGCAGTTTTGGGTAAACCATCTTTCAGGGTGACAGGACCTCAGTTCATTCCCTGCCAACCCCTTGCTGTATGGACGCTGGAAGTTCACTCCAGAGATTTTGAGTTACAGTTGGTCATTTCATATGATGGTTGCATTCATTTTATCCATTGCTGTGAGGTTTATTCGATTTTTATAAAGCATTTAATTTTCCTTTATTGAAAGATGGAACAGCAGTTGAGATGTAGTTAGCTGAGAATTGTGCAGCCTTCTTACTTCATTATGCAGAATTTCATTGCCATCTGAGACAATCTAGAATTTCAAATGTTTCAGAAAATACTTTTATGGAAGCTGTTGGGATAGAATGTCGTTCATTCTGTGCGCCTTTACATGATGTTCCATTGTCTTCCATTCATATTTGTTTTTTCCCTTTAACTTTTTCTTAGCTTACCTTGAACCTATAAAACAAAGGATCATTTTAGGAAGTTGTTGTTTCTGATAAAATCTGTGCGTTTACAAAGGCAGAGAACTCCCAAGGAGTAAGGCTAATAATTATACACAAACAAAAGGGCTCTTCCCCACCTTGCCACCCCCGCCCTGAATAGAGGGCAGTATCAGAGCCTAGGTGAGTGGGTTATTTATTTGTGTAGTTGGGAACAGCTGTCTGGATTGAATTGAGTAGAACTGAAATTCTACTAAATACTACTAGGCATTTTAAAATATTGTTGCGTTTTCTTATGATGATGAGTTTATACAGACTTAAAAATAGTCTCTAGCAAAGCCTTCTTCAGAGAATATTTTGGTAGGTTGACAATGCTAGCAAGGAGAAACGTATTAAAGCATCTTGTTAATAAACATAGGAAAATTGTTAGTATCAATTTGAGGTAGGAGATGTTCCATGGAAGCTTTAAAGAAAGGAGTGTTTCTTGGACAGAGTGAGAGAATGATGTATATTTAGACTCAAAAGCACGTGGTGTTCTCAACTGAAATGGTACGTAAAGTTCCTAAACTAATAATGTTTGATGAGTTCCGAGAATAGTCTTGTAGAGGTTTGAAAATCTCTGAGAAAACTCCTAAGCAACATGATCTTCTTACAGTAGCATCCTCTGATGAGATGTACACAGGAGATCTGCTTGATCTCAGATTCTGGAAAAGTTCCCCCTTAACAGTGTATTCATCTGTTAAGAGTAAAGAAGAAATGAAAGGTGTGTTCCTGACGGTTTTCTTTTGGCTAATCTTTTACCCAGTGGTACAGCTTCTGTTTTTGCCAGCAGGAATGAAGGTGGCCAACACGTGTAGAATTACAGAATGTTTTAAAACAATACAGTGGAGAAGAATTAGGAAGGAACTGTCTTAAAATTCTTGGCATCGGACATGCTTGGGTACAAGAAAAGCACAAGTCATAGGATCATAGAATCATTTAGGTTGGAAAAGACCTTTAGGAACATCAAGTCCAACCATTAACCCAGCACTGCAAAGTCCGCCACTAAACCATGTCTCTAAGCACCACATCTACTCATCTTTTTTAACACCTCCAGGGATGGTGATTCTACCATATCCCAGGGCAGCCTGTTCCGGTGCTTGACCACCCTTTCCATGAAGAAATTTTTCCTAATATCCAATCTAAACCTCTCCTGGCATAACTTGAGGCCATTCCTCTTGTCCTATTGCTTGTTACCTGGGAGAAGAAGAGACCTACCTCCACCTGTCTACAACTTACAGGTAGCTGTACAGAGCGATGAGGTCCTCCCTGAGCCTCCTTTTCTCCAGACTAAAGAACCCCAGTTCCTTTAGCTTTTCCTCATCAGACGGGCTCCAGCCCCTTCCCCAGCTCCGTTGCCCTTCTTTGGATGTGCTCTAGCACCTCAATGTCATTCTTACAGTGGGGGGCCCAGGTCCTTTCATGTCAGCTACATTTCTCCAGCTTCATAGCAGTCGTGTTTAAAATCAAAACCCTTGAGTCTAATGTGGAAGCACAGTGCCCAGGAGTTCTCAGAGGTAGCTGATGGATTAGCCTGGGTGTGAAGGGAAAGGCTTGTGGAAACAAACAGCATTCAAATCCTTAACTGAAATTACAGGGATAAATAAAAATGAGAAAAAGGAAAGACAGAGGAGCCTGACAAAAGAACGGAACACAGGAAAATGCTGGTAAAAAATTAAATTAACTAATTACTCAGTGTTGGTGAAAGCAAAAGGGAGGGGGAATGGCTGGAGCACAACTTGTGCTCCAACCAGCTTGATGTTTGGCTCCATTGCTAGTAAGGTTAAAAATACCATTAACTTAATTAAAGACAGCATTCAGCCTAAGGAATAGAAGGAAAAAAGAGCATCACCAATAGACAATTAAATAAAGAAGTTGTCATTCATTGCATGGGCATTTAGCTATATCTCACTCCTGTAAATGTTGATCAGTTTGATCAAAGACTTAATCAAAATTATTTAGATAATTATTTCCTGATTCAAAAGTATTCTCTAGTGATAGGAAACTATTACACATAATCGTTAAAGCATGCTTAACCACATTGTGTTAATTATGAGATGATAAATTATTCTACCTTTCTTCATTAACAGCTTTTTAGCAGTAGATAATAGTATTGTTTGTTCTTACTATGCAGTAGAAGAGTAATAATGTTTTTTAGGCAATTATTTTTAGCAAACTTAGTCTTTTGAAGTGGCCAGTTCATATTTGATCTTTAAATCCATTTTTTGAACCTTTCAGCTACAGTAATTTTAAGTATTTATATTGATAAGTTGGCTTGTTGTATTTTTCTGTGGTGAACTTGATTCTTTTTTTTTTATCTGACTACATAGAATGATAGAAGTATGTAGACAACAAGTACACTGTGAGCAGGAAACCAAGAACTGGAAGTCAGGGTTCCTAGTGTGCAGCAAACTTGTTGTATGACCTCAGGTGGGACACTCAGCCTTTTGGCGTTTAACTTCTTCTGTAGAAAAAGGATAATACAGTTTTCTCTCTCATGGCTGTCCTGAAACCTCTTGAATATTTGTAAATAGCTTTGAGTTAGGAGTGGAAATATATTTTTCCCAGAAAAAAACCCCTCTTTTTATTATTATTATTATTATTATTATTTGGGCAGTGTTTGGAATGGGGGGGATATTAATGCCTCATTCAGAAAAAGAGGAAAACTGCTTTCCAAGAGGAAAACCTTGAAAACTTCACATGGCTGAGAAACCCCAGGATACAGAAATATTTTTATCCTGTCACTTTTCTTTACATTTGCAAACTCTCTACTGTTTTATCTCTGTGTATCTAGGAAGAAAAGTTAGATGTCATTTCAGCCTCATTTATATAGAAGTAGTGATGTACTTAGTACTAATTTGGGTGGATTTATAAGCCCTTCTCTGAAAAAGGAGTTAAACTTTTATTTGTAAGTGTGTGTACTTTTTTCATTGCTTATTTCAAATGTTTTTACAAAACATGGATGTCTTTCCTCGTCAGTGTGTTGCAATCTGCTTCTAGTGGCTGGAGTAACATCTAGGATGGGATTCAACATGATAGTTGACGTACTCTTCTGATGACCAGCTACTGAAATATGTAGGATGCAAATAGTATTTTAATGAGTTTAAAATAACCTTTCAAGAAAAATCATGGAAATATACACTATGGGCTAATCAAGGTACTACATTAGGTTTGTGTGATGAAAGTTTAAAGGCCAGTATTTTTCTTCCTGCTCTGGAATCTATCAAATGTGTTTGTGAAGCTTGCTGTTTCTCATGTTGTTGTCAGAAGGTGGAAAAGCACATAGTTCATAGGAGGTAAAATGAAAATGAAGACTTGGTTGGTTCATAGGTGCCGTGCTCTGCTTCAGACCATTAACGGTGGCAGATGGTTAGTTAATAGGGGGATTTTACTGGTACGGCTTCTGAATCTGTGGTGATCCCCGACTCATGAGGTTCATAAACCAGAAGCCACAGTAATATTTAAAAATTTGTATCTGAGTTTGTCACTTGATTTTTCAACTGACATAAAGTGCCTTTAAGAGAACAACTGCCCATTTATCCCCTGTGTCAATGCATTTCTGAAGCCTCTCGGTACAGATAAGAGGATGTGCTTACATATGTCAACCCTCACTGCCCCACACTCAGTGGAAAATAAGGGGTTAATCCCTTAGCAGTTAGTGAATGATGTGAGACTAAGACTGTTAGAAAGCTGTCTAGTAGCTCCTGGGCTTTTCAGCAGTTCTTGATGGCATGTTATTTTCTTAATGGGATGTTATTTTCATAATAGATTTAAACAGTTCTGGGATTTGTAAGAAGTTCCTGGAGTACAGAAATCTCAGAATATAGTCTGGAAATAAAATTATGTATATTTAAGTAGATAAAAATACATATATGATATAAATATTTGGCATAGTGTTTGATTTTGTTGTTGTGTTTAAAATTTTGACTGCCCTTAGTCTGAAGATATTTCCTATACTTTCAGTTTTCTAAAAAAAAAAAAAAAAAAAAAAAAAAAAGAAAGAAACAGGAAAAAAGGTGGTTTTGTCTGCACTAAAGCACAACACAGAATGCCTATAAGCACTTATGTCTTCTATTACTTAAACCTGAATCATTCATCAAAACTGTTCTGAAATAGCTATTTCACATGTCATACTAAATAAGTCTAATTTTCAATACAATAGTAAAAGGAAAATCTAGTATTTGGAGAGGTAAAAAAATAGAATATGAAAAATATGAAGAAAGACTTATCAGTGGAAAATGAGGTTACATTGTTACACCACATGGACTGTCCAAATATACTTCGATTTTTTTGCCCAAATCAAAACCAGCACACTTGTCATCAACATTATTTCATTTAACAAAGTGTATATGCTACAGTAGTGTTTCATTAAAATTCTGCATTTTATTTATCACCTTTTTTAAAAGGCAGAGGTGATCCAGAAGTAGAAATGTACTTTTTTACTAATATTAAAATCAGCAAAAAATACAGCAGTTAAATAACTCTTTTATTTATTCCAAAAAAATTTGTACTGTGCCAAAGCTGAATTACTGAATTTTCTCATTTCAAAAAAAGTCTTTGCATAAAATAATGAACAGCATTTGAATCTCTAAATCACAAGCTTATTTCCAATTGTTGTTGATGAAAGGGAGCACAGGCTTTTAAGAGACCTGTTTGTTAATGAACAGATTGGTACATGGTGTACTACTACTTTTTTTTAAAAAAAGAAAAGAAAAAAAAAAAAGATTGTTTCTTATACTGTGTGCACTATTGTAATGTTTTGATCTATTGTGCTAGGTTATTTAGGGGCACAAAGTAAATGTGAAGTGCTTTGTTTCCTCTTGAACTTCCAAGTGATTACTGCATTCTGTCTGTTGTGAGTGGCAGTTCTAATGGTCTAATGGTGATGTATGCTGTAATAGTCTAAGGGATCATTAGAAAACGCAAGAAATAAGCACATAACTTAAGTAAGATCAGTGTATGAATCAACTTCAAATTTAAAAAGAATTTTAGCGTAGGCTTCGCTAAGCCATTAAAATTCATTTTGAGTACTCCCTGCATGCCTCCTATTGATTTGACTTTGCTAATGCAAAAATAAGTGGTCAATTTTTTTAAAAAACCCTAAACAAAACCCTGTCTTTCACTTCTCAGATGCTCAGTTTTTTCTTCTCTATCTCCCTGCCCTCAGATCTCTCGCTCGCTCCTCTCCCTCCCACCTTTCCCTCTCCCCTCTCTCCCCAGGACACAGTGGTTTAATGCCCTTGGACTACCCCACATTACCACATACACTCTTGATACCACTGCTGTAGTCATGTCCTGGTAAATAGTTCTACATATGAACACAAGAAATCTTATATTGGGTGAATAGCACGTCCAAGGTTTATTAGGCATGTGTAACTTGAGGCGCATACAATATGTGTCTGTATGTCTGCAGCAATTGCAGCATGTCCCGTTTATTACTTTAGATTTACTCTCTGTGGAAGATCTGGATCAGCTGAGACTATGTACCTTTGAAACTCGACCAACCCTTTTGCAAGCCGTAAATACCTTATTCAGAAAGTTAGATGGGGGTCCTATTAGTGAAGTCAGTTAGTGGTTATACGACTCTGTAGTATAAGTGGGTCACTATGAGCAGCCTCAGTGCAATCCTTTGAAACAAAAGGAATTACTAAATCAGTTACTATTTAGGTCAATTACTCAAAATAAACCATTCCTAGAGTGCCCCTGAGACAGGCAAGTCAAAGAGTATCAGGAATTTTTAAACTCAAATTGAATCTTACTGTTATTCCTGCTTAACCAAAGCTATCACATTTTACCTTCCCAGGAATACATTACATAAAGATTTGACTGGCTCACAGGGAAGGTGGTTAGCATTGAATTGAAACAGTATTTCATCTATTCAAGAGAAGTATGAGGAAAATGAAAAACAAGTTTCTAGGAGTGTGTTACAACTTCATGTCATTGTATTTTAAGCCATGTATGGTGATCCCATTGTCTGAATTTTAAGAATGGTTTGTTGATGATGCTATGGAACTGCTTTTTACCTGACTTCTATTCATAGAAATCCCCAAAGCAGAGATGAAAATGAGAAAGAAATCTATGAGTTTGGGGTTTTTTGCATTTAGGTAGATGTATTTAGTCTCAGATGCTTGGGATTTGTCATCAAGTAATAGGAAAAACAAGGAATAAAAGTTAAAGTACTCTAATAGATATGAACATGTCATTAACAGCCCCCCTCCCCCCATTTTTTCCAAGTTATGTATAACATTTTTAACCACCTCTTAAAATGTAGTAAAGTACCAAAAAAATTGTATGGCATAGTGTTATAAAGACCAAGCTATTCACCAAATTACTATGATGTCTGATTCTTGTAACAGAATTTTCCTTAAGAATGGTCAAAGTAAAGCTGTTGGGACATGCTTATCATATTTCTACATGTATTTTCTTGTGTTAACCTGTTGGGCTTGTCATGGTAACGACACTACAGACGTTGCGCATTCCATTCTGCATGTGAGGGTGACCGAGGAACATTACTTCACATTATCAACAATAAAGCATTGTCTTACCATTTCCTTTTATTTTTGTATTTGTAGGGTAATTGCACAAACCTCTACAAAGGCATGTTTATTGGGGAAACAATTTCAAAAAATCTTGTCTGCCTGAGAAGATGCTTTAATAAGCTAATGTCATGGAAATACTCAGAAGTTTTATCTCAGTCATAGTAAATCCTTCTTTTAATTACAGTAACAAGGAATTAAATGTTCTTTCAGAAACAATAGAAATCAGGCCAGACAGCTTAAAGTTTAGCAATCATGAAAACAAAAGGCTGTTTGTTTTTCTGAACTTATAGACAATACCTTCATATGGAGTAATAGGCTTTTGTATTGAACAGTAGCGTGAAGACATCCAGCAGGTAATTGGCAGATTTTGCTCAATACTGTACTGTATTCATCTGTTTCTGTGTTTTATAATTGTGATATATTGATATCTGAATTTGATGAGATAGTATTGAACTGGGATCAAAGAGCCAGGCATTGTTAATCTAAACGATCATGTATCTTCTCAAACTTCAAGCAAGTGTTTGTTCCACCAGTGTTAACTTGCTTTACAGTTAACATGCTTTACAGTTTAATAAATATTACACGACCAAATAATTTGAACTGAAAAATTGAGATACAGAGAAGTCAGCTTAGCCACTAGATGTTCAGAGAGCTGAGAAACAGGAGTGTCTATTGAGTCTTCCTTTCTCTTTAATCTAAAAGTATAAAACTAACCCTTCCAGTTTTAAGTGCTGAATGTCTTCTGCCTTTGTTTAGGCTTTTTCTGCATGTGCTGTTTTGTGAGGGTTTTTTCCCCTCTCAGAAGTGTACCATCATAGTTAAAAAAAAAAAAAAAAGCAGAAAAAAGTAGGCATGTTTACACTTTTTATTGCTCACAGATTGTGGAGTACCTGTGGGTGGCTTAAAGCAGCTGTTTCTTCTGGTTACCTAACTTTCTTTAAAATACAGAAAAAAAAACCCAAAACCAAACAAAAAACCCCACAACAAGTCTAAATGTCAGAGTCTAAATGAAGCCAAGAAACCTTTTCTCAAATTCACTAGTTTCTCTGGCCAAGTGCATCTATTCTCTCTTAGGGACATAATTAATTCCAGCCAAAAAGCAATGATTTAGCCAATACTAACGCTAATATTATGACCTCTTCTCCTATGGGTGCAAACAACTACAGTAAAAGATGATTGCCCTCTGGGTTTTTTATCATTTTTTGCTGGAGTTTGTTACTTTGGTGGCAGAGGTGGCAGAGGCGTTGTACTGCTCAAGTGCTGTGGTGGTTTAAATGAAGACTCTGGCCTGGGACTGGGTGTAGGTGGTGTGCAGGATCCGCTCCCGTTCTGCTGGGGGGGCTTTGGAGTAGGCACCTGAACTGCGAGGGCATGGTGGGAAAGAAAAGGTCTTCAACTGCCCCAGCTAAATTTGCCAAAACCATTTCTTCACGTCCTTAGCCATGTATAGAAAAGCAAAGATATTTTTTTTCCGGTTTTTGCTTGTTAGCAAACCTGGACGGTTTTTGTGTGAAAAGATTTCATTTCCAGCAAAAGTTTTGTCACAAGGATTTCTCAGGACTAGTACAGACCTGGGCATAGGATGTCATGGGAGAAAGACATACACACAAATACTGACTCAAAATAATTAGTACCCCAGTGGTTAGGGTGCTTGTGCTTAGTGTATTTTTTGCTTTCTACAGTATCTTTCATTCTGCAGTTTATGCATGATAACTGTGCATATATTAAAGTATATATGCCACAGTAAGGGTGTTCTAATTAAGTAGACTTAGAATCTACCTCTTTCTGGTCCAGTAAGCAAGAATATATTCACACAATTTTGAAGACCTCCAACTGCTGAGATGGACAAACCGGTCATCTTGAGGGACTGTGAAGAAGAGCATTTAGTCATGTTCTGTGGTGCGCAGAGCATCCAATTCCCAAAGCATGTTCAGAGAATCATAAAAATGCAGAAATGTCGAGGCTGGAAGGAGAGGACCTCTGGAGATACCAGGTCCAACATTCTGTTGAGAATAGGGCCTTGGATTATGTTATCCAGGGGTAATAAAATCAGTTGCTGCTGCTTCTGAACACGTTAAAGAATAAAGTACACCTTTGTAATGCATTAACGCTGAATAGGAATAATCTCTATGCAACTCTCCTGCATGCTTCATTCTTAATTGCAAGCCCTCCTGCAGGAAGAACGGAAATAATTAAAGCTGGTTTGAGTCTGCTTTTCTTTGTACTGTTGTATAACAGGAACAAATATTATTCTTTCGGTTCCGCATTGTTATCAGTGCTCATTCAAAAAATTAAAAGATAACAGTGTTTTTGTTTTATCATTATTTTTTAAACTCTTCAATGAGATGATAATTTAGATAGAATTCAATTCTTTTAAAGCATTTGATTTTCTCTTCCCCCCCTCCCTGCTCTTTCAGGTAAATTATTTCAATTTCTGATGTTGTATCGTGTGGGTCTTCTCTTTTTTCTCATCTGCACTGCATTGTTCTTCAAGGATAAGTTGGGAAAAGTAGACTAAAACAAAATAGAGCAGCAGCATTGCTCATCTTTTGTTATCCTTTCCTGTTTTTAGGTGACAGTGACTGACCCCAAAGATAAGAGTAGGCTTTTCTGAAAACATCCTACCTGACTCAGAATAATGGATATAAAAGACAGAAGACACCGTTCTCTGACAAGGGGCCGGTGCGGAAAGGAGTGTCGCTATACAAGTTCTTCACTGGACAGTGAAGACTGCAGAGTACCAACTCAGAAGTCTTACAGCTCAAGTGAGACCCTGAAGGCGTATGATCATGACACTAGGATGCACTACGGGAATCGAGTTTCTGACCTGGTTCACAGGGAGTCAGATGAGTTTCCAAGACAAGGTATGTTTAAAGTCAGAACTGGTTTATTTTACAGTAATCCTTGGTAGACAAACTCTGTGGCTTGTTAAAGTATACCAGTGTTACAAGGAGTTTTAATGAAAGAACTATAGGAAAATGGATGCCATTTTATGGTTACTTCACCTGTTTTGTGTTAAATTAGGAAGTTCTTCCTCTTCTCAGATTTCTGATACTATCAGAATCCACTGCTTGTAAATGAGGCAAACCAGCATCCACCGTTCAAAACACCTGATAAACACAAATGCTAGTGACCCTTAACCAGATGTCGGCTGCCATGGATCTCAGGGCTGGCCAATAAGCTAACCTTGTATTTCATTTCCTAGGTTAATTTTACAAATAATAATGGCATTTTCACCTACACTTGTCTGTCTTTAACAGAGTACTTGTACTGAAAAGATAACTAAAACACTGTTATGGTAAAACCCCTTATGCCAACATATATTAATTATTAATCAGGTGCCTTGGAATTCCTTTGCTGTTCTTAACTGCTGTGTAATCATAATGTGGGGATGGGCATGCTGTTTCCTTTGACTTGATTTTTGTCTTTGTTTACCCTTACTGCTTACCCTTTACCTCATAAAAACTGGAAGGAGGAAACCCGTCTAATTACTTTTATAATTGGTTATAATATGTTATCACAGCATTGAGATCCTAGAACTAATATTTGAAATAACCTGCCTGTGTGAACTTGTAAGCAGGGTGCAGTAATCGTTTTTTTAATAAAATGTTCCTCCCTTTAAATACCTGTTACGTTCAATGAATTAATGAATTAATAATCTAAATGGTTTTAGTTGAAAAAAATGTGATTATGCCTTTGCACTATACGCGCACATAGTTTTACTCTCATTCGGGTATTTACGTGTCTCCATAAATCATAAGTGTGTTGAAACCATTAGTGAACATTGCTTCATAGGAACAGTGTTTAATCATCTGGTTAACTTGACCAAACAGCCTGATTAAACTGTGACTCAGTCAACAATTAGCAATGTTTTTTTAAAAGAAATTACTTGTTTAGTTTCAGTTGAAGAATCAGATATGGTTTATAGTAAGCAAAATATAGGCAGTTTTGAGGTATAGATGTATAGCCCTTTGTTCCCCTCTCAAGGGAAGGTAAATTATCTAGTATATCTTTAACTGAAAAACTTTACTATTTTATAATGTGCTTGTTAATGGCATATGATAGTTCTTTACTACACATTTCTAATATTGTGACTCAGGAATTTCTAAGTTATCACACTTCCCTGTGGAGATCATTCAGTGAAAGGGCATTTTTTAAGCTTGATATTTTGACATATTGACATAAACAATGCTTGTTTTAAGCATTCTGCCAGCCGTCGGCATCTGTTTTCACCTTTAAATCAAAATATCTATTAATTAGCATCACTGATTAAATCCTTGTTTAATTCCTTGTTTCTGTTGCATTTGTGTACAGACATTTGGAAGTGTTTGCATTGTACTTGGTCTATCAAACACCCGGTTGTATTTTCTGAGTAATCTCTGTTCTAGTAGGGTTTTTTCTTTGCTCATAGGTATTTACCTAGAGATAACGCATCAAACCACAACTAGCTCATATGAGCTACTGGAGCCATTTTCACTGTGGTTTGTTCAGCCTTTGTGTACAGGAGTCATCTAAATATTACTTTTCCCTATCTGGATGATTGATGCTTCAGCTCAAGTGCCTCATTTTAGTTTCCAAGTCATTATTCGGCATTTCATGAGGGTGTTCTTTTTCTCTTGATTACTGATTTGACAACTGTTCATCCTCCTCCTGCTCTTAATTTGTTCTTATCTGCCCTCTTTATGAAGGGGAGTGCAAATTGTTGGTAACTGAATTGAAATGCTCACATTTTTATTCTTTTCATTATTCCCCCCAACCCTGCTAGTCTCTGTTATGTCTAGATGAATGAAGTTTATTTTAGAAAGCCAAAGTAATTTTTTTGGTTAAATAATATGAGCAGTAACTCTTTATTTTCCTGTTAAGTTTAGAAAGCAAATTTCGTTCGGAAGTAAGTCTGTATGGTGAATCTTTGTGTTTGAAGGTTCGGTATCTTTCTGGTTTTACAGTTCCTCTACTCTCATGAAATTTGAAATGATGTAGCAAGTAGATCTAGATTAAGACTTGGTACATGTTCTCACATTCTACATTAATATTATGTGGATAAAAATGTGGTTCGTGTAGTAGGAAATACTGTTTATTACATCTTATGCGTGTGGTTTCCAGCTGCAGAAATCTAGGAATTTACACATGTAAATTTATTCCAAATTTGTGTGGGTGTTTTGATGGGATTAAATTCTGTAGGAAATAAGCATGTTTAAAACAGTCTTTAGAGAATTTTTGATTCTTCTATTATAAAAAAGCTTGACTTTTTTTTAAGCAATTGTAGATACTTTCCTCAATATCTTGCCTCTGCTGTTAGTAAAGCTATGTGCACTTGATTTATTGAAAAGTATCTGGTTTAATCATGGCACTGGAAATGCTCATAGTTGGTTTTAACTGCTGCCTGTTTGTATTGTTGCTCAGTTTTGGAAACCTGTTAAGCATAAGACCAAGTTATACTACTTCCATTCTTGCTTATGATGGTTCAACAGTGAAATGATAATAACAAAAAAATATATTCAGAGCTCAGAAGTCTGAAACGGATCTTTTTGGTTTGCTTTAGTATTTTATTGTCCTTCTGTTTTCACTTGTTTGTTTCATTCTTCTTGAAAAAGCAGATCTACAAAGTATAAATACATCTCTAAGCTAGTGTGAATAAAGCATTTCATGGGAAAGTTCAACGTTGATGGAAGTTTAACTCTGAGAATCCAACCTAAAAGCTTTGCACTCATGCATGTCTTGAAATAAGCTTTTTGTGCTAATCGTTGACAAATGCGCCTACCTAAGAAGGTTCCTCTTTGTTTTAGATGCTACTTTCTGGTGCAGTATTTGGAAGCTTTGCTATGAAGGCGTGATGACATGAGTGTATATTACCTGAACAACCTTAGTCTGGCATTACTTCTACTGTGCTTTTCCTAAGATGTTTGCCTGTAATTTTTCAGAGTAATAAACTTCCCCTTTTAAAGTCTGTTTTTAACATATCAGTAATATTATTTGTATAAAGTAGTTCAGAATAGGTATAGTATTTCTGTGTCAAACTTATTTTCTGATCATCCTCAAAGCAGGAGTTCAGGTTCTTGGCTAAAATGGCAGGTCCAATGCATGTGTGAGCTATTAATTTGTCTTAGATTTTCCATAATATAGATAGAAATGTATCTGTAATTCAATACCTGCACTGGATATTCATTAGTCAATCGATCTGAAAAATATCATCCTTCAGTGGAATTGAGAGAGCATTCAAACATTACAGGATTTATTTAAAGTTGTGGAGTCCTTTTTGAATGCTGTATTTTAAGATGAATAGGAACTTTTATGCTTCCTGCTAGGATATATCAAAAGCCTGACAATAGTTCTGACACCTCTGAATATTTGGAATATTTTACAATCTTCTGGTTATTCGTGAATTTCTCTACATGCCATGTATTTTTCCACCAAAAAGAACCAATTATCAAACTGTTTTTTTAAAAATAAAATAAAATACTTTCTTTCTGACTTCATCCGCTGACACAGCATGGTGAAAGTAGTTGTTTTTTTAAGACAAAAACTGAAATTATGGAAAACCTTTCTTCAAAGAGGTTGCTTTGAAAGGCAACTTTTCTTCAAGTATACTTTGTAACCAAATTGTGCTAAAAGAATACCCTACTGAGTTGTTAAGAGTTTTAAACTGGGTTTCGAAGGGGTGATTGCAAACCTTACTATTCCAGAGTTCCTCACTTGGCATGCATAGCTCATGGATTTTGTGTTTCTGTTTGAGCCAAATGCCAGGCTTCAGCCGATGCAAAATTTATTAGCCAGTAGTTATACTGAATTGACTGCTTTCTCATTCTCAGGTCAGATCTAGTTTAGTAGTAAATCTCTGCTGTGAAATGTTAGAACAACTAGACTATATGATTGAAGTTATTAAAAATAAGTCTGAACCCCACAATCATACTAAACTGCACCCAACAGCCTTCTGAAATATTTTGAATATTTTTACCGCAGTTGAATTGCTTTCTGTATGTCACAACATGCCTTTTTGTGTGGTGAGATAATTTCAGTAAAGAACAGCCGCCAATACGTTTCTGTATGTCAGCTCAAATTCTATATTTTATTCTTTTGTACTTAAAAATGTGTGCTTCTTGTATCCTGTTTAACACTCTAGGTATGTTAACAGGAATTAGAAAAAATTAGTAATTATGTTTATAAGAAATCCCTTATAACGTTCCTCTAAGATTGTCCAGTATTTTTATTAACATCAAATAGAAAATTAAGCTATTGCAGTAGAATTCTCAGAGGGGCACTTGCAAAGTGTTATGCGCTTGTTTTTCGTTCACATGGAGTTGTGTTACTGTGCCCTGCTACTCTTGGGTATTTCATGCAGCATCTTTTCTTCATATATATTGAATAGGTTTCTTGATGAAAAAAGAAAAATATCAATAACACACAGACACACACACACACAAAAAAAACAACCCCAAACCCCCAACCAACCCAAAGCAACCCAAACCATTTTGATGAATTTCCATTTTATTTTTTACAACCTACTCTAGGGCAGCTCTGATTCCTGAGGAAAAACTTACGTTGTTTTCTGTTCTTGTTCTTCCTCCCATCATAAATCTGTCACCAAATAATTTACTGAGACACGTTTGAAGAACCACAACACAGTAAGAACATTTTATGGGAGAGATAAGGCGGGTTCAGGACTAAAGTTATCGTGTCCAGGTATTCTGTGTTCAGCAACTGATGTGCTGCTGTGCAGAGGGGATAGTTGCTGTTACAGGTCTGCAGACTGACTAGACTTTGTCTTACTTCCCAGTAACACCAAGATGAGATTCTGGTCATCTTGTCATCCAACATGAGTCATACTCCACTTTTAGGCCCAAATTATTGTGTCCCTTCCAGATCCCACTGAGTTTTATTAATTTTAGTTTTAATATTTCCTTCTAGAACCTGTGACCTTTTGAAAATTAAATGTTTGATATATAGATTTGGATTAAAGACATTAAAGAAATCTTTTTCTTGTATTCTGACTAGAGTGGGAGCACATTCTTAGTTTTCCTTTGTCATGTTAGGTTTTGAGTGGCATTCTGCAATATGTTGGTTTTCAGTATGTCCATACACTTAAATAATCAAATAAAATCTGAGGTGCAGGCAGGTGGCATAAGCTCAAGGAGGAAGCCCTTAACATGGAATCAGATGTAGGGTAGTTTGTGTGGGGAAAAGGGCCTCAAGGCAAATTTCCTGTTGGAACTGGTATACACGTGTAATTTGCACTGCTGCTGAATCAAGATTTACTTTGGTTTTAATGGTTACCTGAGAGATATATGATCCCAGCATAAAATATTTATTAAGGTGAGACAACTGCATTCAATTTCTCTTCTCTAGAAAGCACAGCATTAGTGAGAAATAAAAGATTATATTATAATATGTATACCTTATTAAATGAAACACAGATGTTGAATAAAAACTCCCTCCCCTTCCTTCTCCCTCCCCAAATCATAAAAGATTATATGGGTCTTACTGTTAAGTGATTTAAAAACATGAAAGCACTTTTCATCTGTGCTTTCATCTCTGTTGATATTGTTAATAATGGAGCTATGTAGCAGCATTACTAGAATAGCAAATGAATAAAAGTACAAGCCTTTATAGCATCCTTCCCCAAATAAGCTTTTAGGAAAGGAAAATGTAAGAAAGTCTAACCCAAAATCTAACGTGCCTCCTTTCATTTATACTCTAGCAATCAGTCAAGTAGCCTTTTGAGCTGTAATATTAAGATCTGCTGATAAATAGGCATTAAATTAAAACTTTGTGTATATTAGAGCTGGCTTTTCAGGGAAACATCATGGAATACGCTCTCACTTTTTGGGGTACTTCCAAGTAAATACACATAAATTGTTTTCTCTTGCTCTTTTGTGTTTTGTTTGGGTTTGTGGGTTTGGTTGGGGTTTTTTTTCCTTTTGAGCAGCAAGCTCCCTGATTTGTAAATGATAATTGAAATCAGTCATTCTGATAATCTCTTACTTTCCACTTCCCTTTCATTCCCCTTCCATCCTCCTTTCTTGGTGTTTCACCATTTTATATCTTCACACATTGTGACTTAATTTGCCGGGTGCGGTTGGCTGCTCAGGCTGGCTGGAGCTAACCGTTGAGAAGTCAGGTTATCTAACGTAGGCTTGTGGAATGAAGGTGTAACTCTTGCTCTCCTACCTATTTGGCTAGCTGAGACAGCTTCTAGATCAGCATCTTGGCCATCGGGGTCATCCTCTGAGAGAGCAGGTACTGAGTTGACAGGAGGTGTATTCCAGCCCTCCAGTTCAGAGGAGCCGTTGCAATGCAGCGTGTTGAAATATTTAAAATGTCATTGCTGTGGAAAGAATGTAATCAGCTAGCAAGCTAAATGCACGGTGTAATCAGGTACAGTATCACTGGGAATCTGCATCTAGATGAACATAATAAAGATAAGGTTGGAGCTGAATGAAATACTGTCTTCTGAAACTTTATATAAAGAAGCTATGATGCTGACACAGGACCCCAGTAATAATTAATATGACCAGTGCTGAAAAACACAGTACTATTCTAATATTGATATGTAGTTGTAGAATAAACAAACAAACAGCTAGATATAATATGTGAATTCTGTGTACACACACAGTTTCTCTCAGGGAATAATTTTTTATTCTTGGCATTTTCTCTCTAGTGACCATTATTAAAAATCAGCATTTGTTTACATTTTAAATTACAGAATCAGAATGCAGGGATTTCCAGTGCAAATATATAGGTATGTATAGACTTATGCTCCCTTTTTTCTGAACAGTTATTTAGCTTTCACAAAGAGCTTCTGCTTTTTTAATACTGCTGCTTTACTGGACTCCTTGTTAGTTGATGATTAAGTTAAACTACCTTCTATTTTTTTTAAGCATTTACAAAGTTGCATGAGCATTATGTAAACTAGATATAAAAGGATAACTTCTAAAAAGTAGGCATAATCAACTCATGTAGTTAGCACCCGCTGTGAATAAAAGAAATTTTTTTTTAAAAATGTAGGTCTACACTAGAATAGGCTTAGTAACCATTTTAATGCAAATAACTTTTCAAAAGCACTTCAAAATTAATAGGAATTATATTTTCTATACTTAATAGTTACAAATTTGTATCAGGCAAAAAGATCTTCTGCTTCAAAATAGAGGAGTAGTGCTTGCTCACCTTATAATACCAAGGCCCAACAGAATGTTGAAGCAAACCTATTCTTTGTGTACATTTTCCCCCTCATCCCTTTACTTGGTTACGTAATAGAAGTCTAAGACTTTGGATACTGAAAATAATAATTTTTGATCATATAAATCCTTCTCCATTTCTTTATGCATGAGCATGTGCACACCCTTCCAAGATACCTGTTCTATTTAGGCACATCTTTCTGGGTGCTTTTTCTCATATTAAAATCCTTTGTACAGGGAAATAATGCACTCCAAGGAGATGAAATTATAATTTTCTTTTTAAAATAAGAAACTCTAAATGAAAATACTTATTTCTTGATTAATCCTACAAAAAAATTGGCTAACTTGTGTAAATCTGGAAATATTCCACCTTCTCTGGGTTTTTGTCTTCAGAAGGATCTGAAGTTTAATGTAGATATTTTTAGCATGTATTTTCCAGCGAGGAGAGTTTGGAAAGGAGGCTGATTACTTGTGAGTGTTCCCAAACTGATGAAGAGACTCAGATGCTTTTCTAATACACCTTTTACCATGAAAATCTCAGATTTAAAAAGATTTTATGCTTGATCTGGGTTTGAATTGGGTATCTTTGTCCCTGCATCTTAGGCATGTACCAGAAAATTAAGTCTTTAGAAGTCATGTAGTCCAGAATTTGCGTTAGTGAATATTGTTTTGTTTCTGCTGTGGACTTGGGAACCCTTCTAAAGCTTGTTTTCTGGTAAAGAGAAATTAGGCCATTTGGTTCTCCTCCTCCATTCTCATAATACAGAAAAATAGAAATGTTTAAATAAAATGGAAATATATACATTTTAAACTGACAAAAGTATTTATTTTGGATTATACATTGTTGAATGGTCTGATACCAGATGTTTTTAAGGTCCATGTCCTCAGGAGAATAAGAAAAGGATTAGACATTTTTATATTACTGGAGCGTGTGGAAGATGGGTTAAGCACCAGAGTGTATGCACTGCTCCAATGCACAAGGCAGTTTTCAGCTCAGGTAAGTTGGGAACATGTTTTACGTGTTTATTGTGTTTATTCTGTAATTTCCTTCTACACCTTTTTTTTCCCCCATATTCTTTTCAATTACATTACTGTTGCTGGGGACTAAATTCTAGACTCAATGGACAACTGGTTGTTGTGTGGTAATGTTTATATTTGTTCCTCTTTGTTCTCCTAATACCTCCAATGGACTACGTGATTTTTAGAAGCTTTTCAAATACTGTGACTGAACCCAAATACGCACAGTTTACATAGTAACGAAAACATAAGGAATTTTTCAAACAAACAAAACCCACCTGAAGCGCATTATCTTCCATAGAGAACCGTGGATGTTCTGGACTTGAGTCAAAGTGCTGATGACCAATTTGCTTAAAGCCTATCAAAGGGAATCAAAATTAGTATAAAAAGAAAACAGCAAGCAAGCGTAAGTGGGTAAGCAGGGCCCAGCATTTTTTATTCTTTTTGTTGTATATTATTTGTCTTTGGATTCAGCGTTTAAGGTCACAAGGCCTACCGGTTATCTTGTTCGGCCTGATATCTGGTTGCTCATTAACTTTCATCAGATTATTTCTACATTGACCTCGGTAATCTGTCCTTGAATGAGGCACTTTCTGGTGTCTTGAAAACATCAATAGGCAGAAAATCCATTTTTTTCACCGGTGGCCAGCGTCTGTGGGAAGTCAGCCTCCACGTTAAAGCAGACCCTAGCTTCTCTTTGGATTTTGGAAGGTGGCTTCAACTGCTAGCCATTAGGTCTGTCTGATGATGACTTTTCTGTTTTATTAGAACACCCATAATCCTCTTCTTTTTCTTTAGATTCAATTAGACACTGTAGTTAAGCCAGTTGTGTTTTCTGTGAGCTCTGTTTATCTAGCTAGGTAGAGATTTTCAAGCATCTGCCTCCTAGTATCTTCTGTCATGAATTCAGATTTATTGCTCATTTCTGAACACTCTCCTATCTTTTAGCTTTTCTCTAAAAGAAGCAAAATGTAACATAGTAATGCCATGTATGCTTCAGTGATGTGGGTAAAGACATGTTGAAAAGCCAGTGACATGTATAAAGAGAGCCCTTTCGTGCAACTTCCAGGTTTGTAAATCCAATCTTTAGATGAGCTTTTTTTTTTTTTTTTTCTGGTAGCAGTCAGTTTCTGTTGTGCTTTTGGTCCTTCAAGGTTCCTGTATTTTTTCAGAGTCTAGATATCTGACTAGACAAAGTAGCATGCAGATATTTTTATATATGGCCATTTTTTATATGAGTGCTTAGCTGGAAGTGTCTTACAGTGAATGCAAAAGTACATGTCTGTGAATGTAGACCATATTGGAAACAGAGATTTACTGTCCCAAAGTGTAATGCTTACTCAGCCATCTGATGAGATTTGAGCACTAAACAGTTTGAGAGGGATGCATAAAGCTGTTTTATTACAAGATGCTGTTATGAATTGTAGCAGCTTTCCTTATGGTATACTGCTGTTGCCAAACAAGCTGCATGAATGTAAGCAGTTTTATTTGTAATTACTTGCTTACATTTCCTTAGAATATTTGGGTTATAGCTGTTTGTGATTCCTACTCCTCCGCTGGTGGCAATCCCTACATCCTGTTTAATTCAGAATGAAAAGATATCTTTTAGAACTGTTTGGAGAAAAGCCTCTCTGAGGAACGCTAGTTCTTATACTTGATACAGAATGGGTCTCAGATGTTTGTATGTGTGTGATAGAACCTTGTTAAAATGGATGCAGAAGGCTTATACAGGAAAACTCAAAAAACCCAGTTATCTTTCTTCTTAATGCAGTGAAAATTAAAGTAAGAGATTTCATTTTAGCTGAATTGAGCAAGTCCAGAAAATGGAGAAGGGAATTACTCATGTAGAGAAACGTTATGGAAAACACAGTTGTTAAGAACTATTTTCTAAACTTTGGTCAAACTGGATGTTACAAACTGAATTTGACACTTGAAAATGTTTTTGCCCTAACACCAATAGCAGTGCCTGTTGTCTTATGATTCTGTTCTCTGAGCTCTGTGTAACTGCTGTTGTGTTCGAAGATGCTAGTTAGCTCTGTTTTCCTTAAAACAATCAAATATTTTCACAATTATTACTCTCACAGGGTAAGATATTTGCTTGAAGTACATTGCAAGAGAAGAACAGTTTGATCATCAGTACTGAAATGTCTTTTCAGTGTAGCATGTCCGGTGTAGTTTTGAAAGTCCAACCTTGATCTTCTGTTAATTACCATGCAAGATGCTTCTTCAGCTTAATAAAAAATTTTCTTGGACAATCTTACCAATATCCATTTTGTTCTATTCCTTTCTTGCATTGCTTCCTTTATCCAAGTTATCAGCCCAGGTATCCCTTGCTACTCCTAGTATTGTAAACATCTGTTAGCTGCACGCATGTCACTTTTATATTCCTTCTTTTCTTATCAGCTCTTTTATCCACTCTTAAGCTCTGAATCCTGGTGGTTGCTGTCACTGGGTTTCTTCTCTAGGTGTATGTTTTCATTCTAATCATGTGTGACCTAAACTTCATGGAAAGTTTCATGTGTGGTGGGTTTACACAGAGAGCTACAGCTGAGGTTTTTTTGTTTGGCTGTTCCACCAGCTGTTGTAGAATGTAAAGAAATGTCAAATGTTAAGAAAATTCAAACAAATATCCAACATCAGTAGTATTTTTCCCACTATTGCATGTGAAAAAGGTAGAATAGCATTTGGTCAGTTTTTACCTAGAAATAAGCAACTTGTGTGCTGACTGCTGGCCAGAAACAAGTTTAAATTTTTGTTATATGAAATAGTCAGTGCACAGTCGCAGGATGACTCATTTCAGTACAACTTTGTTTCTTGAATACATTAATCATTTCAGTTTGTGTAAGTATTGAAGTAGAAATTATCGGTATTTCAGATTTTGTGACTTAAGCCATAGGCAATGTTAAGTCCAATAATTAAAAAAAAAAAACAACCAAAAAACCAACAACAACCAAACCCAACAAAACTATCATGTAGAACAAATTGCATTAATTTCACTCCCTCAAGCAGATGGCCCATTCTGTGGTGACTGGTCTAGCACAATATTCTTGTTCTTTTGTATTACTTCCAGTACAATACTGTGATGTAAAGATGGCAGTTTAAGATAACATATTAAATATTATAAATATAATATTGGCATATCAAATGATGTAGTTACAGGGCTTAAAAAGCTTTACATAAGTAATATTCCATTTAATTTCATCGCGATATCCAATTGTCTCTTGGAGTTTTTCTATCCGGAAGATTTCAAGCATCTGAACAGTGTGAAAGCAAAGCTAAAACGGTGCTTAACCTCTGTGAGAAGCTATTACCTTCAATACACATTACTGTGTACTACACAGAAACTGATAAACTGGACACCATTCTTGTTTAAGTAATCACACCAACATGTTGGAGAGGTGGAAACAGTAGTGTTAGTCAAACAGTTTCTTGTTTTGGGAGTTTGGGATTTTGTTTCTAATGAGTCTGCTAAATTTGGTGCAGTTATATTTTGGCACTAATTTTAAAATCATGATAGTGAATAAAATTCTATGTATGAATATGGAACTAAGTGTGTATGCTCCTATTATTTTTTTTCTAAATTCTTACAAACACAAAAATAAAACTTGTAAGACATTATTGCCAATATCTGCTTCAAGCACTGAATTTATAAAGTAGATTGTTAATAATATGAGAAATGATACATCACAGCTGTAATGCTATGTCTTCCAAAGTTAATGAACAGTTACAATTTTCATAATGAAAAATTAAAATAAGGTTAAAGTGGTTTATAAGACTGCCTACAGATCTAGCAGCAGTCTAATTAGAAGAAAGAACATTAAATTTGAGGGACTTGGAAATATGTACTGTCTAGTATTGATAGAAGACTAAAATCCAGTACTTGTATTTAGGATTGTTTGAATGTGGATGCTTCAACCAGAACGCAGCACAGAAAAATGAAATGTTATTTGCTTTCTGAAATCACTGTGTACACAAAGATTGTGGTTTTAGATGTCTTCAGTACTTCAGTTATGTGATTCTCTCTTGTTGACTCAGTGCAACAATCTCTCATCTGTGTTTGCCTGTTTCTTTACCATTTCTTAAGTAAAATGTACCTTTGTGCTTGGTTTTAGTATTAACAAGGTATAATGAAACTTTAGTTACTGTGCATCAACTATTCTGGGGTAATTGCAATAAAGCAGCATAAGTGAGGTGCTGGCTTAATATATAAGGGTCTTTTTGAGTAAGTCCACTACCCACAACTGTTTGCCTTTGGGATACGGTATTTTCGGAACTGACCTGAAACTTCTGACTTGCGTGCTAGTGTTCAGCTTCAGACCACAAGAAGCTGTTGTGACATGTTTTCCATGTTCTTGCATTGCCCTGAAAATCGGTGCAGGGGTGGGATATCTGCTTGAACATTCTGAAGCTGTGAAACTGCCTTCTCTTCCCACAAGTGTTTGCCCAGGCGGGAGGTTGGGGAAATTCACATGTAGGGAAGCTTTGAGAGGTTGACAGCATAGAAACTGAGACAAGCATTGTAATACTGCACTTCCCTGAACTTGTTTTTTCATTTTGTGTAATCCAGAATGACTGTAATTGAGAGTATATTTGGAATAAGCAGGCTTTGTGGTTATCAAATATGTCAGCTTTGCTTTTTATGTTTATATGTCGGCTTTGTAACTCTTATAAGCTGTTATTGCATGACAGACTCCTCCATCTTAAATTCAGTCTCTTAAATTCATCTTCTTCCTTCATTTTTTGACAGCATAACAATGTTATACCTTGATCCAAGTATATCTATCCCACACAGGGGGTTTTCTGTGTGCCATTTTTTCTTTGTGGACATCACTATGCTAGGCAGAACAGTCCTTGTTAATAAAATTTCTCTGAAGTATTGTTTTAGAGTGAGTTTTCTGTTGATCTGTGTGTTTCCTCATTATTTCTACAGCTTGCAAAAACATAACGGGATAGGATTTATCCATTTTTTCTTCAGTATTTCTTTTAATGCTGAGGGTCTTAGTATCCAGTTTAAGAAAATGTATACCAAAAAAAAACCAAAAAAAAAATTCAGAAGTGTGGCAACCTATCCTCTTACCCTACAGATGTGATACGTATAAAAGAGAGACTTCGGCATTCCAAAATATGATGATTGTCTGTAGAACAAGATGGGGTATCTGTGCATAGGAACAACTTAGAATAAATACAATTACTTGGCATATTAAACAAACCCAAAATTAAGAGGTGATTTTCACAGTTGTAATATTGTGTCGTAAAATATACAAGTATTGTTTAATAGCACTGAGTCAGTTATTGAATCTAAAGTATCAATTTGCTCAGCTGTGGAGTAGTGGGCTGGGAGAACAGGAATTTAGTTTAGATTCAATTTTTTTTTCCTGAAAATTTTGATTTTCCTGGCATATAGGGGTTTTGAATGCTGTTCCAAGAATATTTTACCCCAGCATCACATATTTTGTATCCTCATTGTTTAAGCTATAGTTGGCAAGGGTGAAGTTGACACTCTTTTTCATAGAACCATAGGATGGTGTGGGTTGGAGGGGACGTTAAAGACCATCTAGTTCCACCCTGCTGCCAACCTTCCACCAGGGCAGGGTGCTCCCAGCCCCGTCCAGCCTGGCCTTGAGCATCCCAGGGATGGGGCACCCACAGCTGCTCTGGGCAGCCTGGGCCAGCGCCTCGCTGCCCTCACAGTGAGGAATTTCTTCCTAATACCTAATCTAAATCTCCCCTCTTTCAGCTTAAAGCCATTCACCTTGTCCTGTCCCTACAGGCCCTTGTACAAAGCCCCTCTCCAGCTTCCTTGTAGCCCCTTCAGGCACTGGCAGGCCGCTGTAAGGTCTCCCCGGAGCCTTCCCTTCTCCAGGCTGAACAACCCCAACTCTCTCAGCCTGTCTGCACAGGAGAGGTGCTGCAGCCCTCTGAGCATCCTCCTGGCCTCCTCTGGACTTGCTCCAACAGGCCCACATCCTTCTTATGCTGGGGGGCCAAGGGCTGCACACAGCACTCCAGGTGGGGTCTCAGGAGAGCCCAGCAGAGGGGGAGAATCACCTCCCCCAACCTGCTGGCCACGCTTGTTTTGATTCAGGCCAGGCTTTGGTTAGCTTTCTGGGCTGCAGGCACACATGGCTGGGTCATGTTGAGCTTCTCATCGACCAACGCCCAACTCCTCCTTCTCAGGGCTGCTCTCAATCCATTCTCTGCCCAGCCTGTACTTGTGCTTGAGGTTGCCCCAGCCCACGTGCAGGACCTTGCATTTAGCCTTGTTGAACTTCATGAGGTTTGCACGGGCCCACCTCTCAAGCCTGTCAAGGTCCCTCTGGATGGCATCCCTTCCCTCCAGTGCATCAACTGCACCACACAGCTTGGTGTCATCAGCAAACTTGCTGGGAGTGCACTCGATCCCACTGTCCATGTCCCCAACAAAGATGTTGGACAGCAGTGGTCCCAGTAAGGACCCCTGAGGAACACCATTCATCACTGGTCTCCACTTGGATGTAGAGCCGTTGACCACAACTCTGAGTGCAACCATTCAACCAATTTCTTATACACCAAGTGGTCCACAAAAAATTACAATAGTTAGTATATCTGCCAGGCACAGGAAGCACTTCTGTGCTTGTCTTCACACCAGAAATGTGCCCACATTCAACGAGTGGCTCAAACTGATAAGAGATTTACCTTTAGATCCTCTTCATATTACTTAATGTTCTACAAGCGAGAAAATATAGTAGCATATCAAACGGTGCTCTTACCAAAATGCATAGTAAATTTCCACAAAATGATTGAATAAATTAAGCCCCTGGACATGTTTACAGTACTGTTCTTCAGAATAGGAATTAAAATCTGTGTGTCTGGAGGTCACATGACTATTTAGCAAGGAAACAGACTTGTAGTTATAGGTAGCACCAAGTATGCTTTTTTAAAAATAAGAAGTATTGTACCTAATATGTTTAGCGCCTACATTTAAGTCCAGCAGTATAATTTACTTAGAGCTATGCTTATACAGTATGTCTGAAAAAATGCCAGATTGTTCGGTTTAAATTAATTTTGTTCATATGTAATGAGATGTTTAAAATGAGTACTTCATTTATTGTTTGCTCATGTGAAAGAAATTCTCCCCTGCAGAGATGACATATGTAAAAGGCCTTTATCACTTCAACTTTCAAGACGGAGGGTGAAGTGGAGCTAAATCTCTGCGCAAAATTTACCTTCCTACAGCCTTTTTATTAAAAGATATTTTTCTGTTGTCAGCAGCTCCGAGAGTATTGTGATTTAATTCTGCATATGATCTTAGGCAGCCAGAAACCTCCCCCCCACACACCCGAAAAAAACCCAAAGGAAATCTGTTAGTAGTTTGAGCAGCTAAAGTCTAATGAGTAGACACTGCTGCGTAGGAGGGCAAACTGTGTATCCTTATCATTTAACTTCCTCCCGTTCCACTTAAAAACATCTTTGTATGGACTATCTTAAATTTCTGATGACTCAAGGTTGTAAATTAACATACAGCATAATCTGAAATGCAGATGAGGGGAGAGAGGGCACTTGTGGAAAGTGGCTTCTTGTCTTACTGTCAAGGAGACTGTTATGCTTGAAGTTATATATTTCTGCTGAAATCTGTAGATATTTTTGGATGTGCAGGTGGTAGAGTATGTCTGTCATTTCTGGTTCTTTTTTCTCTCAAGGAATTCTTCGCAAGAATCTTTAGATTCTTGGCAAAATATTTTGAATGTATTTGTGGTTTTTTTTTCTTTTTTTTTTCTTTGCCATTCACCAATCAGTTACATGAATGCCTCATGTTGGTTGTCCTTTCTTAAGAACTCCTAAGCTGTGCAGAATGATACTGGTAAATAAAGGCTTCTAAAATCCCAGGAAAAAAAAAAAAAAATCTAGTGAAGCTAAATGAAGTGACAGTATCTTCACTGTTGAAAAGGCAAGGTAAATTTTGAGATACGAGGATTGATGTGGAAGAGCTTTACCAAGATAAAAAGAAGATGAATAAGGCTGGTCAGGAGCAATGCTGAAAGAGGGATAAACAAAGAAAGGTATCAGTATGGGCTTTAACTCCGGACAGAAGCAGCAAAAAGAGAAAGCATTAGAAGAATTTTTGGACGTAGCTCTTATCTGGAAAGTCTTATGAATAAAGTGGCTGTCCCAACCATGGAGAGAAGTGGATATATGGCTTTGCAAAATAACCTGGAAGGAGGTAAAAGGAAAAGCATGTGTAAGATGGTATCAATTGGCATTGCTCTGTACAGCTGGGTAGCATCCGCTGGTGGTGATGATACAAGATTGGGTTTTGCTTCTTGCCTGCATAGGCAAATGGCTATGGGCAACTTTAACACAGATCTGTTGGAAGCAAAAAGCATGGCTGTAGCTGGGGGCAGTACCCTGAAGCTCATCAGCAACATCCGTACTTTCAGTAACACAGGCAGTTACTGCTGTAGCCTCACCTACCTTCAGACTCCTGTTGGACCCTCCTCTTCTGTTATCTGCGGTATTTCTCTTTTGGGAAGTGGAGACCAGGAAAAGGGATTGTGTATTTTACAACCTGGGAAGCGTTATCTGACAATGTCAGGAGAAGTACAGAAGGGGAGGGTGTCTTCCAGAGGTTTCCATGGACCAAGCCCAGAGGAGGTTATGAGTGGTGAGGGCAAATATAATGGATGTTGACACTTCTCATTCTTTCCTCTACTGTTGTTGCTCAGTGCATACGGCACCGCTGATGCTTAAGGATGGCTGAAAGGTATGTGGTTGCCTTTATTTACCTGAAGGTGACGTGACTGTGCTGTGTTTAGCATTCCTTCCTTTCTTCAACTTGTGTTTCTAATTTAACAAGTGCTAACGGGCTTTTTCAAATGATCTTACTGCCAGCTCTCTTAAATTGTCATTTGGCTTTTTGTGTTAATTTGGAAAAAAAAATAGTGCAAAATGCCTTTACTAAAACCGTAGGAACTTTTCCTCTGGTACAGAGCCTTTTTAGTAATTCTCAGCTTCAGTATTGTCCTTTAAGAAGCAGTATTTACATTTCTAGCCTAAATATCTCAGCTGTTGTTAGGAAAGCCTCTTAAATCCATATTGCCATATAGCAGTTGTTTAATGTTTCAAAACCACAGACTGACTGAAGGAAAAATCAATGGTGCAACAGTTACTCGCTCCAAAATGCAGACAGCAAGTCCATATCTATATGGGCTACCTCATGTGCATGATTTCAAAATAACCCTATGCTAAACATACAGTTGTCACAATAAAACATAGCTTTTAACATAGCAGGCTTTGTCCATAAGTGCAAGAATGCTCTAACAGATGATAAGCAGAGAAAGCAGGGTCTGAGGGCGGGGGAATGGGGAACAACCAAACGACTTGCCCACAATCTGCAGCTCGCACGAGTGGTGTGCTGAGAGCAGTTTTATGGGGTGCCTTGGCCTGGGCTGGGGCTAGGTGAGTGGCTGCTGGCAGCTTGGAAGGGAGTTCCACCTAAGTAGAGTTCAGAAAAAAGCTTTCCTTATTAACTGTGAATTGATTAGACCATTAAATAAGAATTGAGGAGGAATACTCACTGTTGAACAGAATCGTATGTTTTACTAACACTGTGTGTTTTTCCCGTCTATGTCAACCAACAATGCAGTATAGAAAATTGAGGAATTAAAATATCAAAACATTATGAAGTAGGTATGATGATTCCACATTCCAAGTCATTGTGTGTTTATTTTGTAGGATAGATATAGCCAGGGGTGCTAGGCTGGTAAGTGGCTAAAATGCCAATGCATTAAAATGCTCTGAATATGCAAGTTGATCTGCTAAAGTAGCCCATAGGGGGAACATCAATTTGAAGACAAGGTTTTTGTTTTCATAGCCAGGTGAAGTTTCAACCCATCCTGCTGACGAGTGAAAAGGCCGTGATGTTTATATTATTTGGATATTTTTGTTTGTTTGTTTGTTTTTCAGAACAATTCATAGTAAGACTTTCAAAAGCAGTTTGGATCAAACAGTAAATTGGAGACTGGAAAAAGAAGAGTGGAATAAACAAAGCAAAATGTCACAAAACAATGAGTAATCAAAATGCTGTGTATACTTTTACATCAGTATTTTGTCACTGTGTTTTATCAAACCTCAAAGGTTCAGTCTCTTTTAAACACACTTTATGATCTGGGAGTGTGTTGTTCTTTAGCTGGATAGGGACTTTTGTGATCACCTGACACCCTTTTACAGGGTTCAGGGGGGTTTATTTGTTGTTTAAATGTCCAAGCGTGTTTAAAAATACAGTATGAATTCACATATAGTGATAAGCAACATAAAAATTAAGTTTGTGAAAGTGCTGTTGGGACTGGAAGATTGTACTGGTCAGTGGGTAAATATTCCCCCCCCCCCCCCCCAAAAAAAAAAAAAAAAAAAAAAAAAAAAAGCAATTGCTGCAGAATATATTTAAAGATGTTTTTTGGAGAACTTCAGTGCAGATCTAAATTAATATAGTACTGGTACTAAAAAAATAGAGATACCTGAGTTTATTGGAGGCAGAGTTAGTGTGTGGTGCGTTACTCGGCGCTCTTCTCTCAAGCTCGGGGAATGCTGAACTCAGTAGGCAGTGTCTGCATAGACTGCTATGGAGTTTGAATTGTTCCTGTAGTATCATCTTTTCCCAGGTTTTTTCCCCACTATCCATATTTGTCGTGTCTGTGACATCTCTGTAAGACTACTTCAGAGCCTGAGGTACCTCGCTGCTGCAGCGCCTATAGCTAGAATGCTACCTTTTTTTTTTTATATATTTCTTTTTTAACCCTTAATAATTAATAGCCATGGTAAATCCGAGTTCACTGTAAAAAGCAGCCATTTTAGTTTTTTCAGTTTTCATTATGACGTTATTAATGCTTGCTTATAATGATTTCGTGACTCTTTGGCCACCATTATTTTTAATTTATTTGAACACTCTGCTCACTTTACGGTTCTCCTTCATTGGGACTGCGTATAAAGCAGCTGTCACTTGCTAATACGAAGTGAAATTTCATGTCAGCAGGGCAATGATATGCTAAACTTGGGTTTATTTGTTTCAGAAAGATGTAATATATATTCTTAGGTAATGTACAAACATTTGAAATGTGTTAATAATGGAACTTTTATATAAATCTGTGAGATGCAGATGACATTTTTCTGTGAATTAGGACTGTTACATGCTAAGAGTAATTTTTCAGCTACAGTTCCCCAAAGTACAGTTTTTAGAAACATCAAAATGCATTCATATCATAGTTTCATTTATATAATTGTGGGGTTTATTTATTTTATATGAACATCATTCTTACCTTCAGAAAAACAAAGATGATGGTACTTTCCAACAATGAGCATTTATTTACTTGGAATGTAAATTTTACTTTCAAAGCTCTTTGATTAGAAAGAAAGAAAAGCAAACTGAGTATTATGAAATATAAAATTATTCAGTACTGATTTTATTAACCAGTAGATAATCCAGGGCACTTTAAGGTGCAATTTTTTTTCATCTTTTTAACAGGACTTTAAATTATAATGAACTTGTCTTGATGTGCATGTTAATTTGTGGTGAAAGGTGGTAAATGAGGAGTTACCCAAGATTTAAAGTCTAAGGAAAACAACTTGAAATTCATCTACTTCATCTTTTATGTAGCTAAGAGTGATATAAAATGGAGGAAGACAAAGACTCAGTTGAATGCTTAAGAGTGAAAAATGTATACGTTTTAAGTAATTCAGTTTTTTTTCCTGAAGAGAACAAAGGCTACAATTATATATGTCATCCTGATGTACCAAATCCTATTTAAATAATTATGAGATGTTTGGATTTTGGGTTTTTTTGTCTTACTCTAACTCACATATTATGCCATTGGGATAAATTACGTTGGTTCATTCCCATTTTACAAAGTGTGTGAGAAAAAAGATTAAGTGAGATGCTCAGGGGCATGAATAACACTGTGAGCAGAAAAAGGGGAAAAATATCTTTGCACTTAGATTAGTAACCCATTTTTATTTGTATTAGCTAGTATTTTCACTGTTGGTTTTCGCCTTCCTTATCTATTGTGTATGTAGCGTGTATTCTTAACTAATCAAAAATTATTTTAATTTTAAGCAAACTTTTCTGATTAGTGAAACTTCAACCCATCCATCACAAAGGAGAATTTCACTTCAGCTAATTCTGTGTCTTGCCTTCATCTAATTTTGTGGTGTTTCTGGCAAATACATAGTGCCTTTATCCATCACATAAATGTAATAATAATTTAGAAAACAAAACCAAATCCCCAAACTTAGAGTGCTTTATTTGTTGTTGCAAAATAGAATTTAAAAATATGAAGGTGAAGTCAAAAGCATGCTTTTACTGGGTTTTATTAACATAGGAATTACTCCTGTTCGAGCAGTTTGACAGCTTTATTAATATAATTTATTTAATAAAGAAGTCTGACACTGCTGGATTGGGGAGAACAAAAGATAGTTAAAGAAATAGGAAAAGTAGGCTTCAAGAAACAGAATAGTGGAGGATGAGTGAGTACTCTGAAACCTTAGAGATGAATGGTAAAAATAAAATAAGAAGGGGAGGAAAAAATGAGCTGAATTTGCCAAACTTTTTAGAAGTCATCTAACTCTCATTTATGAGCTGGAATAAGATCTCAGAAGTCAGTGATAGCCGTGTCTTTCATTGTCAATCAAAGCTCATTTTCTTACTGTGGTGACTCCTCAGAAAACATAAATACTACTTGACTGAGCATGTTTTAAGAAGACTTTCGCCTTACCAGCTAAACCCCATATTCACTGCGCAGAATCTTTTCCAGAGGTAGGATTTTTTGTGATTGTCTGAGTAGTACTCTAAATGAAAATTTACCACAGTCCTTATTACAGTAATGCTCTCTTACTTATTAGCGTCCTGTGGTGTCAGGAGATCTAATCATAAATCAGCATTCCATTGGGAAAAGGCAGCAGGCAAAATGCAGCCCCTGAGCTAATAAGCATGGATGTCCTTGCATCATGAAGGAAAAAAAAAATGTTTAACATGGTGTGGATATGACCCTTTCACACTTGTAAACCCAGAACAAATATTTCAGCCACCTTCTTGGTGTAAATCTGAAGGATTTTCATTATTCTAGCAGATGAGTGCTTTTGTGGGAGAAGTGCAGAAGGAAAATTGTGTTTCAAGTATGCTGTTGTGGTCACTTCATTCTTTGCAATACGGGTATTGGTAACTCACATTGCTTGTGCCAGAGCAATTTGCAGTCCCATGTGCAATATTTACAGTGTTTAGCAAAACATGAAGTAGCTAACACTTCCAGGCTGGCTTATTCAGATTATTCCAACCTTCTAAGTAATGTAAATCTTGTACTGCATTCATTAAAACCCTGAAACGATGATTTCTGTGTTTCTGAAATTCAGGGTACATCTCACTGTCAAAAATAAGTATTCCTTTTAGAGAATTATTTAGCCAACCTTCATTTAAAACATAAAGTTAAAATGCAGGGTTTGAGTTGTTGTGCTTTGCCCAAAAATCCTTCTCAGTCTTCAGGCAAGCACTCATTTAAGAGCTCTGTTTTTCTATCTGTAGCATGGAGGGTAATGGAATGAGTCTCTTCTACGCGTGATTGTTCAGTGTGTTTGCAAAAAATGATGCCACTTAAATATGGGCAGTGCTAAATATACATGTATAGATTATATGTGTGATGGCCAGCCTCATCTGTCCGTGGAGAACAGGAGTTTTTTACCCACCCATTTATACTGAGAAAGCAAAAAAACGTGTGTTACCCTCAGGTAACTGTAAAGTGCAGGATAAAGCCTTTAGAAATCATGGAAATTTAGAAAAAAATGCATGCAAGGAGTATTTTAAATTCCAGGTGATTTTCACTGTACATGGTTAATTAAAACAATCCCATCCATACATAATCTGAGTAATTTAAAAATCTGTTCGTAAAAGTTGAAACTTTTTATAGGGAGACAATGCTTGCAATTATTGGTGCCTCCAAGAAAATTAAACTATTGGTGTATCTAAATGAAGGCACTGAGAAAAAAATACTCATAGGAGTTTAAAATAGTAGTTAAACTGCATTAATTCACTTTGTGGGCACTCCTATTCAGAATTTTAGTGACCTTACTTTGGTTTCATTAGTTGATTTTTGGAAGCCATTACATCAAAGTAAAGCCATTACATTTCTAAAAATTGGAGTTTGCATAGGTATATTTATTAATCTTCACATTTTCTAATTAACATTTCTAGATTTGTGCTGTTAAATCCTTACCCAGACCATTTATATAGATGATTCAGATTTATAAAGGCTTTGGCTATCCTTAAGGTAGTGCCCCTCTGCAGAAGTCCCAGTGGAAGTCGAGCTCCTGGTCCCCTGTCACAGTCGTGGCTGCAAATGATGTTCATCTACAGAACTTATACCGCAGAATGCGGGGGGTGAATGTTTTGTTCAGGAGCTTCCAAATAATAATGATAAATTCTGAGTACAAGTAGATGCCCTATGTAAGTAAGCACTTTAATGGCACTGGTTTGTGAAGACCGTATGTGCTGACCTATTTTATAAGACATTTTATGATTTTTTTTTTTCTGTTCAGAACAGATGTAGCAAAACTAAGAAATCTAAACCAGAGTCTTCTGTCATGCCCTTTACATTGTAATTTACCATTAGTTTATCTTTTAGTCTGACAAAAAAGCTTGTTATGATTCCAGTTTGGAGGTGCCATTAACAAATTTAGGTCCAAGGGTCACTGTCCATCTTCAAGTCATGTACATGAAGCAGAAGGAATCAAGGCCCATCTGATACCATCTAGATCCAGTCCTACGTTAGTTTTGATTTGTGTGTAATACAGATTTAAATTCACAGCAGCCATTGGCCTATTCTTCCCTAGCCATGAAACTGCATCACAAAGAAGTTATGTTTCTCGTTGAATACTGAGCTCCCTTCCTTTTATGTCTTGAGACATATCCTGCATGTTATAGGTGTTTATGTTGTGGATCATTTTTTGTGTTTTCTCATGAACTAGACTTATGCAGCTGCTTTTTCCAGTCTTTCTTACGCTGGGATTGTATTTTTCTTGTGCTTACCATTTTCTGATGGACAGGGCTTAGGACTGTTTCAGTCCTAATGATGAACGTGATGTAGTTGTTCACAAAATGACTTTCCACACCACGTTGCTTTTAAAATGTATGCATAAGGTGTTGCCAGTTAGAAAGTTAGCCTAAACGTGACCTTTGGGTAAATGGTAAATCTGAGTAAAAGCTAATCTAATGGAGTCCTTATTTTTTTATGCCATGGTTTATTTGAATTCTAAAGCAGGAGTGAAGGCTTACATGGTGCCTGGTAATGTTCCTCCCAGACTTGAGAGGATGGCAGGTCAGTGGGAAGAGAGCCAAGCTTCATGCTTCTGCCAGCTTCATGTGCTTGCAGTTTCAGCTGGACTGTTCCTGTCAGGATCTCTTAACAGAGCAGATATTGTCATACATAAATGGGATTCAAATCAAATAGAAATTACTTTAGATTTTTTTTTTTTTTATCACTGTAATTCAGAAAGCTGAGTCCCTATAAAGTCCTATTAAATTTTGAAGTCTTTTTTCATGTATAAGCGTTACTCCATTTTTTTTATAATGGGAAAATGTTTGGGGAGATAACACAATAAGCTGTAACTGATCAAGCAATAGCAGATGAGGATTTTGTTTCCTAGTTGATTCACCTCCCTTTACCTTTTCCAGACAGAGAAATCTGTTATAGGTGGCTTGAGGGTAGAATGTGGCTCATTGATAGGGAGGATTTTGTGGAATTTATGGAGGGAAACTGAAAATGTGCTTCAACAAGTGGGGGAAAACAAGGCGCGTAAGGCAAGTAGACTGAGGTGTAGGAGTAGATGTGTCTTTACTTGGCTCTGTCCAACCGTTAATAAGTGCAGATTTCAGTCCTACTGGACTTCAATTAATAGCTCTTTGCTGTGAGAAGTAGACTCACTAAACAAGTGATTAAGAACTCGAAAGGAAAAAGAGCTAATCTGGCAAATATTATCTCTGTAGGCATACAGAAAAATAAATGCTTTGTTTTAAGAAACACACTACAACTGATTTGTGATCTTCCTTGATAAAGTAACAGTCTAGAGAGGTCATTTTTGACTCTCAAAACGAGTGTTGTACTGCCATCATTACCGCTTGTGCTGCAGTTCACAAGGCTTGTTTCCTAATTTAATTTTACTTAGAAATGGATTAAGCTATTCTTAAAGTTAGCCAAATGGAATGAAAGAGATATCATGCTCTTGTATTTCATAGTGTTACCAGGGTTCACCTATAGTTATACTAGAAAAAAAACAATTAGAAACCTTAATAATTTCATCTTGATGCAATCTCAACCACTGAAGCTTGACTAGTAAACACATAACACTGTATTTTTTATAACTGAAGATGATGTTCTGGTTGCCTGGCTTTATAGCTAAAGTAAGGCAAGGCTCCAGGTAGGCTATGTTCACTCTAACTGCATCATGCAAACGAGATGAGGGAAATTTACCCCTATATGCTTTTTCTTTTACAATACCTTTAAAATTCTTTTAAGAGGAGAAAAGATTTTATTTATTCTATTAAGAGACTGTATGGCGTGTTTTCTCTTTGTGCTTCCTTTTTTTGCAAAATATATTCCCTGTGCTTTTTCATATTTAGAACATGTTTCAGTTTGAAATGGAAGCCTAAAGGTTTTTCTGACGAATTGCTGGGGTCTATGAATTTGTATGGTTCGTTTGTGCTCTCCATAGGAAAGCTGAATTTGCTGGTGCGTAATTTGGTTGTGTTGGAAATGCAGTTATATTTTAAAGTGATACCTAGTCCGTGTAATATTTTTTCTATCAGTGTCAATGTATTTGGAAGACTGAGTCTCTGTAAGGTTGAAAAGAGTCACTTCAGGAAATAAAAATAAATTGTATGTAGAAGTTTGCGAAGGGAAGCTTCAGTGGCTGGTGAAGGCTGTTAGAGAAGTACTGAGGGGAGGAAAGGAGCTGTTTAATACTGACTTTTCCTGTAGCCTAACAATTTATTCATGCAGTGGACCTTGCAAGCCCAATCCACAGATGCTATTTTCTGCTCCTTACTGAATAAAACTCAGTGCTGGGTCCTGAGTGTAAAGATTAATTAGTCAGTGAGTGTTAAAGGTCTGTTAAAGCCATTATGGCGTATGTCCACAGAGACAAATAGGGGCTATAAAACATTGTGTTCGAAACCTAATTTTACATGTGTATTTTTCATTAATAATAATGATGGTAGTAATAACTATAGTCTTTTCATCCTGAAAGCTCTCAAAGGACTAAATGCATAGTGCAGTGCATACTGCGTAGGAAGGTTCATGCTTTCCATCAGTGAAACGCAGTCCTGAAGGCATCTTTCAAGGTACGTCGGGCTCAGGTTATTGCTGGCCGCTGCACAGCCAGCTGTGCAACGCAGATCATCCGAAGGAAGCTTTATTTTAATCCAAAAATAGCTGTTTCTGGAGTGGAGTGGACTAGGATATGCGTGTCAGTTTGTTCAAAATGGCAACCAAAGAAGTGCGTATTGTTAGATACATTTCACTTTTTTTAGTTTGTCTTCAAAAATGTATTCTTCCAGTTGGTTGCCAGCTTTCAAATGAGCTCTGAGTTAATCCAGTGTTGAATGTTTGACTTTTTACCAGAATTTTTTAGCTAATCTAATAATATTTAGCTAGTGGCATAGATGGGAAGAGCTTTTTGTAAATATAAGCATATGCATGAGTTGAAAATACTCTTGCTCATTTCTCTGGACTAAGCTGTGACTCTTCTGTGCATACTGAAAATGAATGTCTGCATTACCAGCAGCTTTAAAAGTGAAGTTCTCCTCTTTGCATGTTTTGCAGACTTCAGTGGGCTTTTGTGGCATTCTTGTGTATGTTTTTTTGTTTTGGTTTGGTTTCGGAAAACTGGTTGGTGAAGCTTAAGTCGATTTGGATAAGTGAAGTAGCAGATATGGCCTCTCTCTTACATTTGTAACTGTTCCAGTATGTAAAACTAGAGTTGGTTATAATACACGTAAAAGTATTCCTTCTTTTCTCTCAACCAAATGACATTTAAACAGGGAAGGAAGTCCCTATAGATGCTTCCAAAGTATGTTGTGGATTTGTTTACCCCATTATGTCCACCTGTGTGGAACTCGTTTGATTACTGTAAGCCTCATTTTCAAAGCTGACTATATAAAGTCTCTGTCTGGTTACAAATGAAAGAAATTGTCAACATGATTGGAAGGAAACTGCTTCTTCTACTTTGGACACTTGTGTTGTCTAGGATTTTCATCACAGTGCCATACTTGGATCAGAAGATAACAAGATACAATGTATCTTAAATGTAGGAGAAAAAAAGATGACATTGTTCATATCAAAGCAATGGGCTGTCGGGTCAGATTCCCGGATATTTTATGTCAGAATGCTTTCTGGACTCCTTGTTACACATTGATATCTTAGGTAATTTTAAATGTTTGTTGGTTCTTTCAGTAATGGAGGGAAAGGCTTGCATTCAACAGTATGTGCGTAAGTGTTCTGGGGGTTTCTTCCTCTCTTTTAATTTGTCTACCTCCTGCATTTTTTAATGGAAGTTTGTTCCTTTAGGAGCAACAGTAAGCTGTTGTGTTGATGTCAAACATGGAAAGCATGGACAAGAAAAGGAAAGATGATGTTTTGTTGAACAGGCTGCCAGTGCAAAAAAACACATAAAAATATGTAGAGATGATAGTTGCTTTAGTGTCTATGTTAAATGAAGCTATGATGCAGTAAGGGAAGGCTGTTCTTGGAAGGAAGATGAAAGACAAAAAGTTTAAAATTTAGTGGCTCTTACCAGATTTCTAACTGCAATTCCATGATTAATAACTAATTATATGAATATTTTGGAGCCTCCATGGATAGTCATACTGGAGGCTTCAAGAATTTAGCACTCTCTCTAAAGAAATTGAATTAATCACTCACTTTAGCAATGTATTTATATTAGCTAGTGAATGAAAGAAGTTAAAGGGCTAATAGATCTAGTGAGTGAAGCACTTGCTTCTCAGCTGTAGGTCAAGCAGCAACTGCAGATCTCTGAGGAGCACTTATCCTGGAGACAACTTGGTCTCAGCGTGCTGAAGTGACTGACAGAGCCAAGGGTATGACTGACAGCTGTATTTTTTGGACCTCATCAGAATACCTAATGCTGCTTGAAGCCCTATCCAAATATTTCACATCTTGTAATGAAAGCTCACTAACAGAGGTATAATCTCTTAAAATAAGATTAGTTTGTAGAAACACACTCTATTTCTAAAATAGCATCAAAAAGAATTGTTTATTTTAGGGTCTAGTTCTTTTTTTGAGTATCTAATTTTATTCATATTCTAATTAATTCAGTTGCATAGGAATTGTGAGTGCTACAGAAGACTTTCAGTAATTCAGAATATTTCAGATGCCTCATTTGCCTTTCAGTGCGGCAGTCTATCAACAGTACACCAGAATAATACGTGTATTAAAATTAATACTGGTGCATGACATTTTTTCAGATGTATGCCCATAATTCCTTAGTCATGTGTATAATAAAAGTCCCTCACAAATATTCAAAATAGTTACAAACAGTTGCAATTTGGGCCAAATATTTTAATATACATTGAAAGGACAATTGATAATCAAAAATTGCAAAATTGGAGAATGCTTGTTCCTAGTCATAATCTTTGATTTAGTTTTTGGCTTTTTCAGCACTTCCCCATTTTGCTCAGTATTTCTTGCAATTCATGTGTTTGTATTTTGATGTAAATATATATTGCTTACTCATGATTAGAAAAGCCAGTGCAGACTATTGACTTTCAAGATGTGAATCATCATATAGAGCAGAGAAGGAAAAGTGTTCACAATATATAGGGCAGGGTCAAAATGTGTTTGCAATTTGCAAACAGTAAGTAAGAACAGTAAAAGCTTTTAACAATAATTGTTTCAAGGAAAAAATAATGTCTTGGTAATCTCAGTCACTGGGGACTGAGAAGAAGCAGCAATGGTCTTTGCAGATGGACAGCGATACCGCATTGTGGCTTTTTTGCCTTAAACTTCTAAATCGCCATTTCAGCCTTTTGCTGCAAAACTAGGCTTGACTGTTTCATTATTTACATGTAGTATGAATTCGGTTCTTGTAATAGTAAGTCTTCTCACCATTTCATTGTTTCACTGCATGCTTTTTTATAGATTCTAGCCTTTTCATTTTTATTGGAAAAATAAAAATATTTAGAATACGACAAATTAAGCTAATTTTTTACTGTTGCTTTTAAAATCTTAATGATGTATGTATTATTTTATAAATTACATGAATGGCTCATGTCTAATGTTAATAATAACACTACCATTAACAAAAGAAAGTGGAGTTTTGAGTAGTGAATCTTGTATACCTCATGTATGGTTATTTCAGAGGGATTAGAGACTAACAAAAGGCAGAAACAATATATAATTTAATGCATACAGTATGGCTAGGAAGTAAAGTGCCAGAAGTGGCATCTCAATTTAGACAGAAATTTGCTGGATTCATTCTAAAAACCTCCACAAATACTACAAATTCAGGCTGTGAATATAACATTGTAGGGTAGCAATTTATAATACCATATTTTTTTTTATGGCGCTGCTGATTAGCAGTTTCACTGTGGTGCCTTAAAGCTCGACTTTTTGTGAAGTAGACATTTTATGGAATAGCAATGGCCAACAATTACACACGCCATAGTTTTTGTCGTTTTCATATGGGTATCATTTATTAACAGCAACATCTAAATTAGCATTTCAGAGATTTTTCAGGCTAGATTCTTTTAACTGCTCCTTCTCACAAAGTCTTAATCTCCTTCACAGCACAGACCTGTGAAGTATAGGAAATGACTACGGGGGAGCATAGATATGCCTTCTAATGAGGGTGGTCGCGATGTGGACTTCCTTGGAGTGACAGCATCCCCTCCCCTCTCCCTCCCCCCTCCCCCCTCCAAGATGAGACATGAGCCAGGCAGCAGAGGGGTCTGTGCGGCGAAGGCGCGAGGTGCAGGGTTGCAGTCAGAAGCGGCTTGTGCAGGCAGCAGAGGGAACACGAGGCTCGGCAGTGGGCTGGCCGAAGCCACGAGGGCTCACCTGTTCCTTCGTGGAGCTCTGTGAGGACCAGCTGTCCTGAACGGGTGGGACTGGAGCTCACAGAGGGACCCTGTGGGTGCGCGGGTCCCTGCGGCAGCGGGGTGCAGTTACCAGCTCAGCACTGGCTCTGCCGTCCTTTGTGTGCAGACCCAATGCCTGCATTGCTGCATCAGTGATAACCAGGCGAAATATATGTCTTGGCATCAGCCTCCTTTAAAGGGTTTAGGTGCTGGGGCCTCCTCGTGGCTTTGGAATCAATCTTTGACCTATGTCACGGTTGTTACAGTAGGTATTAATACAAAATAATAAATTTGTGTAGTGTTCAACTTTTCTGTAGCTGTCTATCAGAAAGTTCTAAAGTGGATTTCTTTAAAGACTCCCTGTCTCCTGAGGAAAAGGGGATAAGGCAGTGTGTCCCTGGACAGGATCTATGACTCATTATGTCAATCAAACTCCACTTCAGAAGGGAATAAAGAGATTTGTATCTCAAAGCTGTGCATAACGACTTCTTGGCTTTTCATTTCATATTTATGAGCGGTTTACTTTGAAGTGTTTATCAGGCAATACGCAGAAACATGAGAGAGCATTGCCTGAAACCATGTTCAAGTGTCTAATCTGTTAAATGCTTGCTGAGCAGGCTAGTTCATCAGTGCATGCAATGCAAAAAAGAGGAAAAAAATAAACTTTCTGGGTTTTTGAGGTTTTGAAGCAGAATCTTTATATTAACAATATAAAAAGGATTAATAATGCCAAGCATTTTGAAATAAATGTAATATATGAGACTTACAAAAGTTGGTTATGTTCTGTGTTAAGTAGATAAATAGTTCTTTGCTTGAAATGGAGCCTGACAGTACTTAATACCAAAACTATACAGTGCCACATCTGCTCTTAAGACAGGAGTATACAGTGACCACAAGATTCGCACTGTTAATTTTGAAAGCTTGAGGCATTCATAAAAGCAGACATCTGTAGGGTTCTTTTCCCCCTTCCAAAAAGGGCAGTGTGCTGATAACAGAAGTGTTAAAAACTGAAAAAAGAAGAGCAGTGGCATTAGCCCGCAATGGGAACAAATTTTTCAGCAGTATTACCCATTAGCTGTGTGCTGTGCCTGCAGTGGAACTCTGAAGAGGCAAGTATTGTTAAATAGGTCAAAGATAAAAAGCCAGCATTTTAGGTAAAGTGGAAACAAAATGACAGTGTTTTTCTCATTTGAATATAGCCCCAGTGGATTAGCTAGGAAACAGCATGTGCCTGATGATCATTGTTTCAGTTGCCTGTTCACAAATTTTCTGCTGCCAGCCCTCTGAAGTCAAGCTCCACTTCTGGCTAGATGTGACTCCTCAAGCCAGTCCTGGAAAGGAGGGACATGGAGACCGCAGTGGTAGCAAGAGCACTCCAGCTTCAGCCCCCAAAACCACATTGGAGAATTATGGGGTCAGTGCACAGTATTTACTTGGGTGAGCAGTTGCTGAGGACGTGTGGTACATGGTGTCCACGCACGTTATGCTGCATTTAATTTTAAAAGCAACTTTACTTTAGATCTCATTTTCAAACTTATTCTTAGATATTAGTAATTTTAAAAAGAATCAACAGGAAAAGTATTAGTGCAATGCTTGATTTTTACCAGACCATCTTTCATGCCATTTTATGATCTTGTGTAAATCATTTCTGCTTAAAAAAAAAAAAATAAAATAAAATGTATCTTTCCCCTCTACAGAGATAGTTGACTTTGAATGACTTGATTTGTGGGTCCCCCATTTTGAACTTCCTAAAGTTATCCCTAAAAAGTCTTAGAGGACCGCAGCTGATTAGTACTGTGCACTTCTGATCATCTAGCCTTTTGACTTTCCAGATCAAAAATCCTTGTAAACCTTTGGGTTGTCTACTGCTTTGGGTTGAGGTTCTTTCTTTTGGCTTCCCCTTTGCAGGGTGAAATGACTTTCTCCTTGATTATATATCCATGCACATTGTTTGCCAAACTCCCAGTTGGGGAAAAAAAAAGTATACCAAAAAAACCCCAACCAAAACTATAAAACATATGCTGTGGTCAGTTTCCATGACCAAAGTAAGTTGTAGGAGAACTTAAATCAAGGGTGGTTTTCCAACATGTATCCCTGCTTCCAGCTCTGCATTAAAGAGATGACAAAGAAAATAGAGCAAGCAAAAACCTTTGAGGACCACAAATCTGAAATTTAAATAGATGTGCTGGCAAGTTCTAATATGCTTAGTAGAATCAGAGGTTCATCAGTCTAAAAGTGATGGATAAATCTGTGAAGTCCCCAGAGCCTGTCATGGTAGCTTAAGCTGTCTGAAGCTACTGGCCAGCTTAGCTCATGTGCTCTATCACACCAGTAATGAGGAAAACTTTTTTTTTTTTTTTTTTTAAGATGGTGACTGAATGACCACAGGCACAGAGATGTGCAACAGTACCATGCAGCCACAGTGTTTCTGTCAGTATTCACATAATGGGAAGACTGGAGCAGAATGGGCAGGCTCTCTCATCTTGAGGTATCCTGTAAGCAGGAGATATATTTTTTTTTTCCATCCCTAGTCTTCAGTGCTGTCCTTACCTTCATACCCCATAGTCCCTTTCAAAACAAACCTGCTTTTTGGTTAAACAGTGCTTGTGACTCCCATATAGATGAAGAGGAGATACATGAATTAGCCTAAAATGCTTCTTTGCAAATGGTTGGTAGGTTAAAATGTGTGAACTGGTCTGGGGATTAATAAATAATCCAGTCTAATCTCCCTCTTGTTAAATCCAAAGAATGCTATAATTGGAGTCTGTAAAGTAAAAAAGAATAATAATAAACTTTAAAAAAATAATGGCATCGTATGATGCTTAGGTATACTTGACCTTTATCAGTGAGATGTGAATTTATCAATTCACCTGATCTGCAAGGCACTTATGAAGCAAGTAAAGGCACTTACAAAGTGAGATGACGTGTGTGTTAAAAATAGGCAGATAACACAGCCTGCACAGTAACTCTCTTTCAAATGAACCAAATTCTGGTCTGGCTGTCTTTATAGTATTTACTGTGTTATTTCCTAACAGTAATGCCTCACTAACGTTTTGGGTTTAGACTGATGATTTTTAATGCAGAACCAAACAATTGAGAAGGGCTAGGTAGTAAAATGTTTTTTATTACAACTGGGTTTTCTGTAGAACAGTTGACCTAGTGGGGGAAAAATCAGTTTTTTAAAATCAGTTTTAAAAAATCAAGGTTAACATTTTCCCACACATTTATCAAACTGCTTGTTTTAGTTGAGGTATCTCGATATCGCCTCTTGGGAGGACGCACACCACTACCTGTTAAATGCAAGGCTGAAGGTGATGGCTGGAGCTTAACTCGCTGCTTGGCACATACGCATCTCCGTTCCATCATTAACCAAATGAAAGTCAGTGCCAGAACTCCTTCACACCTTAGACGAAAATGGAAGGGAAAGGACAACAGAAGGGCAATAACTGGCCCTATTGTTAAAATGTAGTTTTATAAAAACAAAGACATCATTTCAAACAGCAGAAAGTTGGAATAGACATAATCTATAAGCTATTTATTGGCACAGACCACCAATCTTCACTTCTCTTCATTGAAGGAGAAGGGAAAAGTAATCTACATTAAAATTAAAACACTGGAACTGAAATTCTAAGCCACTGGAACAGACAGAAATTTAGATAAAACAGAGAAACAGACTGCGTTAGCCAAGCAGAGCGGTGCGGCTGGGGTAGAAGGGCACATTGGCACAGCAGGGACCTGCCAGCACAGCGGCCCTGCGGCAACAGGCTGAAATGATGTTGCACCTGGGGATACAGTGGCTAGCAAAAAGAAAATCAGAAGAGCAGCAGGTTTTGTGCGTGTGCAAAATGCCACTGTAGGGAAGGAAAAGAGGTGCATGGACGGAGATAATGTTTCTTCCTTCCATTGTACTGTGGAAGCCTGGTAAAAAACGAGTCGGTTCCAGTGATGGAACTGATGGGTTTGCTGCACTATTGCCTGTAGCATTGCAGCTGTTGTACATGCCTGAAGGGCCGGGATGCACTCAGTTTCTGTGTTCAGAATTGTATATGCAGTCCACAGATTATAGTCGTTGGTAGATAAAAGAAATCCTGTATTAAGGGTGTATATTTCATCTGTAGCAAAGTTCAGGACCAATAGCAATCTGAATTGGTGCCAACAGTTCCATTTATAATACCACAACTGACTGGCCGTGAAAATAACTAATTATTTTGCTAGGATTAAAAATGAAAAGCTGAAAGCAATTTATAATTCAATCAAATAAATAAAGACGTTTCCTGATCTCTTCATAAAATGAACACAAATGATGAATAAAAGAAAATGTGCTTGTGTCTGTTTCTTAGTAGGTATACCATCTCAAAGAGCCTAATCTGTTTCCCTTGATACTGAATTATAATATCTTTTTTTTTTTCAAAATTTCAGTGCTCAAAATAATCTAATGTCATTATTCTTTAAGTTAGGCATAAAGTTGTATAGATTTCTTCAATAAGCTTTTTTAATTCCTATAGTGCTCCATTTAAATTGTTTGAATTTTTTGGGGAGCTCTTCTTTCCATTTTAGATTAATTCCTTTATCAGTCCCCAAAGTTATTCTGATTGTCCACCTAGCAGAATTAGAAATGCAGAGTTAAAGGCTGGCATCTCTGGCATTTCTAAAACCTGTTATGAGCAACATCATTCAGAATGTAAACACAGAGGTTCTAAGCAAATAATGGTTTAAACTTCTTTTTTTCTACTGTACAGAATACCATTTACATTGCCATTATTTCTAGGTGGCATGATGTTTACAGTGAAGAAGCACCTTGTGACTAAACAGCTGACAGCTGCTAGTGCTAAGAAATCTTTATATGTGCCTGGGGACCTTCGTAAAATATAGAGTATCCATGTTCCTAACTTGTGTAGCAAGGTGTAAAAGAAAACAATTAAGGTTTTGTCTGTGATGACAGCTGATTCAGGTTTTCTGAGAGTTCCCAATTAAACAGGTATGAAAGATGAAAGCTTATTACCTGTGACTTCTACTGGTTTTTTGAGCACAGTTTATTTATCAAGTCATGAGCAGTGGTTTATTTTTTACTGCTTTTTAAATCTTGATTGAACAGTATAAAAATAAGAAAAGGCTTTTCATTAATTCAGCAAATTATCACCAGCTAATTTATCCCCTGGTAGTTTCCTACAGATTTTCATTATATATATACTTATGGCCAACTGAGGTGTATTGGGTTTGGGGTTTGCATTTTTTTTTTTTTTTTTTTTTTTTTTTTATGGAGACCAAGGAAAACTCTCTATCCTTTTCTGACATAACTAAAATGCTTTTACAACAGGAGACCAACATCTTCATGAGCTAGATTAGAATGCAAATGACTTGTATGATTTTTTTAGTGGTAGAAATGGTGATTTTAGATTCTGTGGTCTAATTGTTGTACGTCTTTGTGCCAAATGAGCCTAACTGCACTGCAAACATGGACAGTCAATACAGATACTAAATGCTAGGTCTATATGGGATAGCACTTTATTCTCTCCTCCTGCTGTCTTGAAGTTTGCATTTTCCATGGAGCTGTAGTTGCTGTTACTTCATAAGAAAATACTATGCTAGTGTGACAGGAGATACTGTCAGGTGTTGAGCAGGTTGTTTAACATGAAAAAGCAATTTGAAATTAATTATTTCTGTGCTCTTTCATGGTAGCTATCACTTTATGTACACAAATGCAGTATATTCTTAATCTTTCTTGTGCTTCTGTGATGAATTTTATTTAGAAATTCATGATCTCTAAAAAGGAAACAGGCCTACACCAAAATTATTCCATTGTTTGAGTCATTTTGGACTGGAATAGAAAATATGCATTTTAACACCTTTTCATAAGATTCTATCAAAATAAAAATAAAAATAAACACCCAACCCAAACCCCCTCCAAAACCCACTGTTACTTTGTTGGTGTTTGGAGCGGAGCTGGGAAGTTTACAGCAAGAACGTTATTACTTCCCACAATGCTTCACATTCTGTTCTTTCTCTGCTGCTTGTAAAAGAAAAAATAATAGGGACTGTATTTTAGACATTGATAACCACATTCTTCTTGGAGTCTATCACAGTACATAGCTGTGAGCAGGTACAGATTTTATCCCAAAAATGTACTGTCACTGCAAAGATTCGTTAGATCATTTGGATAGTTGTGTTGGCACAATGTTGTCACCTTACTTTACAGATGAAAAGAACAGAATTTGTGCTTTTTTTCCCCCAGTCACTGTTTTGGGGGGACGCTTCCAGTCTGTTTTTTCAGTATGTGGAATTTAGTTTCTACTAGTGCCCAGTGCAGCACAACAACCTAGTTGTTAACCTTGTACTTTTGTGAGTCCCTTTTGGCATGAGTAATGTGGCACAACTGATTTCAGGATGCTAAAACATCTACTGTCATATCTGCAGAAGCGTTTCCAGTGTGGTTCACATAGGAAAAAAGTGTATGGTTGTAGTTTAAAATAGAAAACATTTCTCAACTTTTCTTGTCACTTTAACAAAAAGTGCAGAAAATCAGATTAGAGTTGGTTTAGATTACTGGCCATATTCATTGTGTCGCTAGACACTAGGTAGCCCTAAAAAGAGTAGATTTTCTTCCCTTCTGCTGGAGGTTGCCCAGGAAGCCACCATTGACACGGACATACTTATGCAAATGTAGGTATGCATTGTGCTTGTTTAGCACACAAAACCCTGGGGATTTTTTAATTTGATTTTGATCACAAAGCAGTCATTGCCTTCTAAATGATAGATGGTGCATTTCATTAGAAATAAGTAGATACATGGAGAGGCCTGAAGTTGCTTTGAGAAAGGAAGACCTTATTTGCATGTTAATGTGTCGTGTATACTTGAGTTTACACACATTAATGATGGTAACACCTCAAAACTTTGATAGATGGAACTATTTAGGTTGATATTTGCCATGAATTTTGTGTGCTTTGGGTTGATTTCTTTGGAGACCAGGGAGTGTCTGACTGGTTCTGGGAATGATACTGGAGAAAGGGCATTGTTGCCTGCAGGAAAAGCATCACATGCCCACTGTATTGATCAAACCGAAGCATATCCATCCCTTGAATCAGAGATTCCATGTTGGGAAAAATCTTTCCCCGCTGTCTGTCTGTGCCTCTCTGCTGAAATATGGCAGAGTCACAGGAGGTTGGCTGCAGGACCGGTAAGAGCTTGTGTGTGAGCCGGCCAGTGCCAGGGAGGCGCAGCTCTGAATCTGCTTTCAGTGGCACCTAACGGGCAAGGAGGAGGAGGACAAGTGCACCTAGGCAGGGCATGCAAGGGTGAAGCAGCAGGGGAATTGCTTGGAGCATGGAGTACTTTTTTTCCCTGTCTTCTCCAGTTTTCAAAATGGACAGATCTATAGGAACAACACATCCCTTCGTAATGAATGAAGCTGTTCTCCTTTTAGTGGTTCTTGGAGCTTGGATAAGTTGGAAAGCTTACAATAAAAGAAAGACTGCCTACAAAAATAAAACATTAGTCTGAAGAATTACATTTTAACCTGGGCTGTATTGGGTACATAATAAATAGGAAGCATGCTTTCCACCTAGCTCTGTCCTCTTGTCCTCCCAAATCTGATTTTTTCCTTAAGCAACATCAGCATTTGAGGAGCAAACAATAAATGCATACTTTGCCCTAAACCCACGTATCATTAAAAAGAAGTTAATCACCATAAGGTGATGCCAGAAAGTTTTTAGATGGCAATTGTTCTGCCAAAATTATCCTGTGCTCTGGAAGGAGGCTCTTCTGTTCTCCCTTTCCTTAGTTTAAAAGCTATAAAATGGGGATGATAAAAGCTTACCTCACAAGAAGGTGGAGAGAAATAAAGTAGTGTTTGAGATGCTCTCAGAGACACTACATTCAGCACAACCATAAAAAATTTGTATGAAGTAATTAAAAATACCGTATTCTCTTTTTCATACATAAAGACTGAATGAGGAAGGTTAAAAAAAATATTTGAGAGTAACTCCACAGTCACTTCACTCAAGGAGGAAATTCTACTGAAAAAACAGTATATGATCACATAACTGAAGATTCTATAATATTGTGAGCTAGAGTGACATCTCATTAGATGCCTGGTTTTATAAACCTAATGTGGTTTTATTAAGTGGATATGAATCTGCTGGTTTAATACTGTCAGCAGAGTTTTTGTCTAAACAGAGAAACATCCGTGTGTGGTGTTAGGCTTGTGCTGTGCTTTAACCCAACCGGCAGCTCAGCCCCGCACAGCCGCTCACTCCCCCCACATCGGGATGGGGGTGGGGATCAGAAGGAAAAAATAAGAAAACTCGTGGGCTGAGACGAAGACAGTTTAATAGGTAACGGAAAAGCCACGCACGGAAGCAAAGCAGAGCAAGGGACTCATTCCCCACTGCCCACGGGCAGGCAGGTGCTCAGCCACCCCCAGGACAGCAGGGCTCCATCACACCTAGCGGTTACATGGGGAGACAAATGCTATTACTCCAAACGTCCTCCACTTCTTTTCCACAGTTTTATATGCTGCACATGATGCCAAAATGTTTGGGGAATATCTCTTTGGTCACTTGGGGTCAGCTGTCCTGGCTGTGCCCCCTCCCAGCTCCTTGTGCCCCCCATCCTGCTCGCTGGTGGGGCAGGGTGGGCAGCAGCAAGGGCCGTGGCTCTGCGGGAGCACTGCTCAGTGATGAGGAAAACATCCCTGTGTTACCAACACTGTTTCCAGCACAAATCCAAAACACAGCCCCATAGTAGCTACTGTGAAGAAAATTAACTCTATCCCAGTGAAGACCAGCACAGCTTGGGGATCTCCAGGTCAGAAAGAAGCAAGGCAAAAAGAGGATTATAAAAAAGGCAATTAAAGGATTTTGCTGTCATTGATGACAGAAGCTAGAAAATATATTTCTTATTCGAACCACATGTTGCAGTGTGTGTATGGATTTCTCTTTGCTGCTTCTGCTCAGTTTGCTGCAAAAGGGACTGAGGCTGCCAGAGTTTCACTTTTGAGAAAATAATTGTGCTGCTGTTGAATCCTAAAAATTGTCTGCATACTGCAGAATTTCACATTGTACGTGTACATTCTAAATTTTAGGATTCCCGGATGGGGTTTGTGTGTACGTATGCACATGTGGGCTGGGTGACAGCATGTCAGAGGTGGCCCTCAGGACCTCACTGGCATTCCCAGACTTCCCAGTAACCTCTCTAAGGCATTTTCTGATGTCTTTGTCACAAATGTGCTCTATGAAAGTAAGATTTATCATCATTAAGTGATTAAAGTTCCCATTCGCATAGTTATAAAGTGTTTAGCTTTCCTGACTGGCAATACCTGGAATTTAATAATCTTAAATAAAATATGTTATCTGCTAATAACCTTAGTAGGCGTTAACAGAAACATATAGGAGGCCCTGCTAGGGTTAACCCCCAGCTATAGATTTTAAAACCTAGAACAAGGTATAGTTTTTTCATTATTTTTATTTTCTATCTTCCTACTTCTCTGGTATTCTTAGTGTTTGATCAGTGGAGAGTTTGTTCCTCACTACCAAAGCACTGTCATTAGGGAAAGACGGTTACAGAGTTAGGAAATAGGAGTGTGAGGAGACTTCACGTAAACGGCTCAGTTTACGTAGTAACATGGGTGAATGTTTTAAAGGGGAGGGAAAGCTAGCCTGTAAACCTGCTGTAGGTAGGTGAGTCTCATGGCGAGAGTGGCAAGTATCTCCTCTTCTATCCCTGCCATCCTGACCCGTGGCATGTTTCCTTTCCAGTGCAAGAAGAGCCTATCTTTTCCATGTGCTTTTCTTTTTGAATTTGCGCTTTCTTCAGAAATGGAATATTGCAGTCATTGTAATATCAATGATGTTAAGAGAGAGAATTTTCCAGGCATGTTTCATGCTAATATTAAATTTGTCACAAAGTCTATTCATTGTGATTATGTGGTTAAAATTCCTGTGTGTTGCACAGAAAAGATGATTCTGATTTAAGTATATTTAAACCACCCAAAAGATGCAGTACATTTTATAATGATATATTAAGGAGGGAGAGGGGGACATTTATAAAAGAAAGGGCTAACACTAATACAATTTTTGCAATAATAAATTCAAAAAAATAAAATAACACACAAGTTTCAAAAATGCAGGAAGACAGTAGTATATCCCTCAGCTTAGGTTTGGCGTCTCGGGAAGATGAACAAAAAGGGTAAATGTTAAAAATCTGTACATAAGTGGATATAAAAAAAGAGACTGTAATCATCTATTCTCCCTGTCATTACAATAAATGAATGCATAAAGAATTAAGATAATTCTTAATTATAATAATGCAAAATTCCAGTTTGTTGAAAAGAATGACCTCTTCATATACCACAGATGGGAGCTAAATTGTGGTACTCATACCAGCAAAAGTGATTATAGCTGTGAACGTAATAAAAATTTGAGAAGGGATGGAATGTCTTAAATAAATGTATTCTTGTTATCCTTACTTCTTGTAATTGATTATAGTAGCAAAGAACATGCGAGTTATCCTTTTGATTTTAGACTTAGCCCAGTTTTGAACTGCTGATCCAGTGTTGAAGGCAAATTTATCATATCTGTGCATTACTGGTTTCAGATATCTTCCTCGGAGGCATCTTGTAGTGATCACAGCTGGATTAGATTAATCTTCAGAAGGGCAATTCATGCAATTTATAATTACTCAAATGAGACCGCTGCCTAGAGGTTAGGTGAAAATAACCTTTGCATATATGGTAATGCTTTTTAGTCTTAGCTGAGATAATGAGTAGCATTGTACATTGTTGAATTAAACACACTTTTAGTAAGTATTTATATACTAAATAAATAATAAATCTATGTAAAAGGAAATGTGCTCAAAAGATAATAATGTACTAATTAAAAGGAAAATATCTTTTCTACTCTATTGAGAGACTATTCACAGCATGTTGATTATGGGCAATGATGATCAAGTACATAACATATTACACTTCTAAACTGGTATACTACTGGTCTATTTTTGTATGAGAGACTACATACACTTTAAGGGAGCAGCTGGTTTTAATTGCTTTTCTTTAATGAGAACGATCCAGTGATTTCTGCAGGTGGGGCTGAAAGGACTGGGGATGGAGGCTAGTAAGCTCTGTTGCATTAAAAAGGCAGAAAACCTAGTGACATTTTCTTTTTTGTGGTGTGTTCTTTGAGAGAAAGAGGTTTCTTTCTTTTCCACCAATAAGGGTCTGATGTTACTTATCTCTTCACTTAGCATCACCAGCAATGTAGTAGAAGCTACAAGAATCTGAAAGAAAACACCCTTAAGTTTTAAATGTGCACGAATGGATTCTGCCTGCACATTGCAGTCTTACTTTGCAAGTGAAGTTTCAGTAAAACGCAGTTACTTTCAACTCCAAGCAAGCCCTAGAGATAGACTACGCTGTGTAACGCTGTAAGAAGCCATCCGTCTGCCTTGCCTGCTAGCGCCAGTAGTGCGGTTTAGCTCATGGACCAGATTTCTCTCTGTGAATACACAGCGGTACAATTCAAATTCCCAGCACATGGCAAGCAACAGGTACTGCTGCCCTCCTTCCTTCGCTTTTCTTCTGGGAGGTCTTGATTTGCTTAACCTCCTTATCCCTTAAAGAGCTGTGAGGAAGATACTTCTTGAAGGAGATGCTAAATCTTAAACTCAGATCAGCCTGTGTCTATGGGTCTTCACTCCAGCTCATCAGTGCTGTAGTTTCTGCTGGCAGTGGGGGCGAGGAAGGCTGCCTTGTTCTTGGTGACCTTTCTGTCATCACGATCCCATATAGTGTATTCTCACAGTATGAGTGGGTATGAAATAAGTCAGATTATTTTTTTCTTCATTATTGGTAAGACTATACTTTATTTACAAAGTAAGAGTAGGGTTCTTTCTGCTGTGAATTATTGGATAAATGATTTCCGTGCATGCAGAACTGCATTTATCATCTATATGAATTTACAAGTGTGGTCTACTAATGCCATTAATACCTTAATGCATAATAGTGGCTGAGCAAGTGTGATTATTATATTAATGAAAGCAGTTCATATGCTATTCAAGACGTGGTGGGCAGTTTCATTTTAGGGAAATGAGGTGTGTGGGAGAACACGATCCAGATTAAGAAAAGGTCTGGGGAGCATAACCTTAGTGTTTCTGTCTCCTTTTCCTCAGATATTACAGTAAGCTAAGGGCTATGAAGTTATCAGGTAGTATAATAGATAGATAGATAGATAGATCTGAAAAATGCTTTTGCATTTTTATGTATGTATAAAATCCATGTATGTACATAGATGTGAAAAACTTCTCCAAAATGTTCTTATGTCATTATCCATGGGTACCCAAGGACAAGTTATTCTGACGTTGTATGCTGTCTTACAGAACACTGTCAAATAAAATTTCACAGAAGCAAACACTGAAAATTAATAAATTAATTTAGAGTCTACCAGAGAAGAATATGTTCTTGCTAGAGAGGGAAAGCTCTAGAATATTTCAGGTCTATCATCAGGGTGCTTGAAATTTTCTGTTGTAAGACTGTAAGGAGATTTTGGAGAAGCAGCATAGAAAATCCTTTCCCAGAGGTTCTAAAGCAGATTCCATTTGGGCTTTTAAGTTTATCTGATCGACTCCTCAATTTTTTGAAATTTGGTCAGTTCTCAAATCTTTTTCTCCATGTTTCTGGAAGATGCCAAGTTCTCAGATAATAAAATGCAAAGGGATGAATGATTTCTGTGAATACTTTATTTTCCTCCCACTTTCAGTGCCTTTACCATTTTCCTCAGACAAATAAAGTAAGAATTTCTCTCAAGGTTGCTTTTTTGCATCAGATGTTATAGTCAGATTTTGACGTCAATACAGGATGCTAATCAGAGTGAAATCATCTGGGCTTGTAGTGGCTGTTAAAATCTACAGAATATCATTAAAATGTTTTACTGTGTATGTAAAACAGGTTAATTAAGCTAATATATTCATAATTGGTGTGTATTTGTAGACATCTATGCCACCAGCAAGCAAGAAAACTTGACAAACTTCACTTTCATGATGAGTTTGGTAATTTTGACATGTGTCTAATGTTGACATGCACTCTGCGTAGGTCAGAAATTGTGGGGCTAGCGGGCTTCAATTCACTGCATTTTTTAAATATATATTTTCTATTTTGACTTTTTTTATGAGTCTTAAGGCTAGTTTGCTAATACGGCTAGAACAAAACTAATCAGTTGAGCTGGCTTTGTTAGAAGTCTTCTACTGATGTTATACATGATTAAAATTTGCATTTTCATAACTTCATCTGGAGCTCTTATTAAAAAAAAAAAAGGCAAAAAATCTCTAGAGTGAAGTGCACTCGAGAAGCTCATTTTTTGGACTGTTCAGTTCATCACTTTAGACTAAACCACAATATTTCCAATTAGTAGAATAAATATTAGAAGGCAGGTTAAAATGTACTCCTAACTAGGTGGGTTCAGGTTAATTTAGTGTCGATGAAAGAGAACTGGCTTTTTTAATGTCAGACTTTTTGTATTCTTTTTAAACATTGCCACTAAATGCTTCATTCCTTTAGAAGCATCCAGTCGGTGATACCTCCTTACCTGATGTTGTTGGCTTCTCTTGCTGCTGGCCAGTTATGGCTTAACTGGGGGTGACAGAGAGCGTCTCCCTCTTGCCATGCTCAGTGTTGCTGTCTAGCCATTGGATGAAGATATAGCTCAGCCTTTCAAAACCAAATTATTATTATTTTTTTTTATTTGATAAGCTCTAGGAATAAATGTTAAGTAGAGCCCAGCTTTGCTTTCTGTAGGTGTGAGCGTACATCCCATATCCAACAAAATGCTTTAACAGCTCGGTGTGAGGCTGGGGAAGGCTGATACAGCTAGGTGAACCAGATAGATTTAATACTGTATTATATTGTGGAATTTGGAAAAAAAAAAAAAAATATATAAAAAAATCAATCCAATTCATATCTTAATTAATAGAAGACAATTAAGTGTGTTTATTATTTAGTGTATGAACTTCCAGTGTGTAGCTGAATTGTGATAGATACATAGAGGAAAAGGACAAAATATAAACCGGTTTCGGACAAAATAAAACTACTGTTTTAGAAACACAGATCTCGTTTCCCTGTGAATGAAGAAATTAATTAAATAATTGGCAGTTATCCTGTCAGCAATTTCACTCTTTGTTCTTCATTTTCAGCTAATGTAATGAAGCTAAAATCACTTTGCTTTTCAAAACCTTTGAAAGCCTTAGAGACCAATGAATATTTCCCTATATTTTTTACCATCCTGTTCATTACTGTAGGAAACAAATACATAAGCAGAAATCAGCCAGCAAGTCTATACTTTCTGAGAACCCTGGGGGACTCCGTGTGCTTTAAAAATGTATGAGACTGTCCACTGAGTTGTTATTAACTGCTAAAGGTCACATGTTTTGACATTGTTCCTGAAAGTTTTGTCTTTAAAGCCAATGACCTCCTGATTTTGGTATCAATGCACGCTTTCTTCTTGAATATGATGAAAAAAGGTAGAAAACAATTACAATGATTCTGAGGTCTGTCTTGGTTTCTATAGCAGACATCAAACGACCCATCTCACCAAATGTAAAAATGCAAAACTGGCGACGAGGTTTCGTGTCACGTCGCTGGTAGGTTTGTGTTCTTTCAGGTGATCCTTATCTGTAAACTGTTTTCCCAAATAATTGCTTATTTTCTATGAAATAGGAAACTGTGTGAAAATGAGAATTAAAACTCCTGTTTCTGGGAAAGACTTGTGCATGAGAAAATTAGCTTTGTAAGAAAACCTTTTTTCATGGAACCAAATGCTCAACTTCAAAGCTTACACTCTGGTCCTACAAATATAAGGTTAGATACATAATAAAGCAAGTCATGTCATTAGCAGTTGTCATGAACTTTACGTTAACCACATAGCTAAGTGATTAATATTTTGGGACCGAACGAGTAACTTAAAATTCAGAGACCTTTACTACCTTTGTTTTGTGTATATTATCCATTTTAACTATGTTCAGTACGTTTTAGGTAAGTCTTCCTAGACCTGCGCACCAGAGTGCTCTCTCTGTAACTCATTACAAAGGCTTGGCATACAGCATAGTATGATTTTAATTTTTATTTTTTGAATTGCCCTTCTAGGAACAAACTTCACCCTTGCAGAGCTAGGGATCTGTGAGCCCTCCCCCCATCGCAGCGGCTACTGCTCAGACATAGGAATACTCCACCAAGGCTATTCCTTGAGCACCGGCTCTGATGCTGACTCAGACACGGAGGGAGGAATGTCTCCGGAGCATGCCATCAGGCTGTGGGGAAGGGGGATCAAATCCAGGAGAAGTTCCGGTCTGTCAAGTCGTGAAAACTCAGCTCTCACACTTACTGACTCCGACAATGAAAATAAGTCAGATGAGGAAAATGGTAGGCCTTTTTCTTCAATATATTCTTAATGCACATGTATGAGAATGTGATCATACTGAAAAATACATGAGTATTCTTTAAAGTTTGACTGAGGCTGCCTTTTAATGTTGAGGGTGTTTTAGCATCAATATCAGGAAACTATTACATGTATATCTTACGATAGATATTGTGTTTTATCTTAGAATTTACTTTTCACACAGTGATCTTTCACAGAAGTTTGTGCTCAGAGTACATTAAACTTGAGAATCAAAAAGAAATCTGAAATAGTTTCTCATATACTATTTTTATAATCAGCTTGAAGTAATATTAACAATTACAACATGCTAGTAGCTGTAAAAATGGTACTAGTTGTAACAATCAGATCTAATTTTTTGTGGTTTTCCATGTTTTTGAAATTGTAAAAAAAATAAAATGTATTTGCTGTTTGCTTATTGGTAAGTACTGGGGGCTTTTAGAAAGCAAAGCATGCATCAGACTGAGGCAAAGCAATTCTATTTGGTACTGGTTATTCAGTTCATAGAAACGAGACTTTAGACAGTGCAACAATAATTTCTGGCAAAACACCTAGACATTGGTTGATTCTTAAAGTAAACTGCAGTAAGTCAGCTGTCCTTTCAAATGCCTTTACCCAGATTCACGTTCTTCGTACGTATCAGTTAAACATTTTTACCTGGGCAATTTTCTGGGCTCACATATTTTTAAATCGAACTGAAGAGGAAAAAGAGGAAAAATGGATTTGCAGGAATTTATCCTCCATCCTGCAGGGTGATGAAGGTGCAAATTCAGCTTAGTTACAAAATGAACTAAAGGTTTTGATAGTTGCCATTCTGAGAAGGTGAAGAGAAATCTTACCATTATACCCTGAGAGCAATTATTCAGGCAGCTGATCCTAGCTAATGAAACCAGCTCTCTGCTACGCATACTACTTGTGATAAAACTTAATTTGTTACGTTGGGTGCCTCTCAGAAGAGGATTTTCTTAGCTGTTTATCTTAGGCTCCTCCTCATACTTACTGACAGTTCTCTAGGTTTCAGCAAAATGAGTGTGCCAGGCACTAGATACACAAGCAACAAGGCAAGAGTGAATTAAAGTTCTTGTATTGATAGAAAAAAGTTCAGAAAAGTGCAATTGATTTTGTTAGTAACAGCAGTCTTTTTTTGTTGATTTAAATTGAATCTTCAAATAATATCTCCTCTGCGTAGACATAGCAGGATACATTTCTTTCTCAAAGCCAAAGAGGAAGTGTGTATTTACTAATAATGGTGTCTACAAGGAAGCCAGTATTTAAAAAAAAAAAAAAAACAAAACAGTGACTGAGTAATTGATTTTTCTTTTTTCTTTCTTTTCTTTCTTTTTTTTTTTTTTTCCTACTACTATTCACAGAAAATATGACAACTTACATTGACTTTAGTATAGTTTTGATAAGGCTACTGTGCATAACTGCAATTAAAAAACCTGACTAATGACATTCTGGCGTCATGGAACGATTTGGATTCATTTCTGTAGCATGAATTCCCTTCCCTGAAGGTGATTGTCTCCATTTCAGTGGAAGCACAGTGCCACACCTTTTGTCTGAGAAAATTTACTCTCAGGACCTACTTTCATAATACTGTCACAGACATTGATAAAAGAATGAATCTGTTTGCTTGCATCTTGTTTTCTTTCTTATAATGAGCAGATTGTTAAATAATCGGAAATACAGTGCAGTGAATCCATTGTGAACAGGTCATTTTTTCTAACAAAGGTGTTTATAAGAGAAAAAGGACGTGATCAAACAGCACACAAGAAGCAAACCAGTATGTGGAATTCATTTTTCCTTGGAAAGGTTTTTGTAATAAGGGTTTCTGTATGTTTGGTTGTTAAAAAAAAAAAAAACGAAACAAAACCTAAAAAAAACCATGCAAGTATGAAACAACTATTATATACAGAGACGTGTTAACTTCAGTAAACTTTTTAGTCTTACTCTCCCACAAATCCTGGTTAGCTCAAAAATCAATGGTTTTTCACATCACTGATTTTATGAAGTTTTGGGATGCATTATCATATAGATTGACAGTTGCCCCACTGGTTCAGCACCACAGTGTGGACACTTACAAAACCATCATTAATTTCTCACGCTTGTGCCCAGCAGTGGTTTCCTACATAATAAACACACTGTCCTTCAGAAGCAAATCGATAACCCGCCTAGGTATTCATCTTGAAGGGGAAGTCACAAGAAATCTGTACTTCAGGAGAAATGTGCTCTGTGATGTGGTTTCGGATTTGCAGGATACTAGCATAAAACAAGACGTGTCTTGGTATGAGAGTTTTATCTATTTATGCCTAACCTTGCAATAGCGAAGGGAACTCATGATGCATAGACAACTGAATTTATTTAAAGTACCATTGACGCTTTTTCCCCAATACAGTTCAACTGTTGTGTTATAAAACAGTCGTTCAAGTCTGAAAGGTGATTTTTTTTTCATTTATATCAAGATGTTATCGCAGTATCTATCATTGTGCTTTAAAAAAAAAAAATCAAACCCTAACTTTCACTTTTCTTGTAAAATTAAATCTGTTTTGTACTTTTAGTACCAAAAAAAAGTAGCATAGACAGAGGAGGCTTAATTTCTAAAAAATGCTCTAACAATATGATTTTCCTCCCATTCAAATCTATTTGACAAACCTTATGACCATTTTCTGCACTTCTAGATTAAGTATGATTTAATTTTATCATAAATTAGAATTCTGTGAACCTTGAAACGTAGCTGGTTTGAAATGCTTATAGATAAATTGAAATAATGGAAACACTTTGTATGAGAAAAAATGGAAATAACATATAAATTCGATGTTTTACTTTGTATACTAAAATTCTTCCTAAGAAAACACTTTATTGACAATCCAGTTTGAAAAGCAACACTTTTATTTTCACAAGTCTGATTAGTTTCTAAATTCTTATTAATTCACAGCTTTTACTACTGTCTCGATCTGGCCGTCTCTTCTGTAGAGATGGCAACGTGAATATATAACAGCACGTGTCACCAAATTGTTATTCAACATGATGTACTGAGTTGTGACATTTAAGTGAATAAATCTTTTTGTGATACACACAAATGTAAAAAGTCAATTAGCACTATAGAAACAGAAATATCAGGTCTGATGTCATATGCCAGCTTTGTAGAGATTTATTTGTGGGGACTCGCAGGTACGAAGTATAGGGGACATACGAGAATTCCTGAATGCTTATTTTTCTTTTCCTTTCATTAAATTCTGTAGGTGTTTACTCCAAAATATCATGGAAAACTTTTCAAAAGTAGTGTTTGTCATCAATTGTTATGTGTTCTTTCCGAAGCCTACAATATTCTTCTTTCCAGGGTAAAGCTTAGGTGCTGGTTATGTTTGGGTAGTGACCTTGAAGCAAGTACACTTCCAGGGCTTTAGTATTATTACTATTATTTTTAAAAGGAGAGCAGTTCTTTTTATTTTTATGTTGAAAATTACATTCTTCTCAAAAATACAAACTATTCTTTTAGTAGTATTCTACTGTTGTAGAATAAAGTAACTTTCCATTTAAAAATCCATGAAAACAGAAGACTCATAATTAAGAAGGATTTATGCACAGGACACTTTTGCAACAGATCTGTAGTCTTCTCTTTCCCTGGCTTCAGGGTTACCGAGTGACCAGTTACACAGGCTGTTAGGGAGGCAATTAAATTCAACTGACATTACGCAGATGACAGTGAAAAGCAGAGCAAACCAGTAATCCAGAAGAGAAGACATAATCCTAGATGGAAGAACGGAGAAGGGAAAAGTAGTGTGTAAACTCAGAGCAGATCTCAGTAATATTTCTGAGTGCTGAAATCAATTCATAGACCCAAAGAAAATCTGCAAGGAGGCCTTTCAGTTTGATGTGAATCTAGGTCATGTTAATTCTCCTGTTGTAAAAGAGAAAACATCTGGAATTATGCTGGTGACATATTTGGTTTTTGGTAGAAGGTCGTTACCTGTAACACTTTTTGTATTAGTATTGTTATTTTATATAATGTATAACATCACTAGTAGTATGTGACACAACAAAAAATGTTTATCATGAGATTTGTTTCTGTTTTACATTTGTGTGTCAGAAAAACAAACATGTCTTGGGGGAGGAGAACTCCCAGGACTGAAATCATGTTACTAAAATAACGCCAAACCAAAAAGATGATCAAGGAATGCTTTTATCTTAGTAGTAGGATTTCTGAATGGAGTGGCAAGACAAGGATGAATGGGAAGGAATAAAGCAATCTCAAACTTCAGCAAAACAAGGGAAGTGTTCAAGGTCATGCTGTGGTAACCTGTGTGTCTGTTTTAAAGAAATCCCCAATAAACCACTGTGATTTTGATAGCTCTTTGTAGGTAATGCCTATGGAAAGCAAATAATTTTGAATGTACAGAACCGTTTCTGTGTTGAGAGCCCAGCTGTACATTTTGAGGTGTGGAAACGTGGTGCATTACTGGAATGAACCTGGAGAGTCCTGACACTGAATCTGGTAGTGCCATGCACTTTCCCTTTCCTTATTTCATCTCCTTTTCTTCCGGGGGAAGACCTGCCGTACTCCACTGGAGCCAGCCTGCCTCCAGCACCAGGTGTGAAGGTTCAAGTCACGTGGAAAAGTGGTGTAGGATGCTTCACAGATATTTTCAGGTTCAATATCCATCAATATTTGCTATGCTAGACATATTTTTGACAAGGAATTCTGTTATTTTTTTACATTTCTTTGGGGTGTGGGGTTTTTTTGTTTGTTTGTTTTGTTTTTTTACTGTAGTAATTAAGGCTGAATACCAGACAATACCATGTCTGCATATCCCTTATTGGGGGGTGGGGTGGGGGTGGGGGGAAGTGCCATGAATAAGGTAACATGAAACTGGGCAAATTGTAAGATAAAATATAAGATACTGTATCTATGTCTTGTACTTCTGATTGAATCTTATGAAAAAACAGGGAAATTACATTTTCTATTCTGCTTTTTCCCTGCTATGAAATTTTCAGTGGTGATTTCATATACTAATTTCTCAAATGCACATGTAAAGTAAATCTTAAAAAGGCAAACAAAAAAAAATATCATAATTCAAACTGACCTCATATTTTATTGTTGCTTCAATTTTATGAGCAGTATAATCTGAGCTTTTCCTGGGATGCTGTTGAATAACAGACTTAGACTTACAATAGAAAAGGAAAGATATTATTGCATCGGAGGAGTTTACAAAGAGGCACCAGACAGATGGCAGCCGAGGAGTTTATTTTCTTATTTTTACTGTTTTAATTTTGACATGTTGTTCTCAATATTTTATTACTTTAATTTTTATTCAGCTTTTTATTTCACACTTCATAATTTGCAGAGAAGGTTATGGTGAAACTGTGATTCTAGTCTAGAGAAGATTTTGGTTTTGTTGTATGCATGCTAATGTCCCTGAGTGTCCCCAGTTTGAAAGGAGAAGGTTTTAACATTCCTAGTAATAGAATTCTGTTTGGGTTAAAGAAGTGGGAGATTAAGCTTCCTTCCTAAATATTCCCACTAAGAAATATTCACTTTTTCCTTTGGGAAATCCTTTGCTTGTTAAAATGGGGTGTTTAAACAATGGTGATACAGTAGAAGCAGATCTGTATAGTCTTTAATTGGGAGGGGAGGGGGGGAAGTCAAGATGCCCTTCTCATTTTGAGGCAGTATATCTGTGTTTCGTGTACCAGGAGAAGCAGGGAAGCTGTAGCCTTACTGTGTATTACATTGGAGAGTGCTAATTTCAGCTGTTAGTTCTGGCTGGGAGCGTTGCACCCATTTCCCTTCCAGGTCCACCCAGGTAGCTTGGAAATGGTAGGAGGGATAGACAGGAGAGAGGAAGAGCTGCCGTGGTTGTGGGATCTGTTCATAGCTGGCAAAGTGTCCAGATGGTCCCATGGAAATGATGAGATTTAAATGAAATGACATATACTCAGAAAATGGAATCGCGTATGTCATACATCAACTAGACTTCTTAAGAAGGAGAGCTAGGGAGGTTAGCTCGTGCATGGGCATGCTTCATCTCTTCTTTAGGAAGGCTTGTAAAGTACTTTGCAAATGACAAATTTAGAAAGTCATTAAGCATAGTATCAAAGCTCGGTTGCTTAAGTGGATCCAATTTTGATGTGCTCTCAAAACCTGAGGGCACTTCTGATAGGAAGTGGTTTCCTAATGAGGGAATTGACTAGCAGGAATGACTTTTAAAGGCTTAACTACACATCAACTACAATTTTGTCCAGGTAAATGTCTTATGCATTCGGTGCAGGGGGAGGCTAGGTGATGGGGTTAAGGACCAAAGATGGATATGTAGTACTGGCAAACCTTAAAGCCTTGTGGAAGGCAGGAATATGAAATGACAGTGTATAAAATCTTAAACATTTGTTACAATTTTAATATAACCCAATAACACTGCAGTGTAGGTTGGCAGGGTGATGCAATGGAAGTAATGCTAAACATACAGGTATGTTGAAAGAGCTAAATAAATACTATCTGGAACACAGTGTTTGGTGATATCCTAGAGAGTAAGGATGCAGACATGGCAAGTGAAAGCTCTTCTTAGGTGGTCTAAAAAGGTAAAAAAAATGCCATCATGATATTTGGTTGCTTGTAGCTGCTATTCAATAAGCAATTTGGCAGCCATTAGGTTTTACATTCAGTTCAGTGCTGACCAGAGCAATGTACACCAGGATCTCAGGTTTTAGTCTCCCAGAGGTATATGTATTTCTAGCCCTCATGATTATACAAGAAATTGCTGGTATTAAAAAAGAAAACAAAAACAAAAACAACCAAACAAAAAACCCCAAACAAGAAACCACCACCAGAAAAAAACCCAAACAAACAAATAAAAAAAAAATCCCAAAAAAACAAACCAAAGCCCCCCCCCCCCCCCTCAATCTATAAAAACTCCAGACCTCTTATGCATGGCATGGTGAGGTCTTATATCATGGGTGTTCGTCATTTTCTTGTCTATTCACTTGAGTCAGGGCTTCTGTGACTGTAAAATTTGTGAATTGCCATTTCTCCAAGGTGTTGCCGATTTCAGCTCAGCAGCCTGTGCCACGCTCTGGCTGGGGCCAGGATCGTTGTGCTGTTTGTCCACACAACATACAAGGAGCTGGCTGAAGCTTGTCCTGGTTTGCAGCCTCTCTCTGCAGAGTGACTTTTTTCGGTTATATGAATGCCCCCTCTATAATTGCATGAATCAAGGCAACTGGGAATGGAGACCTGGGAAATGAAATCCAGTATTTAGCCAGGAAACTGAGGAAAACAGAAATACAGGCTGGTGCATTAGGGCTACCTGGGAAATACTGCAGCAGCTGGGTTCATAAATTGCTGAGGCTAGCTGCCTTTTTCCTGAATTCATAGGGAAAGAGCTTTTGCATGCAGCTGTATCTACCTCATTGTGTGAAGGTCACGACATGAAGAACTTTAAAAAAAAACACCTCAAAATAACCATGAGATTTTTCAATTAATATTTTAATTATGAGCTTTTCCATCTACTAGAGAGAAATGATGAAACTATGTTAAACAAGAACTCCATTACAGCACATTCTTCAGTTTCTCAATTTTTAGTTTTAGTAAAGCAAACTTAGATGATACAGGTCACCCAGGTAAGCAAGCGGCAGCGCCTTTGTTCAAAGTGGAGCTGAGTTAGAATAATGCCTTTTTATACTTTTCTATAACAGAGATGTGTATCTGATAATGTTAATCCAGCTTGGTAATAAATGCATTGTGAAGGGCTGATGAGCGATAAAACCTTCGCAGGCAGGTTTGCCTCTATGTACATGGTGTTTAACAAAATTTGTCACGGTGAAACAAAAAAACATATGTATTTCACATTTGCCTTGTAAACTAAAGCACGCGTCACAGGAATCCATACACTGAAAATATTTTCTGTCTTCCCTTTCAAAAGACTTTGAAATTTTACCAAAAGCCTCCTCTAAATTTGTCAAGGCAGATACTGGCACCCTCTCTCATGTAGCATATCCTACTATTAATAATCTTCCTAATTACAAAGACTTGGATATTTCACTGATTAGTGCATAATCAGGTCAAGGTACATACTGTTTTTTCTAGTTAACCCTTCATTTATGCAACTTGGCCTGAGTCTGACCAATCAACTCTGATAGTCCATTGAATGCCTGTTTGCTCTATGTGTAAAACTACACACGTATATGATTACTGTATCTAAATATTTCATTTGATACGCTTTGTGTTTAAATTCTGCACACGGTTCTTTTCAAGTAATCCGGCAGCTTGTTGTAGACAATGTATTTGAATCGATTGTTCATGTGAGGTTGAAATGTAACATTTTGTTCAGGTAGAATAGAATTAATCCTCAGTTAGAAAATGGATAGGCAACTATAGCTTAGCTCTATTAGTGCCAAAGTTTTTAATATGCATCTATTCGAATAAAGAGAACTTGTCGAAAACTAAATAATCCCATAATTACTGAGTTTCAAGAGAGATTATTATTATTATTACTTTACTCTTTTATTAAGAAAAACTTTTTTTCGCTTAGCTCTTAAGTAGCAAATGATAAAAATGTGCTGTAAGTTCCATTCCTTAGATCAGAGGAGAGGAAATCTGATTCATGAGTCTGAGTTTTAAGTTTGTACCAATAAAGTTTTTTGTACGTTAACTTTTTGCAGGAGCTCCTGGCAGACTTGGACCTTTTCTGTGGGATACTATAGGAGCAATCTGGAAATCAACTGTTTTTACTTTTAATTTCATTATATTTCACATGGATTAAAAAGAGCTTTCAGCTCTGTTTAAGCTTTCCCACATTCTATGACAGTCTCCTTCCTTGCCACTGATAAGGGAAATACTTATATGTATTTGTTCAGTCTTTCTGTAGCATTTGAAATTGCTGACTCTGACGTTCTTGCTTGAAGAAGCTATGGGGATGAGTGGCAGTGCTTCAGAAAGGCTGACATTCTGCCTTTCAAATCGAGTGAAAGATTTCTTATGAGCAGCTGTTTGTCCACATCCAAAACACTTGCCTGTTAAGTCTTAGGCTCGCAGACCTCTCATCAATGTTCTTCAACGTCTCAAAAGCTGTTGGTAGCACTACAGAGACCATGCTGAAATCTTAACCATATGTGAACATGAAATCCTATCTATGATTAAAATAGAGGACCAGTTTTCCAATTTATAGTTTGGCTATCTGATGGTTAAATAACATGAGATTAGACTACAACCCATAAAAGGGAGCTATGATGATACTGGAGAGAGGGAAGCATTTTGAAGAACTTGCCTTTTTAGAAAAGTGTCCTGCTATGGAAGGCTAGTTATCATTGTTCTTAAAAATAACTGCCTACATTTTGCAACTTGCTGTAGGAATGCTTTCCATGTAATAGGTTTACGTGAAGCAGTTGCTTTAAATGTTTTTCCAGGCTGAATAATTTATCCTATTATAATGTGTTACTGTTTGTCACCAGAGGGTGCCATTGCTGTGATCTTCCACACTCTTGTGCTAAAACCCACTGAATTTTGGAAGCGGTACTGCTTCATAAGGGTACCTCTTCCATTAGTGGTGTGAAGCAATGGCAAGAAAAAGTGGTTTTATGGAGAATAATTTGCACACCTAGCAGCGGAGCTGTGTGTAGATTCAATTCCTCAGCTGCTGTTGCTTTCAGAAAATCAAGCTGTAGTTGGAACAACCAAGTCCTAAAAAGGGTCTGTTGCCTAGTTATCCACTTGGCTTTTTTACGTAAATACATTTAGCTAACAACACTTAACACTGTATTGTGTACTAACTCTACATAACTCATTTCTTACCCCAAAAACAACCTCAGGTTTCTAGGCGCTCGGTACTGAGCGGTAGAACAATGCTAGTGTCAGAAGAGGCAGTTTTACTTGCAAGTGAAGTAGCATCAAGAGGTATAGTTACTAAAAAATACGTTGCTGATGCACTCTGTGCTGGGTCCTTGAGGCATCCAGTTGAAGGTCCCTTTCCTACTAGAAAAAAATTGTAAGTGCCTTAGGCCTGTACATACTGTCAGCTGCCCGCCCCAGCCTGTGGCTGCACACTCGTCATCCCCCCGTGGGTAGGTGATGGGATCTGAGGGAGGGCGTTACGCCAGCTGGACTCCACGGAACTTGGTTGATTCATGGAACATAGCAGAGGTACAGGTCATTCACAGAATACGTCAGATTGTATTTACACAATATGAACTCTTATTTATACCTTCTGTCCTTTGGTATTTTCTTTGTGCTCCCAAATATACCATGTAGCTATCCAGGTAAATGAAAGAAGAATATGAGGTTATCGAGCTTCTTTTCCTATAGGCTAAGATGGAAAAGGAAGCTTTGGTAGGTTTTTTACTTTTGAATTTTTAAGAAACATCCTGGTGTTATTGAGGGCCTTCAAATAACATCTCTGGGATACATTTTACAGCTGAGCAACAATTCAGTGGAAAGGATGACATTTGTAATTTCTGAAGTTGTTATAAATACCTTGGAAGTCACCGACTGTTCGAGTGGTTCTAAGGCTTTCCAGTAGCGCGTTGCTGATACAGAGAGGAAGACTGTTCAGTTGATGGAATTGTATTTGCCAGGAAGTTCAAGACGCCTGTGGAAACTGATAGTTCCTTGCCATGTTTGCCCTATTGAAACTGAGATACCATCTTGTAAGAAGGCATAATATCATTCAATTATAACAACATGCCTGTAGGCAAGGCACAATATGTGAGCATCATTTGTTTGCTTAGAGCCATGACTGTCATTCAGAAATATTGAAAGGTAGCAGTTGGATTTTTTCACACAAATGGTTAAGGGACTTTTCTCAACATCAAATTAGCGTTCAAGAGTGAAAATATAGCTTCTGTTTCCTCAGATGCTGAGCTGTAAGAATGAGTAATCACGATTCCTGGGGGATATAGTTGTGGGTTTGTTTTTTTTTTAAAAAAAGAACCACACTTGAGTGGTACTAGATAAGAAATGGGTTTATCAGTTTTCCATAGATATTTCTATGTAGTAAACTTGAAATAAGATGAATTACAGTGAAGTTACCCCTCTTTCCAGTTTTCTTTCAAAAGAGGGGAAATATTTTAGAAAAGTTGTGTGCTATTTTTGTGTCTCCCACGTAATGCTATAGCTTTAAGCTCTATTACACAGAATGAATAGGGAAAAAAAACCCAAGCGAATGAATGTAACTGCTTAACAGAGTGGAGTTTGTCTTCTGTAGCACACTTGGGTTTTTTTCTTTTAAACTTACTATTCCTAATTAAAGCACATCAGTAACATCCTAAAATGTTGTTTCTGAATGTTCTGTACAATGCATATGAAGAAGCTGTGGGGTAGGAAGGATTAGGTAAAGGCTGAAATTGTCACCTGCAGTGCAAAAAGATGAGTGAAAACAAGTAGTGGGACATGAGGTGCGAAGGAAAGAGGAGTCCAAGGATGTTGCAGAGAACTCCTGAAAAGCTTAGCTTTAGGGCAGCCAGCAAAACAACACACCTGCGCAAGGAAGTAGTAATCTACCATCAAAAATGTTTTCACTTACCGTGTGTGTAATCTGCTTTTCAAAAAAACCCCAACATGCTATAGCAATACGGAGAATAAGTTTTGATGGTTTTCATCTATATATAAATGCCAATGTTCCCTTTAATAACCTATTTGACTATAGCAAACCTTCTAAGCTGTTGACCTTGAAGGCTTAATGCATCAGTGAATGCCCCAAGATTGCTAGGGATTGAATACTTGTATTTGCATTACGTGTTTGTGAATGAGACAAACATATGGAGTTTGGCTTTCTTTCTCATTTTTACACATTTCATAGTTATTTCTAAAACTAACAATATATGTAAATAATTTAGTTCATTTCCTTCCTTTGCAGACTTCTCTACATTTTCATTTTATTATTATTATTTATTATTATTGTGAAATAATAAACCTTATCTGCCCCGTTCGGTCAATATATCCCTGGGTAGCTGCTCAAAGACTCCTTGAGTCTCAATCATCTAGATTGATTTGTCGCCTCTAATTTTCTGGCTAATTACTGCATACTTCAAGACCACTTCTATTGTGATACTTAACCAGGTTGTATTCTTTGAGATACTTTTATTTCTTGACCTGTAATTTGACTTCCCTAAGAGTATCTGAAGATGGGTACCTGTATGGAGGTTAATTCAAAATTTTGGGATTGGATCGTGCTCCAAGCCTGTCCTCTGTCTGTCTCAATCAGGACTCATTGTCCTCTCCCCTGTGGACTCTATATTTGTGGACTTAATGAACGTTCTATACATAACGGGCCACTGTATCGGCTCTCTTAGATGACAGAATGTCATCTAATCCTGTCAAATTAATATTTCTGTTTTTAATTTAAAAGCAGAATTTCTCCTATGTTTTCAGATTTTTGTGTGGTTTGAATTAATTCATTACATTTTACTTTCCTAGATATCAGGACAGATGAAGGCAGCCTAGTGTGATTACAATTACGATATTTTGTGTGTATCTTTTTTTTTGAGAGAGAAAAAAGATAAATACCTGTGCTCAATGTTAGAAGACTGACGTATGACCTCAGCAGGCAGACATTAATAATCAGTGTTTTCTGTCTTATTCTCAGTCCAGCTATTTTGCTTAAGACCCTGAGAAAACATTGTGGGAGCAGTCGGTACTGCCACACTCAATTGAAGGCTAGAGTTGCGGGGGGAGGACCTGAACAGAATTCTGAGGACTTCACAGTCAGCATCACTAAAAAAAAAATATTGTACATGGTGAAGTGTAAAGGAGGTGGACCAGGTAGCTGTACACTTTCTACAGCTTTGATCAATGCCCTGGTAATTTTTATTAACCTTTTTTTTTTTTTTTTTTTTTTTTTTTTATATTTTATCTTTTACTGGTATTTTTCACCATATTTTTCCCCCGTAATTTTCAGTCTTGGTAAAAATATTATGGCATTTGCTATTCTTTGACGGTAAGACCATTATTCTCACTTTCTGCATTTTTAAAAAAAATATAACATAGTGCTTTGAGCTTAAGACTTTAATGTGGTTCCAGATAATCTCCTAGTTTTGTTTGACATGTGATGGCTTAAAAGCACTCTTTATAAAGCAGAATATTAAAGTCCGAATGTGCAAAGTGAGGGTTTGGGGTTTTTTTCCCTATGTATGATGAATTCTTTGCATGGCTTAAAAAAATAGAGGAACGGGTCATCTTACAGTAATAATGACCATCTTAGAAAAACGATCTGAAGAAATCAATATTTTTCTTTTCTCTGCTTTTGTCCCTTCTTATTTGAGTCTAGTTCAGGAAATAACCCCATGTTAGAAATGCTTCAAATCACTTCTGTGATGACAAATTTTGACACACTTTCAAATATTGGTTTTATGTATTTCCTTTTTGTTAGTTGTCTTGTGCCATATGTATTGCAATAGTACTCTCGTTTTTCTTAGCATGAAAGAAATTGTGGTTTTTTTAACAAACAAAAACTTTTCAAACAATTTTAAATGCGATTTGAAGCTCCTGAAGTCTTACTTGAGCTCTACTGTTAGTACTGTTAGGTCTCAGAGGAGTAAAACATACTTGGTAACTTCTCCAGAAAGATCCTCTCGAAAGAACATATTAAAGATGAAATATAAGGATTTTTAGATCAAAAGTATAATGATTTTTTAAAATCTTTACTATGTGATAAATTAATCAGAAGGTATTATAAAGATGTACAAACTTGCACAAGGAAAGAGAAGAGAAAGTAGACAGTGACTTTGAAATTAGTATAGATATAGACCTAAAAACATACTTTCAGAAGTTTGTTATAAACCAACAGACAAGTGCCAGAGCATATGCACTTGTTGGAAATCTGAACTGTGTTAGGGTGAGTGTGATGAGAAAAATTATTGATATGATCACAGATACTTTATCAGATATTTTATTGTATTTACAGAGTTTCTAGAATGCTCTGGCATAAAATAATCAGGAGGGATGCAATGACTGTTCAGAAGCATAGCGTTTGCCTTGGGTGTCAAGTCTTCCTATGCACTATAAGCTGTATACCAATCAGGGTGGATAAAACTATACCTTCTTGTAATTTCTTTAGAGGGGAAAAAAAAAAAAGTTTTCTTAACACTGAGAGAAATTTAGCTAACAGATAACACTATGTATATATACAGTATTTTGACAGGAATTATAACCAATAGACTTGACTCTGTAATTGTGAAAAAAATCTGCTATTTAATAGACTTTCATACAATGAGACATACATATCCAAGGGCAGATGCTGGACCAAAACACCTAATACTATGATAATTTCTGTTTCACATTTCTTATGTGAGAACGTATATGACTCATCTGTGCTTAAAATGCATTTGTGAATGGATTTGTCATTTGGATAGTAAATAATTTTTACATCAGAATACAAATATAGTGAAACTTGTTCTAACAGATCAGCTGCCACAAAAGCTAGCAGCAGGAAAGGGGAGTTTGTGTTGTAGCTTTCCATATAAGCCTTATCTGCCTGTCCCTCAAAAGAAAGATACACTGTAATTAAATTCATAGTCTTCATTGCAGTTCATCCAATTTTTCAAGATCTATTTTACTTCTTTATGGAAGGCAAGGTAAATTCCACAACTCTGTGAGCTGTTATGATGCTTATGTAAGCACAGTATCCTGTACTCAAGTTTAGTAAATCTTAAAATTCAAAGGAATTTTGCAGGAATTGGAAACAGAAAGCTTGGGTCTTCAAGTCCATTTAAATTTTAAATAATACTAATGGTATTATAAGGATTCTGAGAAATAATCAGAGAAGTAACTTCATTTTTATTATTATTCATCAATAATAATGAAGGAAAGTTTAAGTTGCATGCATGCAAATTGTGAATTTATGGCAATGCTATAAAAATATAATAATTTTAGATATGGAACCTAGAATAAACATGCACAGTTCTAGCAATGGCAAGTGTACTAGCTTGTAGGCCATGCTCCAATGATTTGTGCACAAAAAAGTATTCATCAATCTGGGAAATTTACAAACTGGGTGAAATTAGTTCTGTATACAGTGGTCTCAAAATAGTTGACACATCTTTTATGGAGTTTCTGAAGGGTGAGGAATGAAAATAACAAAGGTAATGTTTTTTACAGGCTTTTTCTTATGCTATTGAAACATAAAGTTAAGTAAGTGAATTCTGACAATTTTGTACAAGAATTTCTATGAAAGATCCATCCCGTTAGGTGAATCCATTTCAGCTGCTGTTATTAAAGAGATGTTACAAAGCCCTTGCCACGCAACCTTTATTTAGCAATAGCATATCATCATGCAAGGTAAACACGTGCTCGAGTACTCCAAATCATACTCCAGATCAAATATCTGGAAGAAAAATTATGTCATGGTAATTTTTTTATGTAAGGATTATTATCTGTCACCCATGCACGCTCTCGCATGGGACCATAACAGGCAGCACATGAACTGCGTTCACACCACGTGCTTGAGTCAAACCTAAAGCAGCGCCTAGCAAGCCTCCGAGCATTCCTGCTTTTTATGTCCTGATTAAGGATGCCCTTTGAGGGGGTGATGGTACTGCACAGCCCCTCGGCTGGTGCTGTCCCAGCGTTGCGCTGCACCTTGTCTCTTTTTCTCTTGTTCTGCATTAGAGGAGAGGTGCCTGCGACGCTCTGTACCAGGCTGGGCTGGTACATCACCTGTGACTCAGAACTCCCGGTGCAAGCAGCCGTGTGTGCTGGAGCTGAACCCCGGCTGAAGTATGTTTATTTACAGGTTAGGGGGGCGCTTGACAGACTGGCCAGTTTGAAAGTTCAAAACATGACTCTACTGGATCCGTATTCATTAGCAGTAAGCATCCAGGTCTTGATTGTGATTTGGTGCTGGCTGTGCGTGCGCAGGGCTGAGCTGCCGGCTGCCGGGGCTGGCTGGGAGGGTGGGGGCTGGCACCAAAGTCAGTGACTTTATCTTCCCCCATTTTTCTCACTCTTCCTCGGTGTTTTTCTGCCTCTTGTCCCCCTCTCCCAAGAGCAAGGCTCTCATTTGCTCCCAGCATAGTCTATGTTATGGAGACTTACATTCCTCTGGACACCTGTCCTGCTTGTTCTACAGCGCTCGTTCCTGTGGATTTTACTTCTGTCACGTCTTCCCCTGTGCCCCGTGTGTCCAGCTGTATCACAACCCTCCTCTTGTCCCCTATGAGGTTATGTATTATCTATGTACTTAATTTAACAGGGCTACAAAATGCTTCTGCGCTGTTGCTGCTGTGCTTCTCGCAGTGCCACGGTGTTAAATGATGTTCATACGCTGTTGCAAGTCATCCAGGTGTTACCCAGATCCCTTCTGTCCAGGTGGAGGGCAGGCATCCCGCCTAGGGGATACACCAGCCTCTGCTTTGGCTTTGTTGTCCCCGGACAAAAGAAAATTTTAAACAAGATTAGCCAAAAATGCAACTTCTAAACCATTTTTTTTTACATCATTGCAACCTTCATGTAACCCATTTGTGCCTGTAGCATGCAGAAAAGGGAGCAGTCACCATGGTGAGCAGGGGCACAGGGGCTGCCCCCCACCATGTGAGACCCTGTGAGTTAGGAGTCAGGCTCTGGTTTGGAAGCTGCTTTGGGTAATGCTTTGATTAATACAGCTGTTATAACAGCAGAAAAGTGTTGTACCGATAAATCAGGTCTGTAGTATTCATAGGTCTTGGGTGATAAAACCTGGCTTTTATTTACGTTTGGGTTTTTGCCACTTGTGGTTTTCCGCCATGCCTTTGGCTATATATAGGGTTTATTTTTGTTCAGCTCTGTTGTAAAGTAATGAACATAATATGCCCCAGAGTCCCAACTGAAGCTTGACGTGATTTAAATGAACAGTAATGCTCACCTTCTGAGTCAGGACCAAGCTGTGCAGTATGTCTGCGGCGGCAATGGCTGTGTTACCTTATTGCCCCCTCTGACCGATGAGGGGCCGGCAGCCCATTGATTGCTGCTCCTGGGCTTCTCTCCCACCTCACACCTGGATTTGAAAGGGACACTTGGTGACATAACAGGTAGATACATAATCTATACTTTTATCGGTGGGAATGAAATAATCATTTTGGTTTGGACACAGGCGAGTTACTGCTTCTGTTGACTCGAAGGCTATTAGCAAAAAAGATTTCCCTAGAAAATAACTAGACAGCAAAAATGAGTTGGCCTTCTGAGTATTTGAAGTATAAAATATGCAAATTACAAGAACTTGGCATACGGTCAGGCTTCCACTTTTTCCCTTGATATATAGAATTTGTGTGATCTGCTTGGTCCAGTTCTTATTTATGGTATATATTTTTACAATTTGTGAGTGCCTTCCTTTTTTATTTTCTTTTTTTTAATGTGAGCATTTTATGACAGTAATTCTAAGTCCAGTTTGGAGTATTATGCTTCAGACATCTGTCTCCTTAAAACTTGAGTGAAAATACAAGATGCCTATTTGAATAACACGGTGTCACCAACAGTGCTTGAAAGCGATGCAAGAGGTGATGGTGCTTCCTTATGGTTCTTGCATCGTACATCGTGTAGTACATTTGTGCATGTGTGTGGGTAGTTCTTTGAAAAAGAATAATAAACAGGTCCAAGATGTGATGTCAGATCTAGTTAATCAGTGTACTAGAAATACATTACCCTAAATCTTGGTTTGGAAAATAGTAATCAAAGTCTTGGGTTTCTTTTCTTTCGGGGAGACAGATGGCATATCTGCTTAACGGCAAATATCCAAAAGAATTTTTTTTTAAATCCTATCTTTCAAAACATGGCAATCAGAATCATCTTGGAAAGGAACTATTAAATTTAATAAGCCATATGTTCAGTGAATTTACTTATTTAGTTCAGAGATGTAGACATAAAATTCACCTCTGTGTCCTTTTGTGAAAATTAACTGCCTTATTCTCTGCCACACAATTAAGGTATTTAACAAAGTTCCAAATGTGCAGTGTATTATTAGCCAAATACAGCAACTACTTTTCATGTTGCTAAAATAAATGCATTTAGGTGAACAGTCTGCAGTTTACCAGAGTTCCCTCTGTGGAGTTCAGCATGTTTGAAGATCAGATTGACTGGCAGCTTCCTTGGTATACATAAAACAGATCTAAAATTATTTCAAATAGAAATTCTCTGAGGATTGTATCATCTTTGCCGTTCTGTTGTACTGAAGATGCAGATGTGCCAGACTGTTCTGCAGGATTATAAATGCATTAGTGAAACCCTAATACGCTCTCTAACAAATATATGCAGTGCAAGAGGTTTTCTTAGCCATCTTGTACCCACTCATTTTATTTATTTCATGTAATTGGCATGTTGTTCTGCTTTTATAGCTTGTTAAAATGAGATGTGAAAATGGCTGTAGCTAATGGCTGCCGGAAAATCTTTTCCCATGATAGGTAGGAAGAACATTTCAGAAAAAATACATTGCAAGTTTTAAAGCACAGTGCTCTCCCAGTGAGAAGCAGAGATTTAACAAGATGGATGTAATGCATTGGTATGTATAGTAGAAGCAACTTTTAATGACCTTGGTTATATAAACAAACATCATATACAAATGCCCAACTTTTGGCATCCTATTTAGGTGCAAAGACAAAGGTGTAAGCCAGGGCTCCTTTGCCTTGTGGTGCTAGTTCTGAGGCACAGGTGCGGTGTGGAGAGTCTGGTGGTAGCAGAGGTTTTATTTTTCCTTTCTTCCTTTAGAGGAAATGATAAGAAAATACCTGGAATGAAGTTTTCCAAGCATCTTCCTTCTCTCCCTTTCTAGCAAATAGAGTGTGTTCCTTGATAGCATTTTTCCCACCTCTCCTTATTAGATGCAAAGGCTTTGTCACCTGATGGTTCCTTAAAATCTGGCACTTGCTGCCAGCCATTAGGCAGCTGTGATCCAGAGTGGGAGTGCAAAGGAGTGATTTCTCTTGACTTTTCTGTGCAGTCTGACCTATATTCCCTTGCTCCACGAAAGTCTGTGTGTTGATCTGTTCTAGCACTACCCTTTCTTAGAGAGTTTGGTTTCTTGGTTTGCCAAGGACCAGGTCCTTCAGCAAAGTTTGTGGTTCAGGAAGGGGTTTTCTTTGTTGCTGCTGTTTGGGGGTTTGGGTCGGGGGTTTGGGGGGGTTTTTTGGTGTTGTGGGTTTGTTTTTTTCATTGTTGTTGTGTTTAAATTCCCCGCTAGTATAGCAAAATTGGAAACATGCTGCACAGATTTACTTTTTATCCTTCAAGAGTCTGCTGCCTTTGTATCTCCCCTTGGGTTGTTAAACCATTGGCTATTGGTGTGTTGGTGAAACCTGCCTGGAAAGGTTTTTGCTGAAGGAATCTGGGAGAAATGGACTCTGTAGATTGATGTTTTTAATGAAGTTATGTTTCCATATTATGGTCTCTCCACCCCACCCCACCCCACGCCCCCCACCCCCCCTTGTTTCTGTGTCTCTATGAAATTACTTTTAGCTGGACATTGACCTTCGGTTTTAAAAAAACTCAACTTTTCTTCAAAGGAAAATTGTCACAGCCCTCTCCTCTTCTGGGGGCTTTAGTCAACCAACAAGTTGCTTCAGTTCTAGGGAATCCTTTCCATAAATTACTGTGGCAGTGAACTCCTTCAGCTTACCCGACATGATAAGTAAAAACATTTTTCATTTAGAGAGAGATAATTATTATGTAACACACTTTGTAGCACTCACTCCTTTTCCCTTCTCTTTAACTATAAATATTTCCCACTTCCTACTGTCAAAATATAAATCTATATGTGGTTTGTGCAGAGAAAATCAGGACTCAGGATTATAGTAAGAATTGGAAGATAAAAGCATCTAATTTTGCTTGCCAGCATGTCATTGTGTTTTAGAAAAAAAGTGCTGTAAAAGAATACAAGAACCACTGCACAACAGCTGATTTGAGTGTGATTGCATTTCATATCAGTCGTTTGGAATTTCTTAACGATTGTTGTCTTTGTTTCTCTGTGTGTACAGTGCACTTGGTAGTCTGATGACTGTTCTGAAAGGAAAAGAAGGACCTATGGCCCTCCCAAACTCCAGAGCACTCTGCACCAATGTGTCTTCTAGAACAGATAGATCCTGCCCCCAGGAGAATTTTTTTTAATTCCTAGCACTAGATGATGATAGCTTGCTAGCAGAAGCACGAAAAATCAAATGCCATCACATATTTTAATAATGCACAGCATAAACTATATTTTAGCTTCACAATTAATTCAGAATAGCTTTAATAATAAATCTCCTACCCTAGGATGTTTGCAGTTCTAGTTGTTAGAAGTCGTACTGAAAGAGTTCACTGCATGGGGACTTGTATGTAGCAGTTATCCCAGTGCAGGCAAAGGCTACAAGGGCAGAAACAGAATAAATTTTCATTGCCTTCCTCTAACAAGGCCACGTAAAAGTGGCTTTATTTGCGATTCTTAAGCCACTCAAATTAGACCTGTGCATTTATTCCGTATTTATTAAAAAAAGCAACTAATGGAAATAAGTTCAAAACTGAAACTGAGTCAGCGCAAAACATGAGGCCTGACAAACCAAAGTCATGCAAAACCAAACACTGTAGTTTGTCGGTGCCTCTATGGGTCATTTATGGTTTGGTTTTATTACTGTAGTGGCGGGGCTCATTACGGACCAAGTGCAGCATGTAGTGGAATATAGGTCTAACGTAACTCAGAAAATGTAGGCTTGGCTCCAAGGAGCTCTGACAGGGTGCAGGTGGGCAGGGGAGCGCACTGCCCTCCCCCAGGGCCAGGGCACTCCAGCCCCTTGGGGCGGCAGCAATTAACACCTCTTCATTCTGCTGTAGCAATGAGCTGTTGAGGTATGATTAGACAGGAATCCGTACAGGTGCCCAGTGGATACATTACTAGTTTTAAAGAAAAGCTTTCTTGTTTTTCTCCTGGATTGCACTGTAGATACTGTCAGATTGCTTTCTGTGATTTGAATTGCTGTCAGGAGAAACACACAGTATTTCCTGTGATTCTTATCCATTTCGTCTTTTAGCTGTAGTGACATTAAAAAAAAAATATGATAATGCTGCACACCATGATTTTAAGCGGCCTTTTCAGTCTTTAACAGCTCATGGAAAATGAAAGAGGATTTACTTTCAGGATTTTGCCTTAGAAAGTGGAAGACAGCGGAGGAAGTCTGGTGTAGCCGTGGTGTCCCCTGTCACTAGGGGTGTTACACTGCCTTGCTGCCGGCTCACCATTTCATCTGGAGATTTGCCAGGCTGGCAAAATCTGGTGGTGCTGGTCAGCACAGAGGCACAGGAGGCTGTTTTGTTGCTGTTTGGGGGATGAGCCGCCCACTCACTGCCCCCAGGTGGGATGGGGAGAGTCAGAAGGGAAAAATAAGAAACCTCGTGGGCTGAGACAAAGACAGTTTAATAGGTAACGGAAAAGCCACACACGGAAGCAAAGCAGAGCAAGGGACTCATTCCCCACTGCCCACGGGCAGGCAGGTGCTCAGCCACCCCCAGGACAGCAGGGCTCCATCACACCTAATGGCTACTAGGAAAGGAAAACGCCATCGCTCCAAACATCCCCTCTTCCTCCTCCTTCCCTTTTATTCTATTGCTGAGCACAAGGTCATATGGTCTGAATATTCTTTGGGTCAGTCGGGGTCAGCTGTCCCGGCTGTCCCCTCCCAGCTCCTTGTGCCCCCCAGCCTGCTCACTGGTGGGGGGTGGGAAACGGGAGGGCTGGACACGGTGTGAGCACTGCTCGGCAGAAGGTAAATCTCCCTTTATCATCAACTCTGTTCAGGCCACGGGTCCAAAACACCGCACCATATGAGCTGTGATGAAGAAAATTAAGTCCATCCCAGCCAAAACCAGTACAATGATGAAGGGAAAAACAATTCTCAGATTAACTACGGATGACAATTGTTTTGACATATATCGAATAAGCAGTGACGTTAGCATTGTATAGAAAATATGGTGTAAAATGCTGAAGAGAAGCCACATTTAATGAAGCAAGCAAAAAAATTTTATATTGCCAGGTGTCTAGGAACCTGTGGTTTGTTTCACAAGAAACAAAGAAATCAAATTGTAAATTGGAAGAAAAATAAAACTTTCACTTAAAAAAAAAAGTGTACCTTGCAGAGCACTGGTTTTCTGGCTTCTTTTACAAGAGAAAGTTTATTTTGATACTTCAAAAAAATAATGAAGTAAGAAAAGTTTTTCCATTATTAAAATATCTTAGAAGTTGCTGGGAAAGGGCTTGTTTTTTTCTGTATACCAATATCAATGTTTTAGAAAAAATACTTGCGGTGTAACATTTGATTTCTAGAAAATATCATAGCACCTGCTAGATGTGTTACAGAGAATGATCAACTGTTGTGTGCCTGTTCCAGTGTAAAATATTGGTAAGATGAAGTATATCAAACACATTTATCTGCTGCAAATCAGTTTGTCTCAGAAAAGACTCACTTAAATTTTATGGAGCCTAATTTTGTTACTGATACACCTTCTGAAATCTATCTGATCTACTGTATTTTTCTTCCCCGATAGGTCAAATGAATCATCCTTTTCTTTCTCTTCCAGAATGGACGGCAAAAATAAAGCCACCGTATGCCATTTGTGTATAACTGGCATGATTTACTGCACGTCTGAATATAAAATCATAAAACTTACAGGACATGGTTAATACATAACCATCAAAATAACAGAGTGCAATTCTAAATTTATGAGGCTGAACTTAACACTGAATATCAAATAAGAACCACATTGATTTCTGTAGCGCATGGCTTAAAAACACATTAGGTGGCATAACTGCAAGACAGTACATTGATTTAAGCGTAAAATGCATAGCACTCAATACTTCACCACCTAACGTTTCCCAGTAATGAACAAAGCTGTTGTATATTGATGAAAGGAAAATTATTTGTTTTGTTAGATTATGGTACTCAAGCAGATGCCTTGCTTTTAGACTAGGTAGGCATAATTTGAATCGCGCTTAGTAACAAGTGACGTTGGGCACCTTAAAGAAAGAGTACGCAGTGATCTTTGCATAATGTGTTTTAAGAAATATGTATTTAGTCTGGCCTTAATGGAAGTCTGAATTCAGGCACCCTCATTTCAGGGAGAGTGCTTTGGCAGGTACAGAAGATTCATGGCATTTTGGAGGCCTCTAATCGCTTTTAAAATGTTAAACATTTGCCTTCCTGAATCATGGCCAGAGAGTAAGTCTATAAATCTCTATAACCCTTGCTCACTGAGTTTTGCCAAAATTAACTCTGTTTACATCGGGAAACACACTTTTGCCTTGTTTTAGGCCCCAATACACAAAATGCCTCAGCAAGTGAAGAGACTCATTGACTTTAGGCTAAGCTCCCCAAAAGATTAATTGGACTGACATTGGCAATTCATCTAGATTTAATCTTAAATAGGAAATTCTACGTGGGGGTTGAAATTGGGTCTGTTGGACACAGTTTCCTCACCGTATCCAGAGTGGCATCCTTGTCCTTTTTAACACTTCTAGTGCAAATGGGACTGGAAAGCAGCTCAGTCAGTGGCTTCAGTGAGCGTGGTCCCTGGCCACTGCCAGGAGGGAGCAGCCCCCCAGCCGCGCAGGAGAGCTCTGCTCTGCACCTTCGGGGAGCAGTACAGCAGGAGTACGTCAGGGATGAAGGGTAAAACTACTTGGAACATGCACTCATGTATGTTAGATACGCTTACACGGGCACGTGCGTGCACACGTAAGGATCTCAGAGTTGTTCTGTGTGTGACTACCCCACGTTAGGTCTGTGGCAGCTTGCAGGATGTGCCCTTCGGATTGTGGCAATTTCTTAGCTGAAGTGAGCAGATCCCTGACCAGAGTCTGTGTTGCATACATGAAAATGTCACAGGGGTGCTACTTTTGTCAGAGTTTTAGAAGCAAAAATTGGGTGCAGTCTGCATTTCAGTCTTGCCTGTGTTTTGGGTCCCTTTCTTTCTTTATCATACAAAGTTTAAGTATTAGTCTTCATGACATGCAAAATGGACTGCGATGTTAGAGAATAATGTTTTTAATCATCGCTGACATTTTCAAAGAAGATTAAAATTTAATAAAATTAATTGTCCATTTTTGAATGGCTCACTTTGCAGTTAATCATACACCTTTAGCTTCCACTACAGACATATATTGCTTTCCTGCGGTGGGTTTTTTTTTTTTTTTTTTACCTTGAAACTTACCTGCAGTAATTACAATCATTGATTAAATAGATGGTTATAATTTTTCTTCAAATTAATGCAGTGTAATTGTAAATTATGCTTAGTGTGAAATAAACCGCTTTTTTAATCTTGTTGAAAAAGACCTTTTCTAAACTTCTACAAATATTTTTTCTTTCCTTTCCTTTTAAAGAAAGATCTCCAGCTTACTAGAAGAATATAACTTACTGGGGTTATATTTAATGGCAAGAATACGTTGCTTTCATTGCTGTGCATCTCTAGTAATATAATTTGAAGTGCTAGGGCCCTTTGCATCCATTTCTGAATCCATTATTAGTTGATTAAATTAACTGGCTGGATCAGTACAGTGAGAAGAGACACAGTAATGATATTACAGAATTAGTATGCTATGATGAATTGTCAAGAAAAGTAACTGTGACAGCCCTGTGGCCATATGCACTTAGCCATGCAATTTATAGTCATTTGAAAAGCCAAGGACTTTTCAGTTTTGGTTAGGAAATTTGTTCTTGCTTTTGACAGAAGTTGAGGGATATGTGTGTATTGAACAAGAGGGGGTTTACAGTGCCAACATGAAAAGAAATCAAAGGCTCTCTTCAGCTGCTAGCATTTGGGTGATTTGCAAAGAGTAAGCTACAGAAAAGGATGACTTTTATTGTAGCTGTGCCAGCTCTTTTAAATAGATTACGATATGATAGTGCATAGTATATGACAGTGCAGTTCCTTTACAGTTGTAGAAAAAGTATTACTTAGGGTAAGATAAAAGTGAATGCAATCTTGTATCGCAATTTCAATAGTTATAGAGTACCACAAATTTTGGTACAGCAGCAGGGCCTTATAGGATGACAGTAAATACAGCTGGGTTTTATTCTTAAAACTGATTTGAGGCTATTTTAAATGTCGTCTTTTGCTTTTATGCAAATATTTGTAAGTAAAGTAAAGACTGCCAAACACCATCAAAATTGCTGGTGGTTACAGTAGGTGATCAGCATGGAAAAATTGACTCACGGCCAACATTACAGCAATTCCCACTCTTATCAGCTCGCCCGGCTGAGTTGCTGGACACTTGGAATTTGAATTTATTATCTTGCCACTTTAACATTTACCATATTGTGGGTTGGCACTCTCTGTAATATCCTTAATTATTAAAGCCAATTCTACAAATATATTTTAAAGTAGTAACAGGCAGAGCCTGAATATAAAAGCAAGCAGACTACACCAAAAGACAACAGATCGTGTAGTTAACTCTTTCTTTTTGTGAGCCTAATAAATGGTATATTGGTAGTACTATGGATATATTATCTTTCCTGAACATCGGACTAAAATTCTTGTTGAGCTTCTTGAAGTGAAGTGTTAAGACGTTTTTGTTAATATTGGTTATGTCAGTTAAAACTCTTGCAAAAGAAGCATGGAATACTCTGTTATATCTTTAGTAGTTATATGATGAGCTGTAAAAGGAATTCTTAATTTTATAGCTAACAACTACATAATTTCTGATCCCTCCTGGGATCTCTTCCTGGTACATAGGCACTGGAGACACTTCTTCAGACTTCTGTATTTGCTACCTGGCAGCCAGATTGCAGAACTGCTTTTGTCTTCATGTCAGCTCCAGCAGATTTTCCTTTGTGCATGTTGATAGGCAGCTTTAGGAACAAATACAGGGGTTTTTTTCATTTTCATAAAAAAATATCACATTCTAATTTTAAGTTTAGAGAAACATTTCCATAGCTGTGCTCTGAAGCAGACCTATGAAGATTACTTAGTCCATAGGCAAGGCATACCAGTTTATACACATGATGAAGACCTAACCACTTCTAGTCATCTTTCCCTCTGTTTTGCTCTTTGTCATTAGGAGGTTTTTCTTAATGTTTAATTTAAGTCTTTTTTACCACAGTTGCATCCCACTCTTTGTTGTTTGTTTTTTAATGAAGAATGGATTGTTCCTTCTGCTTAAGATTTTCTCTCCTCATGTAATTATTAGGTTCATTTCAAATCTTGTGTTTGAGTCATATACAGTAAATTGTTAGAGTTAATACATTAAGCAAAACATGTAGTATAATGTAGTCATAAAAATAATGTTCTCGACACAGTTTTCAGTAACGTGACCTAGCAAGAGTTTTGTTATTTTACTCGTAGAAGTCCTTAACACTAGTAAAGTGCTGAATTCTACTGTTAATGCTGGTGTTAATTAAGAAATTATTTGTATACTTATTTAGTTATAGCAAATAGTCCCTTGATCTCAATGTAAAATAGCTCAAATACTCAAACATTTAAAAGTTAGTAACATCCAAGTGTATTTTTTTAGATTAAGGTAATGTATTTGTTGGCTAACAAAATGAGTTCTTAGGGCTATGTATTTTTTCGGACTGACCTGGACAGAATCTTCCCTGAAGTTGGCACCTAATGATATAACGGTGGTTGCTGATGTTTTGGTTTTGCTTTATCTTTTACCTTTACCTTATAGATATATTACAAAAGAGAGTCTGGTAAGCTAGTGTTTCCATAATACTTGCATCTGTTTAGCTCTTCAGATGTGCATCAGTGCATGTTTCAGTGAAGTTTTGGCTTGGTCCTGTGCTTTATTCCTGGATCATTGTGAACTGTGAGCTGCTACTTGCATGCAGACTAGGTAATGAACATTACCGTCACACAGTAATTTCCTAATCTTTCTGATCTATGTACTGATAAAAATTAGTATTGCATTACTCTCATGCTTATTTGCAACAGTAAATTGTGAATATGTTTTAAAAGAGCCTAACCAACTAAACAACAACAAAAAATCCCCACACATAAATTATAAGACAACATAATATTTCTTTTGAGTTACTCTTTTTGCCATATTTACAGCATCGTTATTTTAAAATACTTCTTTTGGTATTACAATAGAAGAAACTTCCTCTAAGAATAGGTGCTCAAAAGCGGCCCTTATGAAATAAAGCCAACTTCTGTTGATTTCCCAGCATACCAGTGAGTATAGGACTAGATCCAATATTTAAGCTAAGTAGAACTGAAGAGATATATGAGATGAAAATAATTCTGTTTTTTATTTGCCTTGCTGTATGTGGCAGGGAGTTTTTATGATTTGGGTGTTTGATTTGGGGTCATGTTACACTTGGGTGAACTGGAGTGATTGAACTTGGGCTCTGATCTCTGAGTCACCCAGCACCTTAAGAAGATAAGGATTTAAGATCTTGCTTATAAGTGTGTGTACATAAGCGCTTGGTCCCCTTCATGGTGCGCAGCCTGGCTTCTGAATATTTGTGTTTGATGGGAACTTTCCATAGATGGAGACCACCAGCTGGAATAAGCAAAAGATTATTTTGTTTAAAAAGAAAACAAAAGAAGCTCTTTTAGTAGAAGCTGTTAGGAACATGGTCAGTGGCAAGCAGGGAGCTGTGGTTCCGTACCACACACCTTTTCCGTATTGATGGTTGTGCCTCGACCCAGAGAAGGGCTTCTTAGCTCTCCAGTGCCTGGACCACTATAAATATTCCTCCGAAACAGCAGCAAGTCTGAATGATCTGAAAAATATTGCCCAGAATATTTTGTCACTGTATTCTGTATTTGGAATCTAAAGAGCACTTAAACCTGAGCAGGATAACGATAGTTGCACTGAAGAGCCCACTCTTGCTGCCCGTGGAAATGAATGCCTTTGATGTCCGTTCACTGCAGAGAAACGCAGTAAGCAGCTAAATGCCTTAATGCATTCTGCCACTGAGCGATCTAAAAGCTTCCATGTGCATCGTGGAGCTTGTGCAGTAAGGTTTTCACTGTCAGCAAAGGAAAATGAATGCCTTTAGCTTTAAAGTTTAAATGCCTTGCTCAGCAGGGAGCCCAGAGAGATTTGTTCAACTGAAATGAGCTTATAATAAGGCTTTCATCCTAAGATAAGTAAGGACAACATTCAGTAGCTCTGTACTCCCTCACCAGAAAATACAAATAGCTTTCTCTATGTGTTATGATGCTGTTATTGTCTTTCATGTGATATGTTGCAATTCACACTAATAGACATTTTCCATCGTAGACTGTGGTAATGCCGTGTTGTAACTACATTTTATTTAGAAATGTAGAAAAATAAGAGTTGCAGCTTACATATTAATTTGTTTGTTTATTTATTTTAGCCCCAAAAAAATGAGCATTAGGGTAATATCTACAGAAAGACTGGTAATAGCAAGACATTTAAAACCATTTAATTGTGCTCAAACTTTACCGAGGTTCAAGATACATTTAGAGGGAGTCATAGCAGAAGAAAATCCACCAGTGGCTATTAAACATGAAACACCCCTCCTGGCTTAGGCGGTTCCGTGCGCTGCAGATTGCTTGAGGCTGAGAGAGTGTGCAGGAGCTATCGCTGTGCTTGCTGCTGGTGGAGGCAAGAAACCAGCCTGGATGGACCATTGGTCTGACCTGGTCTGGCTGTTCTTATACCCTCTACTCCTGTATCTGCTGATTTTCTAGACCCACCCCAATCATAATTATTTCTTATGCAATCAAGATGCGGTTTTTGACCTGCAGGTTTCAGTTGATTGTTCAAATAGAATTTATGACTGGAGTCTCTGTCCACTCTGTTTTCTTGTGGGTGGTGTTTGTTATAAGGGTTTCAGAGTCCCTAATAAGCTGTTAACAAGCTGTCAATTATAGTACTCATGCAAATTAGTGAAACAGACAGTGAGGGACTGATGTGTACAGTATGCTATCTCAGAGGATGTAAACTAAACCCTTCCAATTTTCATCACTGTCATTGCCGACGCCGTCTTCTTAATGTCTATAAAGCATTCATCTTGTCTTTTCCTTTATATCATGTTTACAAATTGAATACAGTAGTTAAATATCAATTAGTACAGGTCATATTTTGCGTTAAATACCAGGCACCTAAAAATAGAACAATGACATTTAGATACCAAGGACTTCAATGAATCTATCTTCATGATGGTTTAAATGTGTTATTTACAGTTTGCGGTTTTTTTGTAGTTCACTGGAATCATCTTGTTTTCATTTCCACCACCACCACCACCACTCCACTTTGTCTTTTCTATTCACTTGTTTTCAATACATCTTATTTTTGCTTGGAAATCCATTATTTCTTGGACTCTCTTTTTTAACTCTTCCCCAAGGATCGCAAGCCAGGTATAAGTCTCCATACACCAGTCATCAAAACTTCCGTCGCTGCTTATTTATTTATTTTCGAAGTAATTCTCAGAAATGAAGTCTCATAGCTCATACTTCTTATCTTAGTCATGGTTCCCTCAGGAGCATGCTATGAACTTAATCTCTTTCCAATTCTCCATCAAAATATCAACATAAATTTATTTGTGTCCCCCTTGGTATTCATTAACTCTTGGAATACTCACCAAATGTCATTTCGTACCCTGTGCTACTAGACTTGGCTGCGTAAGCACAGATCATTTTGACCTTACTAGTTCCAGTTAAAATTCAAATGCTTCTTTTTTTGTGCTTACCACTGCAATATTTTTTTTCATCTGTTTTGAGGAAGTGGAACAAAGTAGCAATTGGTTGACTTTGCTGTTTGACCGTTGAAAGTGAAATTACTGATGGAATACAAGTACCTAACATCTGACTGTGATGTTTAGCAAGATTTCTATTTAGTAAAAATGTCTGGAAGATTTTGAAGGGAACTGTATAAAAGAAAAGCTACTTTTCTGGTGAATTTTAAAGCTAAAATGATCATCAAAAGCCTTTTAAGTTGTGAGTTTCTCTTAAGTATATATGCATTTTTTAACTGAGGAGGGGAAAAGGTAGGTAACCCTTGATACAACTGTGAGCAAAATTAAGTCCATTCTTGATTCTTAACTCAACTGGAAGTGAAAAAAAAATTTATAGGGGGCTGCATAAATAAATCAGATTTTGAAATGCACAGTTCTGTCTCAGCTTTGTAAGGTTCTCTTGAACAACCAGTTCTCTTTCGTGGGCTTGTGCCAGGAGCTATCTAGATCTTTTGATTTATGTATGTGTTAAAAGGACAGTTGGTGTCCTCAGCTTAAGTCCACGTTAGGGAACCATAGAACAATTTAGGTTGGAAAGAATGGCTGGAGATCATCTAGAGGTCTCTATCTCACCCAGAAGGTGCTTCATTCATCCCGCCTTGTACTCCCCAGCATTTTATGGACTGTCCACTGTCTTCAGCATTGTGATTGCAGAGGAAGGTCCTAGACATCTCGGTGAGTAGAATGGTCTGATTTCCTTTACTCAAGCCTGTCAAGAGTTGCGTGACAGCTGGACCAGAAGGAAGTGATCTTTCACCATGTAATATTTGGCTTTTGCATTTCAAATATTTAAACCTAGTTCTAGGAGTGCATAGACATCTATTTAACTAGAGTTACATACCCTTCACCGAGTGTTCTGCAGAAACTGAGTGGGTTACGTGCCTACTGACTTGATTCTGCTGCATTAATATCAAGGACTGTTTTCCTTCTGTGAGCTGAATGGATTCAGGATCAAGTGCTAAGTAAAGTTAAACAGGCATTCATATTCATTCAGGAGCAGTACAAAGTATGTATTCAACTTGGTGCCATCATTTTCCTGTGATATCTGGTAAGCTTATTACTTAGCAAGAGCTATTAGATGAAGTTAGGTTCACAATTACAAGGGGACCCAATCAGGCTTCTGCTTCACAGAGCATGTATGACTGTAGGAAGCTGATTAGGATATTTGTAGGATATTAGTGGGAGGCTGAGGAGTTGTCATTCCCTTTTCTGCAAAGATGGTTTTATTCAAAAAGCTATCTAATTGGATAGATAATTGATTATCTGAGAAACTGTATTTTCAACAAAAAGCTCTCACCAGTCTGATAAAAAGCTTGTCCTTTACAGATTTTTGGAATATAAGATATAAGGACAGATGTCTTCCAGTTATAATTTCCCAGCTGGAACTCTGTAAGAAACAAGAGAGCATCATACTGTCAGGATGTGTTCAAATTTACATATTTTTTTTTAAATAGTCAACAACAACTGGCTGCAGCATCTGGCATTACTGTACATTTTTAGAATTGTTAATTCTACCAACTTTGGGAATGTTCAATCACATCTACAGGCAAAGGTTCAGAGGATTTTGGTTTATTTTTTTAAAATCTCTTTAATCCAAGCATTGCCATTAAGACAATGCTTGTGGATTTCTTTTTCTGTAAAACAAAGTGAAGAACAGGCAGATCTGCTTCAAAGAAAAAGAAATCAAGATTATTTTATAAACGTGTATGTTAACCACATAAAATTATAGAAATAGCATTACAGACTAAAACCAATACAGATTCTTACTGCTTTTCTTTGTGCATAAAAATTTACTTCATTTGTATTGGTTCAACTGTGCGTTTTGTATTTAAAACAGGAACCTTAGGGTTGCTGGTGTTATGTTTTGGGGCAACTGAAAAGGACCAGGAGTGGTGATAGCAATGTTCATGTGTAGAAAAAAGCAGCGGGAATTGTGTGTCTCCCCTCCTCCCTCCAGAGAACCGGGGCAGGAAATCGGTGGCAACACTTTACCCTGGTCTCGTAGTGCTACAAAACTCTTGCTTGCAGTAGGAATGAGTTTAATTTTAGCTGGTTTAATGTTCAATCAGCCTCTTGAAATGCTTTCTTCAATTATTGCCACTATGGGGTTTTGGGGAGGGGTGGTGTTTGGTTTTCAGGGTGCTGGTTGCAATGATTTCTGACCCTGCTAATGAGTTAGAACTGCACGTAGTGCACAACATACTGGAACTAAGCCTATGACTGCGTAGGTCTTGTAGTACTCTGCAAAAAAGAGATCAAATAATGCTTTGTTGGGGCATTCTGCTTCTCTTTGGAGTAATCCAGTCTCCCAATCCTGCTTATGATGAGTCTTTGGGGTATAATGCTGCATATTCTTACATTCTATATTCCTGTGTTACCTGGATACTTTTCATGCTTATTAGCTTACCCATTTTCATATCCAGCCATCAAATATATAGTTGAAGGCACAAATTGAAAGGCCAGATTTGAAAGTTTGGCTTTTTTTCCCCCCACACACCTGTTAAAGCATCAGGGCTGATTTAAAATGTCACATGTGGAGTCTGATTACCTTGCTGTAAATCAAAAGTAGCTGCATTCAAAGAAACGACGTTATGAATGGATGTTAAAATAACTAATAGCAAGCATCAAGAATGTTCTCAAAAAATGAATGTTACAGTCTCCCTCTAATTTTGCACAGAAGAGTACTTATTTCATAAGCCATTTACAAAAAAATACGTGAAGTTAACTTGACTACATTGGGGTTTTTGCATGTTTTACACTTCATGGACGTGGACTAAATCAGCTGTGCTAAACATACTTATTAGTATTCAATTTATTTCTCAGCCTCTTTTAAGGAACCATGCAAACGTTTGGGCTTCTTATTCTGTTTTGATCTCTTAGTGGAAAAGTGTATCCGCATAAGTAAGCATGCACTGAACAGCAATAAATCATTATTTCTCAGATGACCAATATCAGCGGGAATCTCATATACTTCACTGCTGGAGTTGATTTCTAAATTCATTGAATAATTATTGGTGCTACTTTTCATATGTGACAAACATTCTTCTCTCTGATTCTGGTAAGTCTTACAGTGATGTTCACACACACACACCCCCCCCAACATGCCAGGGTTGTTATTCTTAGGATGTGGGAAAAGGAAGGATTAGGAACCAATGTACCTTTTAAAAGATCACCTTACAAGATATCAGGAACTTCGTACTATGTAGTTTAACAAAAAATCTGATACAGGTTATTTTAATTACTTTTAAAATTTTGTGGTTTATCTTGTCAAGATGCATGTATTTTATTGCAATGTTAATATTCATGTAATGTAATGAACTGTTTCTGTCATGAAAAATAATGTTGTCAATTTTAAATTATCATAACAAAAATGCAGTGGGACAGGATAAAGTGCCTCTACTGAATACAGAATTTGGTGAAGCTCCCAGGGTTCTAGCAACAATTATGCAGATGGTACTGATCAATGGTCGCATTAAATTTTATCTTTAGCTGCAGATCTAACACCAATTGTATCAGTGTATTTTGGAGAACAGCATTTTTTTTTAATACTTTCTGGATGAGGAAAGCAATCTGGCTGCCTGCGGACCTGCTCTACCCACACAAGCTGTGTTGTGTGTCAGCGGGGTTATGGAGAAGAAGCAAGAGGTGGAGAAAGGTCCCTGGAGCTGGTGCTAAGGCGAACCCAGCAAGGATCTGAGGCATGTTGATTCACTTAGTTGAAGTTAATGTCACCTCAACAGCACCACTGATGATGCAATATCACGCAAATTGGGGGGGGGGGGGGGGGGGGAGGAAGTGATTGATACTCAAAAAGTGATTGATACTCAAAATAAAATTAATAGGAAAGTTATTTGTAATTTTTAAATAGACCTATTATACATGTTATTTAAGTCTACAACACCTTTGCCTGTCAGGACAGTACAACAAATAATGGTTTCTTCATCAAAGGGTTAATAGAATATTTAAATAAAATACTGCAGAAATTCTCTACAGCAGTGAGACATGAATTTGTTAGAGGAGGGAAATCCTTTAATAGCTTGTAACTTAAATAGTTTGCCACCAAAATGAATTTATTGGGTATTGATTGGCTCCCAACCCAGTTTTAGTACTGATTAAATATTACAGCTTCATTTCAACCTCCCTGCTAGCTTTTTCCTCTTTTCTTTTTTAATTTTTTCTTTTTTTCTTTCTTTTTTCTTTTTTTTTTTTTTTTCTCATATGGAAACCTGGGTAATTGGCTTCAATTAATTTTAGAAGTTACATTCAGGATAAAATAGGTGCACCGAGAAAAGCCAGTCTGTTTGGAATGACTTTTCTTTCTTACTTGTAGAAATATTGTTGTTTCCTTCTTAGCCCATGGCTGATGCCTTCCAACCAGAGATAGCAATTGTGCTAAGATTTCCTCTTCTAGAAGCTGCTGCACTCCAAATAGCTCCATATTTTTCCATTTTATTTACCATATTACCTTTTGCTGGTATCAAAGCCAAATCTTTTGAAACGAAAGGAAAGTTTAATTTTCTGAAGGCTCAAAAATGTTGTACATTTCAGGATTTTAAATTGACTTCCGTAAACTGAAACATTCTGGAGTTGGTTTGTCATCAGTTAATGTGTCACCCTCCTGAGTGACAGAGCTGAAATGCTTCAGAGGATGCTTGTTCCTGGGTTTTATTATCTCTCGCTCAGCTGTAGAGCCCATGTTGATAGCATCACTAGCCTGTATGCAACTAACTCATTAAGTAGCAAAAAATAAATCTTGTTTTATTTCTCAGACTGTTTATTGAATTTCCAAATGCAGCTTTCTAGTCTCTCTTTGGGAACAAACAGAGAAAAGAGAAGATATATACATACATAAGTATGTACTACATCCACACAGACACATCCTTGCCAGCTTCAGGCACGTTGTATCAATTAACAAAATTGAAATTAATTTTGCCATCTCACCTTCCAAAGCCCTAAAGCCTACAATGTCAGGAAGGTGAAAATTAGTCTCCACACTGCATAGCCAGACCACACCCTTGGTAATCCAGAAACTGGAGACCTTCTTGAGCTTTTAAATAATAAAAGCATACTGCATCTTAGTGTTGATGGGGATTGATCTTAATAAAATGTATGATTAACTAGATTGAGCTGAAATTCTACCAGTCTTGGTAAGGCTGGTTAATGATCCTGAGTACATAAAGTATGTGTCTTTTCTTCTTTGAGCTTTCTTTGTGCAAATGCATCCTCATTTGAAACACTGCTTTGGCTGTATTATACTTTATTAAAAAGTGGTAAGTACACAGAGATGGAACTGAGCTTCTTTTTCTTCTTTTTTTTTTTATTTTTAATAATCTGTAGAAGGCATGGATGTGTTTATTAAGAAAAACTGTAATTGTTAAAACATTAATTGAACCATACTTCAGTGTATTTGCATTTGATGGTCCATTAGGTTAATAATGACACAAAATGAATGTCATCGTTTGTTTCTTGGGAATTCAGGATAATGCGGGTATATTTTTTTTCTTCATCTGCTGTTCAGACTCCAAGATACACTTTTTAGGGTGGTTAAGCCTTCTGGTACAGGTGAAATAACTCATCGACGTTCCTATCGTTCTTTTTAGAAGAGGGAAAGGAGAGCAACGTGACTTAAAATTTGTTCTTTTTGCCCACAGATGATTGAACTGATCACACTGCTTTAGTGTTGCAGTCAGCTCAGTGGCTGACTATGCACAGATACCTGGCTGGGTTTGTGTTACCAACACCAGCTCGTTGAACCAGCTAAGAAGCTATATGAGGTGGCTAACAAAATCAGGAGCTAAATAGTCATGATTTAAGGCTTCAGGTTTAGTGCTGTGCTGTGCTGAACAGCTGTGTTTTACCTCTTCATGTGCTGTCATTCTGGGGGACTCTGTCTTCAACCAAATATTCTTGCATCTGGATAATATGGGACAGGTTAGCCTTACTGGCTGTGATCCCAAAAAGGTTTTTAAAATTATACTTTATAGCACAGGTTTGCAGGAAATTTTTTTAAACCTTCAGATACATCGTAACACGCGTCCGCTTCTGGCCACAGTACCTTGGTGATCCCATGCTGTGAGAAACTTGTATCTGTATAATTTTTATTAGATAGAATTGAAATATTGGGGATTCAAATAGCATTAGCTCATAGAATTTATATATATGCATTTATTGATGCCTTTTGCCTACGTTTCTATGACTGCATTTCCATTATACGTTTAATAGATTACCCCTAGATGTGGATTGGAAAGAGCTCTGAAGTAAAAGGTTAGCCTTACTTCCAGCAGCTTACAGCATCCCCTAAAGGGAGCCAGCCTTCCCAGGCAAGGTCTGTTGCTACTTCTTCCTTTGGCCCCAAAGTAGCTGCTAATAGGTTGTGGGATTTTTGTTTGTTTAGCTTTTGTAAAAGAGAGAATGAATATTTGCACATTCCTTTATTTCAAGCAGGCAGATAAACACATATCATGGCATTTCTTATCTCCTTTACATACAGCCGTATTGCAGACACTCAGTGTTCCTGGGATGTTCAGGTTTGTGATACTTTTGGAAATAAATCTGGCAGCATTTCTTCGTACATCTTTTCCAGTAACAGCTGCAGCTTCTTTGCCTGTTGTGTTTTCCTTCTGTGATGGGTTGCAGTCAAGTGTAGTTATGGGAGATGGCTGCTTCCTCTTGGAAGTGTCGAAGCCAAGCAAGTTTGGCTAAGTTTTTGCTGTTCGTTTTTGCTCTTCGTTTTTCTTCCTTTCTTTCTCATTCTCTCCTCTCATGTCTTTTGGCAGTGTGCTGTGGGAGCAGTAGCTATAGCAAAGTCACTATAGAGGAAAAAGGCAGAAGCTGCCATTACCAAGTATTACGTAGTTAATACCGATGTACTTTTCTTTGACCATGAACGTTCCAGGTGTTAGATCTGTCCTGCAGTTATAGGAGTATTTGTGGGTTTGAATGGAAGCTCAGGGTCTTTAATATTCTCACTTTTCTGTGGGTAGGACTAGATGCCCCATAGTGGATGCAAAACAACAGACCTGTGAGGCTGGTATATCCTGCAGGCTCCGTTCTTCACCGGGTTCCTCATCCCATGGAGAGAGAGGGATGGCGCGTGCCTGTGGCCGTGCTGAAGGGCAGCCGGTGTAGCCCAGTTGCCCGTGGGCTGCTGGTGGGACAGAGTTTTGCTCGCAGCAGAAAGCCGTGCTGGGTGTCTGGGCTCAGCCTGGGCGGTGTGGAAGCAGTGACCTTCAGAAGGGCACGTGCCCTTGGTGGCTGACATCTAGGGCCGTGTCAAGGTTGAAGGCAGGCACTGCTGCAGATGGTGATTTGCAGTCCCTGCTAGAAAGGCTACTTCACTCAAAATTTAATATCGGATGCTTTTAGCTCTGGAGATGTGCAGTTCAGCCATCTGTGTAAACCAGGATGATGACCTTCACGAAACCCGAAGCCATTAGTTAATTCAAACAAACGTAAATGTTTGACCAGTCATTAATACCACAAAGGTTGAATAGGTGAAAAGAAAGGAAAGGAGATTAGAAGCTTTATGTGTATATAGAAATCACCAAGTTTAGAATCTTAATGGTATTTAAATGGTTCATTTACATCCAGATGGAAAGATACTTCTTCTTTATGCATGATTATAAAGTTATTGCAACATACTGATTTATACCTGCAGGCACAGGTCTCACAGACAGCACCAGGTTCATGGTGTTTTTCATTGCTAGAGGTCTGGATGGTTTAGTTTTGCATTTTTTTCACTGAAAATACAAATAATATGTACAGAAATCTTTATCAGTGACTAGGGTGTCTCTAACGTTGCTGCAGTTTTTAATCCAAGAATTAAGAAATCCAGTTGTGTTATTTTTTTTACTTACATAGTAAGCTGATTATATATGAAAAAAAAAAAAAAAAACCAACCTATTTAAATATACTGTACCAGAAGACATGAAATCAAACTCACCTTCTGGTTCAGATTTAATGGTTTACATCAAGGTAAAATTTTCACAGGACTTAAGTGAGATTTTTACATACCATCAGATGCAGACAGGAATTTCAGACTCCCACTAAAATTGGTCCATTTCCAGAATGAAGACTGCCAAGTCATGTAAGTGCTTCAGAGTATTTTACCCTGTTCCTTCCCATACTTCAATTGTTCATGTGCAGTGACTTGCCTGAATAAATCTATTTGTGTGAATTCTCCTTTTTTCCAGAAAGATCTCTGTCAGAGGGCTATCTCTGGTCCGGTACCATTATTCCAAAGCAACTTCCCTCTTCCCTGCATAGCATAAAGAGGAAATATCTCTCCAGAGCCATGGCTTCAAAGCAGTTTGGACATATAGGAGCTGCCCTCCTTCCCTGTGTAAGCTCTGCCCTTTTTCACGCAGCTCTCCAACAGGGCAAAGCCAACAGTCTCCCTTTTTTCATGGTCACACATGTGCTCAGCTCCCGCTCTGTCACCAGTGCAGGCTGAACTAGACCAGTGGGTCTGAGCTGACCTAATGGCAGCAGGCAGTGGGTGTCAGGGAGCCCTCGCTCCCAGGGAGCCCCTGAAGCATCACAAGCCCCAACTTGCCTCTCGGGGTGGCCGTTCTCTGAGCTGGCGGATCAAATAGGCTGGATTCATCTCACGGTGGAGGAGGAGACGCCGCCTGTAGGTCTTCACAGCAGACCTCATGGGATGGGAGCTCCCAAGGCAGAGGTTTGGAATAACCGGTCTGTAGACTTTGCCATTTTAAGGTGGGCAGATACTGCAGTGATCCATGACTGGGAAAAGGCCGCACAGTTTCGATGACAGTGATGAAGGTATCTGGAAATTTAAAACAGCAGCTGCCTTTTACCTGCATTACTCTTGAAGATTTTGGCGACATAGATGATGTGATTACATAATGACTTGTAGAATTATTTTTTTTTTCTACGGTTCAGCTTAGTGTTAAAAAATTGTCCTTGATGTCCTTTAACTACTGTCTTTTTAATGCCAGTAATTCAATTAATTAAATAAATTATGCCTCCTAAAATAATTTTTTTCATATTAACATTGCTTTGCAACTGAATTTTAATAAATGTTACGTATTTTCTGACTTCACAAAACTAGCAGCCTAATGATAAGGAAATATCTTGAAAAGCCTCACAGTATTTAGGAGTCCTTACATTTTTTAGCAAGCTGTTTTCACTGTAATCGGTAAGTTACATTCTGCCTTTGATTTACTTTCTCTAACTACATTGATTTCTGTAGTCTAATATATATTTAATTCGCAGGGATGTGATTGCAACTAATATTATAGAGCTTTTAAAAAGCAATAAATTCCAGAGCGCATTTTATAGATTTTTATTATTTTTTCTCCTTCAAATATTTTAACCACTGAGGAAGGTATAATTTATCTTATTGTTGGACTTCCATGTGTTTGTTTCTTATTGTAACTCAAGTTGCATTGAGATTGAGTGGTGTGTTCACATCTTCCAGAATGTGCTCCAGCATAGTTCTCTATTTGTAAACTGTTATCTAATTTATAAACTAGATTGTAAAGCAAAATGTGTTGTCTTCCTTCCCTTTGAAATTCAGGCTGATACACAGTTCCTACAACTCTGCATAACTCAGTTGACTTCCAGAAGTTTGGTATGTACAGCTAATGTGGCCCTTCCTTGTAGGGAAGGAGAGCAAAACTACAGATAGTCAGAAAATAATTTGTCCTTTAGGTTGTTGTTTGGGATGTCACCTACAGGGGGGAGTTTATTCCCAAATCTAAAGAATGGTCAGAGAAAAGTGGAGGGAAATGTTGAACTACACTATCCAGGACAACTCTAACCAGTGTGGATATCCAAAGCCATGCCCTAAGGGCAGCAGGGAAAAGCAGCGCTTTATAGAAGGGACTTCAGAAGCAGGCACGCCATCTGAGACCGGTTCAGCGTACACTATGGTGTTTCTTCAGGGATGGTCATGGATAAGTGATTAACCTTCTTCTACCCACTCCTGCTCTCAAATGACAAAACCCAGGCAGGTGCACGCAGGGCTGCCATGGATGCCTTCCTGTGCCTCTCTAGCCTATGGTGCTGCCCACAGCTGCCACGTGGAAGGGTGTGGAGAAGACGAGGCCAGCCTGTTCTTCAAGGTGCGCACCTGTGGGACAAGGTGCAAGAGACACAGGCTGCAACACAAGATGTTTCAACTGATATAGGATAAATTTTGTTCAACATGGACAAATCCTGGAATAAGGGCTCAGAGAGGATATGGACTCTCCATCCTTGTAGATATTGAGAACTTGACTGGGCAGGATCCTGAGCAGTCTGGTCTTACTGGATCTGCTTTGAGCTGGGGGTTGGGTTAGATGATCTTCAGAGATCTCATCCAATATAAACTATTTTATAAATCCAGGGTAGCATTTGTACCAGCCGGCCTGTTTTGCTTAGTTTCAGAATGAGGTTTCAATTTCCTTAGTTCTGGCTTGTAATGCTAGTCTTTAGTTTTGACCATTCATACTGCGGTGGATCTAACAAATACTGTGAACTTGGCAGGGTATAATTACAATTTTATAGAATTGTACTGAAATTTTCATTTTGTAATTCACATCTCTTAGCAATAAGATAATGTATGCCTTAGATTGTAGATTCTCGTTGTATGTGAATTTTTATAGCTGTGTTGATAAATAGTGTTGACATAGGCTGAGTCTTTCCCTCTTAAATCCCTATGAAAGGATAACTGAAAGAAAGTTAAATATCCCTATCTGATAGCAAGAGAGAGTTCCCAATTGGGGGGCTCGAAGGAGCTTTGGAAGGAGGAGGTTTGTGATTTAGCATGACTAACGCTAATTCGGATTTATGGAAAGAGATGAGGAAGTCTACGCTAAGCAGAGTGGCTACACATGGCAAATGTACTAGATCAGTTATTGCCAAGTATGGTAGAGAAACTGAAGAAAAAAGTGGCTTAGAAATGTCTTTTCCCGTCTCTGCTTATCAACATGAAACATCTGCTTCAGCTGCACTGGCTCCCACTGACAGTCAACATCACTGATACGGTGAAATTCCTACTTACATGCAACACAACAAGGCTGCTTTTCCCTGAGCTGCATTGTAATAATTTATTATCATGTGCATGTGATGTAGGGTGTGTTGCAGGTTAAAATGTAAATGGTTCCAGTGCGCTTGGATGAGCATCGCATATGGAAATTAGCGTTGGCACAATTAATTTTTGTTTGTTATAGTCTTAATGTTGCTAAGCTACGGAAGGAAATGGATCACACTGAGGAAATCTACAAGTTGTGACTGTTTGCACAGAATCTTCTTAAATGTTACACTAATCGTGTGCTATAGTTTAGCATTTATTTAGTGTAAATAAAATGAGTACATTTTTTAAAGGCACCATCTTAGCTTTGAAATATTCCTGTCTTTACTTGTTTTGACAATACTTGTACCTATAAATAGCAGAACGGCTACTCTTAGATCAGCTTCTTCATCAAAGGAGCTTCTTGGTCAGACATGTACAGACGTGAATCTGATCAGCTCCTGTACAGCACGAAAGAACAATACATTTTTGTTTAAGAATTGCAGTTACTTCCATTTATATCTAAATAAAGTAGCTTCGCAGAAAACGCAGCCCAGATCTGTCCCCGCGAATAAATACAAGCTGAAATACCTCGTGTTAATAATATTGCTTTCTAAGTTGAAGTGCTTAAGTTATTCCCCCCATGAATTCCCAGGGCAGCCATGGATTATTAGAGCTTGAAATATAACAGTTAAATGCTTATGGTTTCATAGGCTGATGAGATGGCTAACACTGTTCGGAAGAGGAAAGGTGAAACCCTGACCTCGGGCTGGAATAGAAGCAATCTACAAATTCTTCTCTTGCTTTCTCTCCCCCTGCCCTCAGAGCGAACATCTCCTGATACTTCTGTAAAAAAAAAAAAAAAAAAAAAAAAAAAAAGAGGGGCTTGCTTTTCCTTGGATTTCTCTTCTTGCATTCACTATAGATTTAGTTTTATTTGCACAATAAAGCAAGTCGATTTGATGTTGAAGACTACAAATATTTTAGGGAGGGAGCGAAGGACAGAACTTTGATGATGCATTTTTACTTAATCCTCCTTGTTTTGAACTGTTTATGAAAACATTATAAAATCTTACTATAGATAGCAGAGTTTGTCATATGATTGTAAAATAAGTATAAATGCCTAACGTTTAAGAGTAGTAGTAAATGCATCAATTGTGTGAAATAGTTGTATTGTTTATACTTCTGAACAAAAGCAAGATTTGAGCCTGAAAGTATAGTGCTTGTTCTGAAAACCTCTCGCCGTTCCCAGGTCAAGATGTACAGTTTTCTTGCACTGCAGAGACCTGTAACTTTGCATTTTTCTGCTGCTTCAGCTCGCTTGGCCATGCCTTACTTTAGAGGACAAGGAGTAGTTTGAACAGTAACAGACTTTTCACCTGTATTTCCTGATTGAGAGTTTCATAATATGACAATTCTAAGCTAATGAGTAAAGTCTAATGAAATAGATACGATTGTGTTAAATTCTACAAAAGTATCGTTATCAGGCTTTAATTTTATATGTTGTGTAGAATATATGGGTTTCATTTCAGGGCATATTAGAGGAGATACTTAGATGGTATCTCCTCCAGACATAATTAGAATTATACTTAATATTAAAATCATGTATTAATTATTTCTAGGCAAGGTACTTCATTCTAAAATGGATGCATTTTTTTTAGCAGTGAAAAGCTATTACTCAGCAAATAAGGACTTGAAGTAAACCAAGTATTTATCATATAGCGAAGTATTACGAATCAATTATTTAAACCGTTGATATATTTTAAATCTATGAATATAATATCTTCACAGATGATTTATTTTACAGATGCTTAGACATGCCATTCGATATCACATGGAAGTTGGAGTCGGAAATCAATTTGTGGCTTTTAAATTTTAGATAGTTCTAATTTCCTAGAAGGAATAAGAACCCATATGTGCTAACAAATACATAGGTGAAGAGTTCTTGACCCTAAGGATGCAAAAAATCAGTACATGGTTAGCACATGAGATGACTCAGTCAGAGCCAGTAATGAACCCACTACACACACCGCATGGTTTCAATTACAGCTTTATATGACTAGACGGCATGGTGCCAGAAACAAAAGATTGAAACAATTTAAATGATTCTCTTCTTCATGGTTCAGATACTTGAGCCTCTGGTTTCTGTTCTCTTATTAATGTTCGCTTTTATCTGTGCGGAACTCAGACTTGGGAAATAGAAATTACTTCTTGAATATGTAGAATGTCATCTTGTTAAAGGACGCTATAGTATGATTCGGTAATATATCACTTAGTTAATTATTTGCTGTGCGATAGTTGCCTTCAAGGTTTATGTGCTCAAGGTCAAGAACTATTTCTGGAAATTGTCTAATTTGTCCCAGTCAAAATTAGAGAAGTTTTCCTAATAGACAGTTAGCAAAATAAAGGTCGTAGTCCCCTCTTCATATAATTACTTAGCGGTTAAATCATTTACACCTCCAGCAGTGTCATCTCTTTGCCACCTCCACAACATGAGGGAGGGAGGCAAGCGCTTGTGTCACTTTGTACGATACTGTAGGCTCTGTTCCTCTTGTTGAAGATGCCTCGCTGTCCGGTGCTCCTCTGAGAAATGAAAATCATCGTTGCTGTAGGCTGTGGGGATCCACTGGCCAAGCCTCGTGGCAGGGTTCCTCGCCGCTCGGGCGCCAGGCGCCAGCTGAGGCACTGGGCTGTGGTTTGCCTCGTGCCAGGGCAGCAGGCAGTGGCAGCAAGTGGCTGTACTGCTCCGCTTCAGCCACTGCATGTTACTTTGATGATGAGTTATGAGAAAGTGTGGAATTGTAACATCTTTGTGGGCTCTTTGCCCTGAACGACTAGCTTTTTCAAGCTTATACATCACCTACTTCTGTTGGTGTGAAGGGATACTGAGGTTGCATAGCAACTGATTTTTTGGCATCGCCATACACTTTATGAAAGAGACTGTGTGCGGAGCCATCTGTCCTAGGATGCCCGACAAAGAGGGACATCGTGGCATTCAGGGTATGCAGACGCGTCCTACGGGCCTCTTCTATACGGATTCATCTCTATTACAAAGCCAATGGCTGAGGAATGGAAAGAGAATGAATCACTTTATCAAGCACTATTAAACGTTTTCTAAAGCCTTTGAGCCTTTTAAAGGAAGCAATGCTTTCTAATATCCTCAGATTTTTTTCTTTTTTTTTCTTTTTTTTTTTCTTTTTTTTTTTTTTTTAATACAGGCTGTTTAGGCATAATAGATTTTCTTTTGTAAAGCTTATTAAAATGGAAGAATAATACAGTCAGGTTTCCAATTGCAACTCAACTGAATTATTGTTGTAATGATTAGCGAAGCAGGATTTGTAAAGTATTTAGTACTTTTCTTAAAATGAGACCATCTAATGTAATTGAAGGTATGCAGATGTGAGTGGAAGGTGTGCCTTGGTGTGTAGGTTGCTAGATTTTGCTTTACGTAAAGCTTATTTTCTTTGTACAGTTGGAACAAATGAATTAAAAAATACTGAAAAGGTAATTCCCTACTTTCCACCTGTATTAGCATTTTAAAACATTTGCTTTATATGATAAGCTGGTTTGATGCCTATTAAATCTGGTGATACATATTTGGGTTTAAAAAGTGATATTAGATTGTATTTCATCAAATTCATTTTGTCAGTCATTTCGAGTTACTTCTGTTTAACTGCCACCACTATAAAGGATTGCATCTTAAGGATTTTATAGGAATCGGGCATGTTTTGCAGTACTTCCAAAGCCATTCTCAACATGCATTCTATTACCACTGTTGCACTTGTTTGTCTTCTCATCCTGGAAGGTTCGTCTGTCATACGTAACCTATCTAGCATAAGCATTTGACATTTTTGAGCTAGCCTTTTTTGGACAATTTGCATCTTAACCCCATATAAAATTATTCCTCTCTTGCTCCTAGAAAGTCTTTGTTCCTTAAAATACTTCCCCACCCCAGCAGTTAAATATCATAAATGCCTGGATAAATATGGGTTTGGGGATGCAGTGTATTGTAAATGTTAATGCTGCCAAAAATAATCTAGTCTTTTCAATATCTGATTCCCATTTTATTAACCTTGCAGCAATATGCCTTCTTTTTAATATTGCATTTCTTTTTCCTTTTTTCTTGTAAGACCAGACCATAACCTGACATCTAAATTTTTTCAGTCTTCATTTCTTCTGTTCTTCAGTTATCACAATTATCTTTTAGTTGCTTGAATTCAAATCTTGACAATCAGTTCCTTGAGCTTATTCAGCTGTTTCTTAAATTGACATCTATCATTTTTAAGTACTGTAACTTCAATTTTATATGAATTGTTGTGTCTTGTAGTGTGGGATCTGGATGAGAACTGTGTTTCATCTTTGCTAATTTACACTAGATCCAACTGATTTTTTCTTGTTCTGCTATGTTAAACATAAAATAAGTCATTTAACTATGTGGTTCCTTCCTTTCTGGAAAGTAGTTTTGACTTCTGAAAAAGTTTGAGACTGAAAAAACGTAAGGTGAAATGACTGGTGGATCCTTGTGGAATAGGAAGTGCTTTTGGACTTAAGGCTTAAACCTTCATATCAAACTTAGGTCTAAACTTTCTACAAGTAACCTTCCTTTCACAGTATTTGTCACAGGCAGGCAAAAAAGTTCTACATAAAATACGTAATTCTCAGCTTATCTATAACTTTGGGGGGAAAAAAAGACACTTAAAAAAAACTTTATAAAGTAAATCATCGGTTTAATTTTTACTAGAAATATCAAATTAAGATAAAATTGATTCATCTGTACTTCCTAAAACAAAAGAGAAGAAAATAACAGAGAAACAAGTCTCTTTGTTCTGTGTGAAAGAGAATACTTAATCACACATCAGCAGAGAATTAAAAAACATAGCAGTACATTAAAGTATTCTTTTTTTTCTTCACTGAAGAAATTAATTGCCAGCAATGGAAAAAACTACAAAGTGCTGTTTAAAAATAAAAAATACATATCTTAAATTTAATAAACAGGAGCTAGCACAGCTAAAATGAAGCTCCAAGATTCAACTAGCAACTGGCAATTGGGTGTGGGTCTCATCAGCCTGAAATACATATCAAACAACTGTCTTGGAAAACCTGTTTGGAAAGAGTAGTTCTACATCATGATTTTTTGAGAGAGACCCATCGCAGAAAGGATTTGAGCTGCTGCAAATTTACCCCCAAACACAAGAAGTAAACAAGTGCACATTTTCTTAACTTTCTCTTTTTTGTTGCTGTTGTTGCTTGGTATGGCTTAAATGCTTATTTCTAACGTGGTACGGCTATTTTTAGCAGCATAGTAAGGGGATTTTTGCTCACTGTCATACTACATGGAGTCCATCAGACTGTAATAGATTGGAATAATCAAATCTATCCTAAAATTTTGTGCCAGGTTAGCCTATCTGAGATGGCAGTGTAATTGTCCTGAACCACCTTAATACTTGAAAATAGTAGTATATTAACAGAAAAAAGTATGGTGAAATGGAGCTTTATGTGTTGTTCACAGGCTGGATGACTAATGGGGATTCACCTTTCTGACTATTTTAATCTGTTTCTCTTCACTGAGCAACACCCATCAGCTTTCCAAGGTGGGTTTTGTGGTCTTCTGTCAATATTGTTTATAGCAAATCAAAATTTTATTGTATGGTTTAGTTTCAAGTACTTATTTTAAGCCAGCAAGTGAGATGGTTTTGACTTCCACTACTCAGGGCTGGTAGCAATTGATGAAAAGAGAGATTAGATTACTGCATAATGATGACGTCTTCAAAAGCCCTGGAGTGACTGAGGAAGATAAGTCCCACGGAAAATCAATGAAACTTAGGCTCCAAAGCCAGTTAGGCGAGTAGAAAATGTTGCTCTAATGACCTAAATGGTCGCGCTTTCTCATGGTCTCTCAGTTCGAATATACAAGAGAGAATGGGTCTGTGTAAAAATATCCGGCATCTCTGAACATTTTTAGGCTGAGTGCTAGGTATATATCCGATTACTGTCTCGTGTTCTTGCCTACCTTAAGCAGCAACGGGCTAAAGAATTTTTAATGTAGAAATTGGGGGGGAAACATGCGAAAAACCCAAACCGAAACAAAAAATACCCCTTTAAAGGAAGTAATGGCTATTCAGATCGCAAAGAACAAGTACGTGTTTTAAACCACAGACGTTATTAGCTAGTTGTATTCTTTAAGTTCTTGGCTTTATCATCCCTAAAAGGTTGCTTTTTTGATACTGATGCTCATTTCATATATGCATTTGATGTTTGTTCACCTCATGCAAAAAATGTGATTTTCTCCTACAACTTGCCAGGCATCACAGATTTCCAATTTCTAGGCGGTGGCTTTCAGTTCAATCCCCTTAATTATTTATGTGGTTATTAGGTTGCTATTCTGTGAAACCTTTTGGGAATCCGTTGTTCTCCTTTCTGGCCTCTTACGTATGAAGAATACGTGTTTGCTGCTGTTGGTCCGACGGCACAGCATTCAGGGCATGAGGAGGAGGGAGGGGACGGAGCCAGATTTCAGTCCCGGTAATGTTTTTCAAGGGCAAAATGATGACTCATGCGTACAGTGCTGTACAGCGATACACCACTTGTTACCTTGATACCCATCTCTGTATCATGAGGTGTTCCTTGAGCCATACTCCGGTGTTACAGAAGCTGAACAAATAATGGCTTAAAGATTTATTTTCCGTCCTATGATCAGATGGTCTAGCACAGAAACTGCTACTGGTCTTCCATGTTCTGCCAATTTCTCCCTTTTTCTTGTTTTATAAAGTTCATATATTTTTGTACCACGTTGAGTTTCTGTCATACCCAGTGGCTATTTGAGAGTACGTCAACCGATGACATACCTGACACATGGCTCTGACAAATCTGACACATGCAGGCGGAATTTAGTATCAGAGATGTAGGAGCAAGAGCCATCCTTTTAAAGGTACATAATCTTTTTTTTAGCAGGCCTTGTAGCAATTAGTGTGACTCAATGACAGAGTGACACATCATTCAGCTGAAGCTCTAACTTCAGTCAAACTCTGTTTAAGGCAAAGGACAAAGGACAGACTGGAGAAGCCTCACAGATCTGACCACTGTTCATGTAACACAGATGCCGTCTCTAAGCAAGGCAGATGTGCACACAGTAGCTCCATTTAGCGTGTCTGGAGCACATGACATCAGACTGTGAGAACTGAATTTGTTCGACCCTAATAGAAGACCTTGTTTCTCTTCACAACTACCTAATGGAAGAGCGAGGGGAGCAAGCCTCAGACGTGTACAGCCATAGGACAAGAGGCAAGAGCTGCAACGTTTGATGTGGGAAGTTCCAATTCAATACAAGGAAGACATTTTTACCAGGAGGGTGCTCAAGTACTGGAACAGGTTGGCCAGATAGGACCCCATCATCCTTCCTTGAAGAAACTGAGAACTCCACTGAATGGTGTCCTGAGCATCCTGCTGTATTTGGACCTGCTTTGAACAGCCGGTTGGACTAGACGACCTCTGGAGCTCTTTTCCAGTCTACAGGTTTTTATGAATCTTTGGTATATCCACGTATTTGAGGAAGGTTAAAGTCTAGATTTACTTATACTTGGCAGTGTGATCTTTTGCTGCTTTGGGTTAGGTTTTTTTTAAGCCTATATTTGAACTCATGCTGTGTGATTTTCTTCCATTACAATACCACAGGAAAGCTCAGTGGGCAGATATAATACAAATTCATTGGTTTCTCAATGGGGTAGAAACAAGGAGATGAGGCCCTTGCTGAGTAACTAGCTCTACTGGAATACCGGAGTTTGCATAAAAAAGAAATGCCCGTATGTGGGATGATAGTAGTCCCCGTTGTGTAGGAGTTAAATAGTATTGATATTAATGAATAATTCTTCTTTTAGCATCACTTTGGTGCTATTACTACGAACGCTCACATTACAGACTGGAGAGGGCGACAGAGTTATGGGGAGAGATTTGTCCAAGGCTGCGTGAGGCTGTCGTTGAGTTGGGAAATAAAGCTGCGAATCTTGAATTCCAGCTGAGTGTACTGCCGCTCAGAGCATTCTCTCTGTCCTTGGTTCAGACCAGCTCGGTGGCAGAATGAAACAACTGTATTTTCTGGCAGTGTTTTATGTATTTTTGTGCTGAACGTTCTGAAATGATGCTTCAAACAATAGGGGAAAGTGTGTGCAGCTACACAGATCAAACTAAAGAACTTGATGCATACAAGTAAATCTTATCTTAATTGCAGCTTGCTTGTCAAGGATGGATGCTTGAAATAGAATATTCAATGTCTGTTCAGGCGTCTTCTTTTTTTGCCTAGCTTGGTACATTGACCTTCTTATTCCTTTTGTTATGAATTCAAATTCAACTGGGATATGAATTGTTGTGAATATTGCAACGAATCTCATGATCTAGACAGTAGAAATCATTCTGTGTCATTACCAAGGGATGAAAGCGTCATAATTCTTTGTTTTAATCTGTGTGTGAAGTCAACTTGCTCCCTCAGTATTAGCTATGATACACTTGCTGTTATTGCATTGTTGCCCTTCTATAAAGTTTTATTTGCAGTTGTAATAAGGATACATGTGGTTACAAAAATGGGCACAAAGTGGAAGAAAATTTAAATAATTTTTTTTTTTTTTTTTTTTAGAAGAAATGCTTGAGCCTTTTCTTTCTGGGTTAAAAATTATCTTTATTTTTTGTTTGTGGGGAGAAAATTGTTTTGGGGGCAACTGCAGTCTATTGTTTCAGTAAAAAGGTGACTGGGCAAATACTTCTGGTGAAAGTAGGGATTCCTTTTTTATGAAGAATGTAAAAGCTAACATTTGTTGAAATGTAATGGTTCATTTGAATGACCAATTTTCTTAATAGTGGGTGGTTTTTTTTGCTAAGATCACAAAATGATTAATAGGTTGATCCAGCCTGCATTTATATTACATTCTAAGTCTGCATTATATATTCTCCCGTGTCAAAGAGCTAAAAGTTCAAATTGGACTCATTTTCATTATCAAGTTAGGGGTGGGGAACTGTAAATTATTCACCTCCACTGAGGACACCAGATTTATAAATCTGTTCTAAGGGAAGTGAAAAAAGGTTTCTAATATGTCTTGAAGATACTGATTCATATCATCATTTCAGTATGTGGAGTTTACAGCCAACAGCTGTTTTCAGGATAAGGCTACATATCCTTTCACCGTTCATATTCCTTTCACTGGTATCAGCAAGAGACAAATTTCTTGAAAAGCAAATTCTCCTAAAATGTCTATAATTCTGCTTTTACTGGAAATAGGAAAAACTAGTTAAATATAGTAAGAGAACCAGTATGGGTAGTCTGTGTGTGAGCAGGTCCTATGATCCATAACATGATCCTCTGTAATGGCACACCTTACAGTTCACATATGTAATGGTTTTCATGTGCCTTTATGGGGTTTTATGTACGTATAAAAATATGTGCTGTGAAAGTAGTAAGAGGACGAGCCTCATTTTGACAGTTCATAAGTCCTTTTAAGAATACCTGGAAGAGAAGAAATTAATTAAAATCAGAGTTTGTATGTGTTGTCCTTCATTTCCCTTGAAACATTTATCCTATTTTGTCATAATTAAAGCATAAGTTAAATGCTCTGTGTTCTTGAAAATCAAGCAAGCGAAGCACGCAGATCTGGTTTTCACCATGTACATTTTCTGACCAGCTGTCATCGACATGTTTAAACTGCATTTCATGTTGGGTTGAATTGGAGATTTTATTCATACATAGCAGTGAGATCCATTAGGCTGAATTCTGAGCTCAGATTTTTTTAAGACTTTGAATAATTCTGTTGATTTAATGCAGAAAATTCAGAGTAAATTTGACCACATGTGGATATTGTAGAAGTGTCCAAAGCTATGTAGAGAGGATATTTAACAGAACGATTAGCTCTGAAATAAAAACAAAACAAAAAAGACCTTGTTTTTTCTAAGGTAAGGTGAGCTATGAATTTATTCTTACATGCGTGATATTTTAAATACCTGCCTATTCAGCTTTATGAGACTCACTTAACTGTTCTGTTCCAGCTTTGAATATCAATAATGACATGTTTCCTGACATCTGGGTTAAGGTGAAGCTATTGTATCTGTCAGTTAAGCTCTTTTTTGTCAGCCTGCCATGCTGATAATTTTGTGTGTATGGTACAGCCATTAAGGTATTCTCTGTCCTCTGACAGAATGAAAATCTAGGTTTCCCATTCAGTATGAAGGCATTTTTTATCTTCTGCACAAATATGTATGATAGAATGCTTCTGATGTATAAACTGTATCCCAAGACATCCGCTGGAGACAATGCCAATTTGCCTACACATTTGCCTACAAGAAAAGTAGGAAGCATATGCCCTTTCTTACAAGTGATTTATTTTTTTCAAACTTTATTCCTAAGTACAGCAATAACTATTTATTTAGCAGATATTATCGTGAAAAATTCATTAGAGTGACAATGTTCATGAGGAAGGAATGTCATAAGTGCATTGAGAGGTATGTCATAAATAAATAAAATACTTGTGTCACTTTATCCTTGTTTTCAATGTATTTCACTTCTTTACAGCTTGAATGTTAAATTAGTGACATTTAAAGGGTGTTCTCCCATAGCTTGTGGCATCTTGTAGGTTATTTGGTTTAAAGTAATTATGCCTCATCACACATTTATGTTCCAGTCAGAGATTCAAACACTATTGAGCTCTACAGTATATGAATGATTGCAAATTTTCAAAAGAGGAGAGTTTTTGAAGGTGTCTGTGTGTTAAGTTAAATTTTTGAATTAATAGGAACATCAAAGATACAGCATCTGGGTCAGAGAAGGACCTCAACAGAACTGCTGTTTGAAGCCTTTCATTCTTGACCTCCAGGACTGTAATAAACTTTTAAATAATTTTCAAGGGCACTTCAGATACTCTGTCAATTAAACTGCCATGCAAGCCCTTTTCCTGTTGGCCTGTAGCCATTATTTAATATAGTCATTAAAATTTAGTTTTAGGAGATATTGTTTGGCACATGAATCTTTTTCATCAAATACCTTTCCCTACAAAAAAAGCGAAAATAAAGGGAGGTAGAATATTTATTCAGAAAAAAAAAATTACTGTGCTTGTTTAGGGGAGCATTTTGAAAGAATATACCTCTTGGTCGGTGACACTGTGCTTATGCATTCAGGTGCTTAACCTGCAAAGGCCAGATGCGATGAAAACCTGCAATGAACTTAGGAAGACAGGTAATACCAAACAGAAAAAAAAAATAATAATAAAAAAAAAATCGTGAATTCTTTTGCCATTCTGGAAATCCTTATATAGAGCATGTAATGCTGTAGACAAAGTCTAAGCTAGGCCTGCTGAAGACTTAGTTGTTTGGAGATCTATTTCCACTATTGCAAAAAAGAAGATTGTGATGAAACCAGAATTCTCTCTTCTGAAAGAAAAATTTTTATATGCAGTAGTGAAGGGCAGAAGGCAGCTTTGTCTCACAGGGGGCTGTTGCAAGAAATTATATTGACCGAAGAAGAGGAGAACTTGAGTGCTGTTCCTTGTTCTGTGGCTGTTGTGACCTTGGGGATATTATTTAGTCTTTTTTTTCCCTTGTCTGACCTGTAGGATGGCAGTAATAGTGATATCTGCCAACCACAAGAATGGTTTGAGCTGTAAGACATTTGTGTGTAAATTTGGTCAGTGTCCTTCAATGGAGCGTACTATTTATCTACACAATATAATTATCATTGGGCATAGCTAAAGGCTTCAAACACCATTTGCCATTGAGGGCTGATGTGCCGATGTGCTGGTTCCTCTCATAAGCCTGTAGTAGCTCTCTACGATATTGTAACTAAATCTTCAGTTCACCTTTGTCAGGAGGTAAAATTACTTCATCTTCAGTTCAGACACTGATGACACTATCCAAACAAAGAGGTGGGGACATTTGGTAACATCCCAGTGATGTTACCTGTGCTCCACTTTCAGCAGGAATTGGGTTTTAATGAGGGTCCATGTTGCATGGCCAGATAGCTCCATCCAAACAGAGAGAGAGGTGATTCAGTCATGAAGAGACTGAATAGTGTCATGTGGGACAGCTGAGATACATGGTTCAGCAGTTGTTCTTCTTGTCCTCTGGGGAAAAAACAAACAAATAAAACCCCAACAAACAAATGAACCACACGCACCCTGACAACACTGGCATTGTCTTGCTTTCAAGATTTAGCCTTAATTTCTCACCACAATTCACAGCATGTATGAAGACAGGTCTTACAAGCCTGTGCTCTGCCTTATTATCTCGGTAGAGTTCTTCACTTGAACTTAATGTTTGTGTTTATGAAGGCCACAGTTTCTAAACTCTAAAATCGATGAAGCTGTTCCCATGGTTCTGAAATAGCAACAGCTGATGTCCGGTTCATTTGGGAATGGGAGTTTCACATCCTTTCTGGCTTTGGCAGAGCTTTAGGGAACTCTTGGACCCTGAACCCCATTGCACTGATCTCCTGAGGTAGGCTTCAATGTTAAGGCCCCCTGTTTTATTCCCTGCACCTTACAGTGAAATTTGTTTTGCAGGATAGCAGAGAATATAGTCAAGATACCAAGATTTGTGTCACGTTGTTGTGCAGTGCTTCCCTTAACTCTCCCTCCTGTACACAGAGACTGATACTTGGCTCCTACTTTCTGGAGTAAGTTTAACCTTCAGTCCTTTGCTACACAGAAGAAAATCTGCTTAACACTGGATACTCCAGAGTGCTTTTTTTTTTTTTTTTCTTTTTTTCTTTTCTTTGCTACTCAGTCAGTCAACTGGTTGATTTTCAAAGAAGGAGAGTACGAAGAAGTGTCACTTTGTCCATATTTATGTATTTATTACTACTGGCATTAATATATCGCTTTGTTTAGTCTGGTTCACAATAGTCTGTCTCTCAATGAAGTTATCTTTCCTGAAGCGATTAGGTTCTGCATTCTGCTGCTTATTGCATCTTGAAAAGCACGATATAAATTCAAGTCAGGGACATTGTACTCCAGTTAAGGGACTGTGAGGATCGTAAAGAAAAATGAGAGGTATAGCAAATGTGTTTCCAATCTCTGTAGTACATATAATAGTGGGCTTTATTCTCCCATTGTCAGAGAGGATCTCATTAGAGTTCAGACTTTCCTGTTCCTGAAAAAGTTCTCACGTTGGGTACTTTAAAGGAAAGAGTTCACAGAGTTAAGATTTAAGGGCATAGGCTGCCTTCTAATCCAGGGAACTGTGATCACAATGGACTGAAAAGTTCATAAGCTGTTTTGAAGACAGTAGTAACGTGTACAATTTGCTTTACTCAGAAACTTCTTCACGATGCAAGTGCACCTGCAGAGCTGGAGAAGGAAAGAAATTTTCCATTCTGTTGTCATCTCCTGGCCTCCAAAGGCAGCTGCCTAAAAACAACAGATGTGATCAGTTGTAACCAATATATATATTTTTATTTTTTCTTTTTAATAAGAAACATCTCCAGGACAGGCTGAGGAGCTTAGGAGCACAAAACCCTCAATCTGAGTTAACCCAGTTGCAGGGAATTTTAGCCGCTGGTGCGTGAGGTGGCTGGAGCTGTCTGTTCACAACCGTCAGGACCCATACGCTCTGTGTTGAGCCCTTCTGCAGCGGCTGCAGGGAAGCCACGCTCATCTCTACACCTTGGAGAAGGCTTCCATAGCCTTCCGATTGTTTTGCTAGCTTGCACCCATTGCATGGGCCAAAAGTTTTAATAAGGGTGTTATTACATATTTTAGAAAACCAGGAAAAACTAATGGAGACATCTGAAAAATGTGTGTTTGGATCTTTCGTTCTAAGCCTGGCAACTGGAAAAAATAAATTGTCCCTTAGAATCTTCCTCCCAAAATTGTTTCAAAGAGAAACAGATGTTCCCAAACAGCACAGGTTTGAGTCCTTAAAATATTGTGTTGTAACATGTCAGTTAATACATAGAGACATAAACAAAACAAAACAAAAAAAAAAAAAAAAAAAAGGAAGTGTTGGTGGGAGTTTCTGGTTCAAGTTCAAGTAGGCTTCTAACTTTGGAAATTGTGTCTTCAATTTTTATCGCTGAGTCTACTGGTTTTTTTGCTTTCTTTTTCTGTTCCCTGTCTCTTCTATTGACCTGCTGAAATGGTTTATTCATAATATTTTTAAAATTTTATTTCTTAGAATATTTTTAATTTATATTCTTGAAAAGGCCAAAGTTTCATTCTTAAAAACCTTATTTTTAATGTTCAGAATTGTTAAAACTCTCTATCCCAAACCAGAATCACCTTTCCCAGGTTGGTGCAGGTTGGTTTTAGAGGGAAGATGCTTTGTGCTGGTGCCACCGTCCAAGAGACTGGCTTTTCCCAGGATCCGAGAAGCAGCTGGAGCACCGGCATGGCCCACGGCCTCCCAGTGCAGTGCGGGCACTTGGCCCACCCGAGGGCATCTTCATCAGAGCTTCGTGCCCAGGTGATGCCCCAGTTAGAGGTAGAACCAGAAAGAAAGGTGGAGGCTGCTTACCTTTAGGCAAAGGAAGCGCATGCTCGGTCTCTCTGCTTCTCCCCTAATACATTAGATCTTTTTTCCTTGGAAATTTCCCACTAGGCTTTTTTGTTTGCTTGTTTTTCTCCACAGTGATATCAGAGGTACCGGGTTCAGGGCCTATGGAGAGATCCACAGAAGGATTGAGACCCCTCTTTTCTCTTTCCTGCTGTGTTCTAAATTTATAGTTTGGAATTGGTTCAGATCATAACGCAGCAAAATATTACCAAGCAAGCTGGGTAGCTGGGGCTTTTCATTTAGTTTGGCTGTTCTTCCAAAAAACCTTTAAAATGTCCTTTTTCTCCCTATCACAAGCAACTTTATCAGTATGGTGTTTATTTTTCTCAACTGAAAATAAAAACAAAACCATACTTCTTTGATCTGCATTTAAAATTGAATATTCTTAAATTGTTCTTTCAGATCTTACACATACCATTATGTGTAATGGTAATTATGCATATTGGCAAACTCATTAAACCTTTCTAACAGATTAGAATTAAGAAAAAGAAAAAAAAAAACACCAAAAAACCAAAACCAAAACATTGAAATTGGTCAGATGTGGAGAGGCCCAGCAACTGGAGAAATTAGCTCGAGCCTGACATAGTGAACACTTACCATATGTTTGATTTTAAGGAACATTTTGATAGTTTCCTAAATGTATTTATTTTAATTCACAGATGGGTATCATACATAGCCAGTGTGAGAATAATCTTTGAAAAATCTGTTGCTTTTTAAAATCAGATTTCTGAATTTGACATATACTGACAACACATTAGACAGAATCCTGGAAGCTGTTTCTGGGAGATTAGGTCTTCTTGTTTTAATACGAAGAAAATTTTTTGAATTCCTAATCCAGAGTAATTTTGGGTAACTGTTAAATGCTTCTTAGGCTTATAGTGGGTTATCTGATTATTTACTTAGAGATAGCTGGTCCTCCTAACTGCAGGATGGCTATCTGTGAAGAGATTATTTCATTGATTTCTGAATTTCTAAAGGACAATTTTCACTTTTTTACTCGTGGTTTAATTACCATTTCTTGCCATAACACCTTTAAAACAACAGCAAAATTGGGGGGGGAGCTAATCTTGTTTGTTGTATGGTCATAGCTGCTGAGGTGAGTTGTCCTGAATATGCAAAATAACATGAAATATGGCAAGCTTAACTCATACTAGAAAGCAAGTAGTTGCTTCTGCCTTCTGGGTGGCATGAATGTTGGCAGTGTGAGCTGGAGCAGATTCTATTGTCCATTTCTAATAAACATGTGACAGTCTACTAGGATATGTCGCTTGTTTTCGTCATGAGTGAGACAGATGGTTGTGCAAACTGGGTAGCTCTGCTGGGAGTTCTCCCCATGTAAAATGTACGCATATATATCATTTGCATATAAAGACAGATGATATAAAGATCTTCCTTGCTCCATATTTCCTAATACTGCAAATTAGTCTTGAGTAGATCTATCCTTTTAGCTAAAGAAATGAAGTCTCAGAACATTACCGTAAACATTGTGTTGGTCAGCAAGTGTCAAACTCATTGCTATTGGAAATTACTTCTGTTGGTAATTACTAAATACAGGGAGAAGAGCCTGGAATGAAACCAAGATTGACATTTGGGCTTAATAATATAATGAGGCTTTAATAAGCCAGTAATAGACAGCCTCACAAAATGAAATGAGCAAAGATTACAAACACATAGATCACTTCCTTGGATCTTAAATACAGAAATTGTATTAATCTGTATTGATAAAAATTAATTGCTTATTTTATACGGTCCAGATGTAATTATAGATCAAGATAACATTTCTTAATAAGGCAACATAGCCTTTCAATTTTCAGATCTTATGTACTATGCAACCATGACGTCAGGAGACCTGGAGCACAAGTTCTATTTGCTGCGTTATTCTGGCTTTTTCCCTGCCTCTCCCCCCTTGTGCGGTGCTGATGCTCTTTCTGCCTTGGCTGCACTTGCTCTGAGTGGTCTCTGGTGTCATTATATTTAGGCCTGAGTTAAAAAGTCTCCCTGTTGGAGGTTGATGTCACAGTGACGTGATGGCTGTATCAGGCCTCCAGAAAGTTTGATTTTCAAGTTTCAGTTTATTAAACTGAGCACAGGAGCAGTCCAACTACTTCACTGCAAAAGCCGTACGAGTAAGCGCAGTTTTGTGGCTGGAAATCAGCTCTGTAGGCACAACTTTACCGCAGCCCCTCCAAAGGCAGCGATACTGCAATTCTCCCACACAATGGATCAGTGTGACAGGGTCTTAAATAAGCAAAAATAAGAAAAATGAGAATGGGAAACTTTTTTTATAATGCACTGGTTCTTCCCTATTAATTTCTGAAGGTCACCCGTCAGGGTTTTTTTAAGGTTATCTTATCATACTGGGTTTAGTGTGAAATATGGGACTACAATGTGAGCTTTAATTAATATTTTTAAATAACGCTTGTTTTTTTCTGGCCAAGAATCAAGTCTTCCAATTCAGGTCATCTGCTCCGTAGGTTTTCGTTTAACTGGGTGGCAACCAATGGGCTTGCAGATCGGCTTATCCTTTAAGTGTAGCTCTTGACAAACGGAAGAGGTCTTTTTAAAACAAAACATGTCCAAAATGTAGGTATTAATTTATACTAAATGGGTCTAAGCAGAACAACAGACAGATGCCCTACACAGGTTACTGAAGATCCTTTTTCCTCTGTGTTGCTCAGCTTCAATTTTCTGTGCAGTCACTGTTACACTTCTTTTCTGATTGCGGTAGTATTTTAAGCTTTCTGCCAAAATAGGTGCTAAAGATCTTTTGTGGAACAGAATGTGAAAGAAAAACAACACTTAGAGGTACACTAAAGAAGAAAAAGATCATAGCCAATACTTTTCCTTTGCTGGTCTTGGAAAAAACCCTTTTTTGTGCATGTTAACCTCAGTACACGGTGTGCAGGATGGATGTGAGTGTTATGGTGAGGTGGTATATTTCATAAGGCTGTGTCTGGAATTTTTGGCAATATGTATTTTACATGTAACACTCTTGATTTAGTGTGTTTCCTACATTTTTAAAAGCTATATCTGAAAAAACAGGTAAGATGTATCCTGTATTAAAAAAATAAATTCCTAGTTAATGTAATTTGGATTACAACACATGGTTCCAAAATTAATGTAAAAAGTGCATATTCATAGTCACGCATTTATTTCACATTCCTATTAGGACATCTTCATTGAGAAACACCGAAGATGTGTAACAAGGAGAAAATAGGGATTTTTAACATGACCGATACTTTTTTAAATTTGTAGAATTAATGTATACTTGGTTTTTTCTAACGTCTTGTCAGACCTCTCTGACTTCATCAAATAAATTGAGAGACATGTCCTGGGAAAACAAGAAGCTTAAGAAAAAAGAAGTGATGTGATACATGAAATGTACTTGTGAGAGAGGAGCAATTATAAATCACTGTTTTCACAGAGCTTTTTGCTTTTTTTTACTTGCCTGAACATACAGCTATTTTTTGTCAATGTTGTAACTAGCAACCTCTAGCATGCTGAAGCTGGCTTGATGGATTGGAGGTAAAAGCAGTGATCAACTAATGGTAAAACGGATGTATTTTAATGATGTTGGGAATATATAAAACTGAATATATTGTTGGCACAGGTCACAAATGCATCTCCTGTTGCTGTTTTCCTTGCTTTATTTTGTTTTTGTGGAAAATTCTGCATTGTTTCTTCTCATTAACATAACTGGAATAAGTTTCATATCACCATTCCCTATTCCCACTTGACTTGACATTTTCGTAGTTCAGATGAGGCTCTAATAACCTTTCTGAGCTCTGCTTGCTCTAATGATGTCCATTCAATAAATGAGATTTGAGCACTGCTGCCATGGTAAATAGTATACTTGTACCTAATTACAAAAAAAAAAAAAAAAAAAAAAAAAAAAAAAAGCTGCCATGAGAATGAATATTTAGCATTTTCGGCAAAAATGCAATCAAAATACAATTATTGATAGCAAGTACGGTTGCCTTGGTAGGTTGGTTTTTTTTCTTTGGAGCTTGATTGTTTTGCTGCACATCCCTATTTACCCTTTTGTCTTAATGTGGTGGTGGTCCAGTAAATTCGCTAATGTGATAACTCAGTTTCCTGTTGAAATTACCTTTGTCTTCCATAGCATAAGAAAATGGTGTCAGGAGGTTTTTTTGAGGTTTAGCCCGGCATAGTTTATGACTATAACTGCAGAGCATTGCAGAAAGGGTGATGAGACAGGCTAACACGCTGCAAGGTTTGCTTGTAGGGGTCGTGGATATATCAACATTATGGGTGTCACTAGTAAAAAAAGGAAAGGGGAGAGAGAGAGAAACAAAAGAAAAACTTCCCAGTGGCCAGCTGTGCAGAGGAAAGGCAGGGGCGCCCAGACCAGTGCCTTCTCCAGTGCAGCAGGTGGTCCCCCTCCATCGACCTGTCCCACAGGGACTAGCTCGTTCATGTCAGGACCCGCTCAAGCATCCCTGTGCTTGTTCCCACTTCAGATGCCCTCACTAGCTGCCACGCGTGATGTGACCAGGGCGGGTGTCGCACACCCTCTGGCTGTTAAGCTTCACGTGGGCACATTATGGATCCTGCTTCTCGCCTATTTAAATGACCATTAACTACCTTGTTATTCGTTAAGTCTTGTTTTCCCCTAAAAAGAGAAGCTACAAAACAAGGCACAGGAAAAAGGGGAGGAAAGAAGTAGTGATTTTCATGCCATGAGGAATGCAGCATAACAGCAATACCAGGCTTTGCAGCTGCAAAGCCATGAGAATAAGAGGACAGGAATGTCAGCCCGGGAGCAGGGGGAGACCTCTGCCCTGCAGCCAAGGATGAAGTCGCAGGACACCTCCAGACCAGCAGAAGGACAGCCCGTAGCATTGCAAAGGGTAAGCCCCATCGGGCCCGCTGGAAGAAGAGACCAAAAATTAGACTAGCCATGACAGGCAAGATACTCTAAAGGAAAATATAGTACTCCTGCACAATTATTTTTACTCTTTTTCAGTAATTTATAGTTTTTTTTCAATCCTTTGCCATGCTTTACTAAATGATGGCTTGAGGAAAGGCAACAAAAGATATTTTTACTGTACAACTAAATGCAGGGAGAACCTAAATGGCAAAGAATACTCCTGGAGAGAAAATGAGAGACTAGATGCTCCATCTGTGAGGATTTTCTTGTTTGCCACAGCAATCGCTCAGGCCTTTTATTTCTGCTGTTCTGTGTTTGTAAACTGGGAACTTTTTGCAAATCATTCAGTTGAAGCAAAGAACCCTTTAGCCAGTGTTTGTTTCCAAACAGCGGGAGCTGGTGGTAAGCATGTTGGTAACCTTTACGGGATCCTGGGGAAGCACAAACGGAGCGTTCACTGCGTGGCAAAGACACTGTGTAAGATACCCGGGGTATGGAGAGAAAGTGCGAAAGCATGCACTCCAGGCGTCTGAGCTGCAGGACACCCATGGTGCCGCTATTCCCTGCTCCCTGTGTTACTGTCGTAATGAGAGCTAAACGCAGGGAGGCTCTTACTTGGAGTGAGCGGCAGATTCAGCTCTGATGCACGAGGTGCCCCCTTGCCCCCATGGCCCCATTTGCCCGGCTGATGAGAGTCTTGCATGTTGCACGAGCCCCTGGGCAGCAGCTCCAGGGCACGTGCTCAGCCCCGCAGGCTGGTCACACTGCCCTGTGGCTCCGTTCTCCTGTGTTAGACAGCGCTTATACCTTTATTCTGGGAGCCCCAGCATTCATGGGAAGGTGCTCTCACTGTGCTTTCCAAATCAACAAAATGCACATTTACGTGGGGACTTTTCTAGCTCTGTTTGCTCTTCAGCCTCTCAGAACACCACATTAATGACATGTTGAGGAGGCAGAATGCCTCCTGTCCCTGCAGTCATGGAGAATTTCTGTAAACACTGGTTTTCTTCATATTACAAGATAAGAGGAAACAGACTTTTAAACCTACTAAAGACCACATTCCCTTCTGACAACTGCCCATATTAGTGAACGACAAATTGATAGTGAAAGCACCCAGCTGGGTGTAGGTCTTCACACATTTGGCTGCATGTGGAAATTTTGCCCCAGAATGGCTTGGTTTGCACCCTAGAGGAAGAATTTGATCCTAAGTATAATGATGTGAGTAGAAAACCTAGGTCTTATCTCAGCAGAATCGTTGCCAAGGATCAGCCGATTCCCATGGGAACTCCCAACCAGAAGAGCACCAGAGTGTGGAGAACTTGGTGTGGAAGCAGGTGGGAGGCTTCACCTTCTGCTTGCCATGGACACCGTCAGTACTGGGGGTGGAGGGGATGGTGGAGTATGTTCAAATTGTGAATTCCACGTATGGAAATAACCAGGGTAGGCACGATGTGGGGCAAACCCGAGCATGTTACCCTTTCGATCTACAACAGCACTCTCTGAATTTTGGTGGTGTTAATTAATTTGGGCTTGACTGGCTGTGTTTGGGTAGAATTGGGACACCAACGGGCACCTAATTATGTGAGGATCTCAAAAGGTATGGCAATATTAAGACAGACCTGAAATGGTAAGTAGTATTTCTTTGCAAAGAGAAAGACTCGGAGATAATTTATATGTTTGTTTAATAGAAAGAACAAAGCATTTTTAACAGTCAATGAATTAGTATCTTGTTTAGAACACAACTGGTTTTTACACCCTCTGGCTGGGCATGGCAGCAGCTTCTCCCACTGATATTTATATGTTAATAAAACAGTGAAATAATAAAACAAAGCCACAAGTGCATTTTTAACTTATATTGCTCATACTAGATCCTGCTCACAGACAGTTAATGTTTTTTTCCCTCTCCAGCTTTGTGCGTTGAAAGATAGTTATAACAATAAGAAGAAAGCTTCCTTAGATTTGTTTTTAGTAAGTTATGTTCACCTTTTAAAAAAAACACTGTATAATTTGTTAATCTGTTTTCCCTGCCAAACTGGCTGTCTTACTCAACAATAAATTGAATGCAAAGTTTCCCCCAGGCAGAGAGACAGAATACCAACCCCTGGAAGTCTGGCAGCTTAATTGACATTTGGTGGTAGCCTTAGGCAGAAGTTAATTTGTACCCTGTTTATATATACACATATACTTTTCATAAAGCATGCAGGCAGTACTGCAGATAAATTAAGACTAATTCATTTTGTAGTTCCCAGGTATGCACTTGTTGAACTGACGTGAAGTCATTTCATTTGACGAGTAAAGGAGTTCCTCACAATTAGCCAGGTCCGTCAGCCTTGCAGGGGCGGGGGGCTCCCAGGCAGCTGTACGCCCCTTCCAGAGCATTAGTTTTGTTCCCTTGCCATCCAGTGAATACAGCAGTCTCGAGGAGTAAAGCCAGGGGTTTCAGACCTTATTCCCAGATGTCCCACCGACCTCAATGCTGCTATTTATGACTGAGAGTTACCAGCCAGGCTGTTAGGGGAAGTGTAAACTTTATTCCTAAGAGCAGAGCGATGTTTGCCTAGCTCTGGGTTTCAGGCAAGTGCTGGGCAAGCCTCCTTAAGGGTGCGCAACCCACGGCTGGGTGAGAATGGAAACATCAGGCCCTTAAAACAAGCAGGAGTAGTTAACTAGTAGGATTGTATAACCATTATATAGATTTCCATCCCATCAGTGCTAGAAGGTTGGAAGTTATCAAATTAATATTCATGTAATCGTGTAGAAACGTTATTGTGAAGAAGACCAAGGGGTGCTAGCCCAGCCGAGCGCCCCAGCCTGCGCACCGGGCGTTAAAGGCAGGGTCTCCTCTTCGTAGCCTTTGTCTTTGGGTTTGCACGGTGGGTAAAAAACTGGCTTCTGAGACAACAGGAGAACTTTTTGAAATTATTTTATTTAAATTAGATTTTTAATTGTGTTCTCTTTCTTTTGTCTGTGTACGCTGAAGTCATTGCATGAAATCCAAGCTCCGGCAGTAAAACTTCTGACTTAGCAAAGGAATGATTTTGTTCAGTGCCAGCTGTGCAGTTGGTCCATTTCTCTTACTTTACCAGTCCTTCATATATATCTAGTGGTGAAAGTTCTGGCTTTGTGAAGGTGATCCATTAGAGCTATTTGATTATACTTATCACTGCTGTAGGCAAAGAAAATATTTATGAAACTAATGATCTGAAGTGCAGCATTTGAAATAGATGCATACGATTATAAAAACCGTATCAGTCACCCTGGTAGGGAAAAGTCTGTAAATCAAAGCTCAGGTTTTCCTGTAGTTAGTGAGACTGTGTAATTCTGAGTATGGAAACAACGGGAGGGGAAAAAAACCCAAACATATTTTTTCAAGTTCTTCAATGTACGTACCATTGAATATGGCACCCCGAAGTGACAAGCAAGCAAGTGCTTTGAATTGCCCTAGTTCTTAAAGTGAACTTAGTTTTTGCTTTGATTTCACAACACATATTATCTTGTTTTGAAAAAATTCTGTGCCAGAAAACTGTTTTGATGATACAAATCATCAGCTACAATAAAATTCTTTAAGGAAGTCATCGTGCGGGTTGGGTTTTTTTGAACCATTCAGGAATTACAAAAGACAGGTATTACAGGAACTCAGTAGTAGCATTGCTTTTACCCGGACGCAAGTCATGGAGCTGAAAATCTGCTTGATGATCAGAGAGTCAATAGTAGCAGATAATTTCTAGCCACCTGCTTGTAGGGAGAGTCACAGGAAACCAGGTTACACTTAAAGTGTGTTTGGCAGCTGGGGGGGTTGGGGTCTCCCGCTGAAGGCAGCAGGACCAGGTGCCATTCCACATGCAGCATCAGGAACTCAGCTACAAAGTGTTAACTGCATCACTACAATAAACCACCCTAAGTTCTCCTTCCGTTCTTGCTTTGTGTAACTCGCACGCTCTGATTATCACAGCATTTATCAGCAAACTGTTCTCGTAAGGTGGCACAGGACACAAGAGGAGCCGGGCGGTACCTACAGCGGCTGTGGCGTCGGCTCTGCTGTGAGGGCTCACTGTGTGTAGCCCTTTTCTACACAGGATACACAGGCCAGGGTGGCACAAATAGGTTACTCTTCCGAGTTCATGATGTCGGGGGATTTTAGTTGCTCCTCACTGATGCTGTTTGCCAAGGAAATGTGCCAGCAGTGCGTGTTGTAGCATGTTAGATGCACGGAGAACTACCCACAGCAAATCACCTGCAGGTAATCTGCAAAACCCTTCTATGCTCTATTGCTAAAATTAAGTTTATGGATAATTTATCACCTACTTGTCTCTTGAATAAATTACACATACAAATGAAGACAAAAAAACTATTAACAGGTGTTGCTTTTCGCTCTGGCAAATAGGCATGTGAGACTCTTATCAAATATCTCACAGACTGTTCTATTTAGCAGCTCATGATTGTGAAGAAGTGATTCATTCTTGTAGCTATTGTTTTTGCAGTAAAAACATTAAATATTCTTTCACTTCCATGACAACTTCAAAATTATCTATTATATTTGACATGTCACAACAAACTGATTTATTAAAAAAAAATAAATATCAGAATTTAGTTTCAGTGAAAATGTAGCTGTGGTTAAAAATTTCACAGTTATTTTGCTTTCAGATACTGTCATTTGCAACCTTCCAATGTATCTTTTATATAAAGATGTTACATTATGTTGTCAATATGATAGTTGTGGGTTTTTCCAGTTTCCTCAGTTTCTTCTCGAATAAATATTTTCAGGATATTGTTGTGGACTTTTTCATGCTTACAAATACGCGGATTTACCAAACGTAAATACTGGCAAAGGATCTAAATGGAATGAACTTTGGAAATTGCCACAACAATAATTGCCCCGTTGATTTTGTATTAAACTGCACACATACATTTTGTAGTACTGCATTAATAAATACATATATATATTTTAATTCTGCTTTTATAAAATCTTACTTTCTGTAGATATTCATGTGCTTCCCCTGAGAGTTTGCTTTAACTCCTTGGTCCTGCTCTAGGTCTGTCATCTATGTTAAAAGGCTGTTTGGAGGCCCCGAGGCGTGTTGAAATCTGCATGTGTTTTATTATTGTGCAGTCTAAAGATGAGAAACACAAAGGGAATGCCCGAGATTCTAGAGGTAGGCAGAAGATTGAATCCCTTTCTTTGCTGAAAACTTGAGACGTTTTTCTTCAGTTTGAAGATTTTAAAGAGTCTTTATATTGAAAGATTTTTTATTATTATTCTAATTTGATTGCCTTTGGCCAGTTCAGGTGTTTGAACGCTGCTGGACTGATGCTGTTGCCCCATGCAGTGCAACTCCGCCGTCTTGCTCCTTGCCAACTGCATACGCTAGTAAAATGCACTATTTCAAAGCTCTCAGCAAAGTTAGTACAACTGTTCAAGTGTACATTAACCCTCCCACTCACTCATTTCATTCCAAAATGTCAAAAATCATGGGGAGCTTAAAAAAAATAATTAAAATATATGCAAAGTTAATGATTAGTTTTCAAAAATTGTTATACTGTCAATGGAGCAGAGTAAAAAAAAGCGTACCAGCTTACACAACTGGAGCAAATGGCCTTAGTTTAAAGAATGTTGATCTTCCTGAAGTACCTTACACCATCATGTTTTCTTTCCAGGAAAAAACAAAAACAAACAACAAACACAACACAAAATCCAAGCAAACATTAACCAAATTAATTTATTAGTGACTAATACTCAGATTTTTAAGTCATTAACTTTTTCTTGTATGTGATTTTTGTTTGCATTTTGCATTTCACTCTTTTTGTGTTTTGAGAGAACATCAGTTTGGGTGTTATTTCTTATTTTTAATTCCTTTGCTCTACCAGGATGATGCTATGTTTGGGTTTGCAGTAGAGCAAGGGAATCTCACCTAAGATGATTCTATCAGACAAATCAATATCTTTTAGAAACTCTAAAGAATTCCAGGAGAAGTACTATTAATTCTCTTCACTTCAATAAAACAAGTTACCTTAAAGGTAGATTAGGTATTTCCTTTTCCAAAAAAAGTTTTTTACACAAGCTTTCTGCTTGGATGATTCTGTCTGCCCAATGCCATAATGTATAAACGTTCTGTTGATGGCTTCCCTTCCATGACTGTATTTAGATCATTCCTGATTTTTACAACTAATCTTTTTATAGCCCTTTAAGTAGACTGTAAAGCTAGGTAAAATTAGAACTGTTTACATCAGGTTTGATGACTCAGTTTTCTATTAAATAGACAGAAATAGAAATGTCAGGGTATGATACTTTTGACAATCTGTTTCATGGAATTCATTCAAAAGTATAAAGTGCATTTTATTTTTAGTTTCTTATTTTGATGTAGATTTTATAATATAGCTTAATTCACAAGTGGATGAGTAGATAGTACATGATAATCACACTTACTCAAAGTAAATATTTTTAAGCAAGAGGCATTGCAACATCTTTCAGAAAATATCTTTGTTATATTTTAATGTATGCAGGAAACCTGAAATTTTAATTTTTTATCATAAATCATTCTTAAAAGGAATCTGGAGATATTACATTTTTCCATGACTTAAAAATGTCATGCACTGATTTCCTATAGTAACAAACTTTTGTTAGCACCATCTGGGTGTTCAAGGTGAAATAATGTAATTACATATTCAGTACATCATTCTCTTATAGCACATTCTCAAATACAGTGAATGTTGTTAGACTGAATCTAAGCGTGTATCATCTCTTTTCAGTATCACTAGAGTTTTGTAAAGATTCACTAATTTGCTGTATTGTAAATGTGCTATATAGTATCCTGTGGGTATTTGAATTTGATAATGAAATACTGAGCTGAGGGTAGTGGGGGAGGGGGAGACTAGCAGTTTAAAAAAAAAAATCCAATTATGTGTCATTTGTATTATTGCCAATATAACTGTTATGAGTAGGATTTGAAGCTGAGCCCATGCAGTATGCTACAGTAAAATATAGCTAATACATTTATGTGAGAAAAGTATTCAGACAGTTTAAACTGTGCTGACGTTGATAATCATAAAGTTTCTAATAAAAGAGGGTTTAGTGTGGTAAGATTTCCTGAGCAGGAGTTAGTATAATATTTAGAAGTAGGGATTTGTCTGCTGAGGGGTTCGTGAAGCTTCTTCTGTAATGTAGCTGTAGTTCTCAAAATCGTAGTAATCCACAAGTGTAGAATCATCTAGGATTTTAATAAGAAACATAATACCAGGATTAAATCTGTCTTCATTCTTCAAGGGATGCATTTTCAAAAACAAATCAATGGTAACTAGCTGGTAAAAATACTAGTCAATATAACAGACAATGACTGTGATCTTTAAAACTAAATCTTGGTATGTTTCTTCCTTTATTTCATGATTATTTGAAGCTCATGTAGAGACTTATGCAGCCAATGTTGTCCCTTCTTCATGTAGGGAGGGAGATTTCTGTTACGGTGCATGGGGGGCTATCTGTCCTGTCCCTAAAAAAATTCCTGCCTGAAACCTGGATGTAGATGTTCTCTGTCTGTAAAGTGCTGTAAGTGCTTTGACTTCCCTTAGGATACTAAGTTTTAAAAAAGCAAAATGTCTTATACTAAGTGCAAAAGCTGCCATAAGATTAATGCAGTTTTAGGGTTGAGAAATTAAACAGGCCAGTGTTGGAGAATTCTAAGCTAATAGTGTGTTTAGCCTGTAACAGAGGCCCCGCACATATAACTATATATATATAACTATATATATATTTATATATATAACTATATCCTGTGTCCCTCTACAGTGTGTTTCTCAAGTGTCAGCATCTGAGATACATAAACTAGTTGTGTTGCTTCCTTCTTAATATTACACAAGTGTGAAATCTTTGTAATGTTTGTCTTAACTGCTCAGTCTGTCAAAGGAGGCACAAGCAAGGCAAATAAAATTATTATTTATTTGGGACTGTATATTATTTAAGCCAAGGATTATGCACAATATCCAGAGAAATATACTGCGGCAGTCACCTTGAGTGGGGGTAAGGAATGGTATCAGTTTCACGTACGTACCATTTCCATCAGGCATCATAATTGGGAATTGAAAACATCTAGGCAAGGAGAAATTATAAATTTTGCGCACACACCCCAAATTCTGTTTGCTCACTTTTTCCTCCTAAATAAAGGAAGAAATCCCACCAAGAAATCCTGACTGCAGAAGGCTGGAGCTCACGTAGCTCTTTAGGTAGAAGACCCCAGGCTGCGCACATTGCTGTACTTGCTGTGTGTAGACAGCCTTACACAAACCTTACACTTACAAGCCTCACAGCTTCAGCTCAAACTCTTCATAACCCATGCACATTAAAAGAATTTTCTCTGTATACATGGTTAGGATTTTCTCCTTTGTTGAAAGGATAAGTTTGCCCCCGAGAGGCTGGGGAAGCCTCTGTCCCCGCAGGTCCCAAATCAGTGACGGGAGGATGCCCCGGGCATCCCTCTCAGCCACCCGAGCCAAACCTGGGCTGAGCAGTGCCTGGGGGCAGGTCACCTCTGGAGATGCCTTCTGACCTGAGCAGTTCTGTAATTCTTGTATCTCAGTTTTGCCAATGGAAGAGCAAGAAAAAGGAGGATTGCATAATTAACAGTAAAATAAATCAGAATCCAAATCAAGTGGAAACATTGCAGTTCTTTTACATTGCCACTGTAATATGCTAATTGGCCTGTACCCAGTGAGATCTGCCCTATTTATCAATCTTAGTTTAAAGTCATTGCTTTTCTACGTGCTTCTCCATCGTCTCAATGAGCGACACTTTTTTATCTCAAACTGGTGACTTCTGCATTTCTAGTAATGTTTTTATGGGTGCTAGCATGAATAATACTGCTTTGCAATTCCTAGTCCTGTGTCTTTAGAAGGCTGTTCCATCACATGAAAATAACATCACTGGGCATCTCTGTCATCTGTAAAGACTGAGCTGGGGAATCCTCTCCCTAGAGGTCCCAAAGTTTTCTGTCTCTTTAGGCTCTACAAGATCTTTTTTCAGAGGCAAAGAAAATAGATTTGCATGGGACTTAACCCTGTGGAGTCCCTTCCCAGTTTGAGAGACAACTTAATTTCCTTCACCAAGACAAATGAAAGAAACAAATTTCAAAACAGTAGAGTAGGATCTCCTTTTACAAACAGCTCGTTGTTTTTCTGTTGTTGTTGTTTTGTTGTCGCTGTCTTTTAGTTTTGAGTACACTGAGTATAGCACAGCCACTGCAACCATTCCACAAGCTTTCCCACTCCCTCTGGCCTGGCTTTTTTTTTTTTTTTTCTTTTTTTTCTTTTTTTTTCTTTTTTTTTTATCTTTCCTTTACTCTCCAGGAGGAATTGGGACAGTTTAACCGTCTCACAGCCACAGCTTTGTGACTCGATGTCCTCGGGGTTTGCTGCTCCGGGCTGTTTCAGAAGCTGCTCGGTGTGGGCTGTCGTCACAGGGTGCTGGGAGAGCTCCAGCAGTTCTCCTGGATACCTGCCTGCGCTTTGTACAGTTATTGTTCTCTTTAATCACAAACTCTGCAATACTGACTTCACGTGCTGGATGGTGTTACCTACCACGTCTTCGTGTGAAATGAATCCATTACAAATCACTTAAGTGTGTAGACCATATAATTTGTTTTCTATTCTTGTTATCAGTTCAGGGAAAAAGGACTCAGGCAAAAATATCACAGAAAATGCACTGTTGTTAATGACATTGCTGTCTAGTTATGGGAAGTGCAGAACCTGGAAGATCACTGATGTTGGTGAATTTAATGTCTCGTGCCCAAGGTCTGAATTGAGGTGTGCACGACAGGTTATGTTAGAAATGGACCATCAGGTACAGAGTGCTGATTTCTAGTATTTGTTCTTAACAGTTACCTTTTCTTACGTGTTGTAACACCTTCACCTGTCTAAGAAATAAAGCTAAAAAATGCTGCAAGCAGGAGCAGTAATGGGAGTAAAGTGAAAGTGAAGAACATGAGTTGAGAAAGGCAAAGGATTTAGAAGATTGACAGAGAAATTAGTGGTCTGAACAGGCACAGAACAGAGGTAGGAGATAAGGCAGAAAAGGAATGTAGTTATGAGGCTGTACTTAGTACTCCATAACTTAGTATTGATGAAGTAATACTTTCTTTAGAAGCAATTATTTGTATGTATGAAAGTGTCAGCAGCTTGTGAGGTACTACAGGCGAATTTAGTGTACTGCTGATAGGAGTTAGTGTACTAAATTAGCCAGACAGAGCTGTATGCAAGCTGGTGTGACCTGTTTCTGCATTTCTTGTGGGAATTAAAACAGAGGAATAGTTGTAAGAAAATCTTTGGCCCCGGCATTGCTTTCATAATCAGCTCCCAAGTAATGGGGTATATAAAATACCAGCTCACAAGGGAAGAGAACAATAAACAAGATTTGTGTGTGTCACTTGTAACCATAGCTGTCAGGAATACTTTTTTCTGATTTCATTTCTGCTTCTCATTTTGAAGAGATTAAGTCGTCGTTAATATGTTGACATCTACTGCTTTATTTATTTTACTCCAGTACTTAAGCTACAAATTTCATCTCTCCTTCATCGTCTGTGTTGTCTACAGTGAAAACACTATTTTATAAGAGACCTTTCTGTTGTGTAATGCATTTCTGTATGGATTTCAGGACAGATGATTGAAAAAGTATCAGCTTACCTACTGTAATATAATCTTTCATAGGTGGGAACCAAGGTAATAATGAGTTGCAAGTTAAACTAAAAACATTGCTACTGTTTCTAGAATGTGTTGATTTAAGTTGCAAAATCTTAATAAATTATAATACTGTTAGAGGTTTACAGATTTAAAAAACCCACAAGCTATTATAAGACAAAGTGGAATTATGCAGCAGGACTGTATCTTGCATTTTTGGTTGGGGGATGGGTTGTTTCTGTGATTTTGTAGGGACTGTTATTTTTTCCCTTTTCCTGTTGCAGGCTTCAGAGTAGTGAGTAGTGTAGGTCTTGTTGCCTGGAGTTCTGTCCGTTGGCACATCACTGATGATGTTTGCATGTTTCCTCGGCTTGATGGTGGTAGAATAATGAATTGGGATAGATCAAATTCTTTGAGATTATTATTGGGTGAAAATAACTTGAAATACATTTTAAGCATCTCTTAAATTAATCAAGAACTCAAAAATAGCTGATGAAAATACCTTGCAATCTCCACATATGATTTAATAATCCTTAATGAGAAGTAGGTCCTTCGTTAGACACTATGTCTAGCTAATTGAAGAAATCAGTTTTGAATACACTCCAGAGCACATGAATGAGCGAGCATGGCCTATACATGAAGATGTTTATTACTTATTGATATTTAAAAGTTGCTAAATTAATCTCATTTAACTGACTGTGCACAGCCAAAACAGTGTTATGGTACTTGTGCTGTATAACTCGATGGGGGTTATTTTGCTACTAAGTAAAATTTGAAAGTTCAGTGTATTTCTTGACTTCTTTCCCTGCAGTTCATCATTCCTGTGTCTAATTCATCATGGTTACTTAGATATGCAGAACCTAAATACTACACAGCATTGTTTTTTATTTTTTTATTTATTTTTTTTTTTCCTGAATATGAAGCTTGTCTTAAAGCTTTAGTATGAAAAATTGTGCATCCTGCAGGACAGAATATTTCTTTAACCTGTTGGTGAGAAGCAGTGACTACAGGCTCCAGCTCGGCACAGGATTGTGGAAATACTGGTTAGACACACCTGAGAAACACCCACACATGCAATCTCAGGTTAACATCAAGATTTTATTTTTCTTCTGTGCCCATGCTTTTGATCAGAAATAATTGCCTTTGTGTTTCCTTTCCCCCTTGGTTGTTTTGTTTAATTGAATTCCATTTCCTTATTTCTTCCCACAACCATGTAGACTGGAAAGCCCAGTACATACTGCAGTATGGGGTTGGGTGTGGTATGGACATTTCTACATTCGTATGATTGTGATTCCCCCGACAGCCAGAACCCTGTGGCTCTGAGGGACAGGGTGACTGAGCTAGCAAATCCTAAGTCACAAAACGAAGAATTTTTTTAAACACGTGTGCACATGCTCTTTGCTGGGCTGGTTTACCTATCATTTGACCCGTAGTTTCCACTGGGAAGAGTCCTTGAACTCCTGATGTGAAAATGTAAGGTCGAAGAGCCAAGAGGAAAAAGCAATCAGGTTTTTCTCACCTCCCGCAGGAGTGGTGGGCAGGGGCAGGCCCAGGTGAGTGCCCACCTCAGGCTTTGGTGGCTGCCTGGATCATGCACTGAACCACTGGAGGAGGTGGCAGCTACGTGTGGCCTGGCCTGGTCTGCTAAGAGTAGCTGAAATTATGATTTAGAGAAATCTGTAGACTTCTCAACCTTTACTTACAATTGGTTTATTTTCTGCGTTTCTATTGAACAAGATACTTTGGTTTTGCAAAACCAGAGAGGGATGACTCAGCCCTGGGGTAAGAGGCGCATCTGTGCCTCTGGACTGATGGGTGCCACCCATGTCCCCTCCCTGAAACTGTCATCCTGCAGGCTCTGAAGTGGGCGAGGAGGGGCTTGGGGGACTGTCGCTGGCTCTTCATTCACGCCAAGATCCGCAACATGTGAGAAGTGCATCACCACCGTACCCTGAGCACGGGCACCTTCAGTGCCGGCTTTCAGCAGCGTGAGGGAGGCGCGGAGCTTGGTGACTTGTCTACAGGTTCTTCCATGAGAGATGACAGGATCTCAGCGCACCCCACAGTCATCTCCCAGTTACTTCAGTGTGCTTTGTGTAGTGGTTTCTGACAGGCAGTTTGTCAAGGGGAACTCCTCACACCAAGATTTTGAAGGCAGGGATAACCATTAACACCATTGCAGATGCTTCTTGTAGAACACTTGCACAAATAGTTAATAATAAACTAAGATGTATTGGGGAAACTATCACAACGGTTAAGCAAAATTTGTGACTACCGCAGGCAGTCTGGTATTTCCCTGTTGAAAAAAAAAAATGTAGAGGTGAGGTTGAGAGTTTAATCACATACAAGCAGTGGTTAAACCAAGATGCTTATTAAAATAGAATATAATTAACCTGTTGCAACAGTGCTCGTATCGAGCCTTATTGAAAAGCAAAACACTGTAACACAAAACAGTGCAAGAGTGAGAAAAACAAACCCCTGCTTATCCAGGGAAGTGCAGTGACCACACTTGCTCATGCAGGGAAATTGGGCGGCAGCAATGTTTTCCTTTTCTTCATGAGTGATTGGTACCTGAGGTCACATTCAAGAGCTGCATGTGCTCAGGGGAAAGGAGCCGAGCAATGAGCAGGCTCCTCTGCAAGGTGCTACCTTCCTTTGCCTGGAGGGGAATAAGCAGGTGGTGTTAATTACCTATTAATGTGCAAAGATTCTTCCTAGAAGGAAGAATTGCCAGGTCAATGTGATGCCTTGCTTCCCTTTCTGGTGCAGCATGAGGAAGCGCCGTTGCGTGGAACAGCTGAAAAGGTAGGCAAAGCAGGCAGCTTTGGCCGCTGAAGGAGTGTTTTTGAGATTTTGATGGGGCTTCCTCTGCCCTGCCGCTAATTGTCACTTCTAGCTGGCTCCTGTCCTGCTCTCATTATCTTGGCTTCCTTCTAGCCTTGCCTTGGCCTATTAATGCTGCTACTTTTCAGGGTTTCTCTCCTTTGCCTTCTCATGGCTATTTCCCTCTTAAATAAACCTCTGCCCTTTCTTTGAGAAGGAGGTCAGAGAGGAGTGTGGAGACCAGTGCTGGCCCTCTCTCTTCCCCCTCTCCTGTGCTGTGCTTCTCCCAGTAGCAACGTGACTTCAGGTGTGCTGTGACGGACATTTAGGTGTCCTGGTACAGGGAGGTATCACTGGTTGCTTGTTATGCTGCTTTTTTTTAATTTCATTTTCCATACATACAAATACATACATACAAATGTTGGGTGTTCTTCTGAGGTATGGCTTAGCAAAGGAGGGCCTCTCCTTTGTGCAGTGAATGGGTTCTAAAGTTACTCGATTCTAAGAAAATACCCTGGTGAATACGAATAGCAATGGCAGCAACTGGTAGTGCATGAATTATCTGGTATTTTTATTGACATGTAAAGCAGAATAGTGCCTGTAATTCCTCCCGCCCTCACACACTGCCCTCGGATTCAAGTTACCATTTTTCCAGCCCAGCTTTCATCCACGTGACAATATGAAGTACCTGCAAAGCTTTGTGAGAAATTGGGGAAAAGTTTCCCTTCTGAGATCCCAGAATAATATGGACAGTGAGTGTTTCCCAGTCCTTATTTGGATGTATTTTTTTGCAAGTGTTTTATTTTGGAAAGTCCTTATTGATCCCGCAAAAATAATGATGGACCCTCTGTCGAGGTTCTTCTGGTACTGGTTGCTCAGATTACTTATAAGTATGTAAACCTGACATTTTACGTGAACTAGGGTTTGTGAGAAGTCTGAACCAACTAGCTGTAATCATAATAAAGCTGTTTTCTAATCTGAAGTGTTTTGGCAAATACTAATTTACTTTGGAAAATAAATAAATAAACAAAAATAATCAAGCAACTGATTTCCTGATATCAAAATTGCTTCATATAACAAGAGTCAAGGATTCTCTTGAATACAAGGGATTTTAACAGTGCCTAGCTTGGTATTAAGATAAGTGTTTATATTCAAATGCAAAAAGAAGAGTTGCTCTTAAAGCTGCCAGTTTAATGGTTTTGTCTAATTGATTTCTTGTTTAATTCTTAGGAGGAAGAAGTGATTGGCTTAGGTTAATTCAGAAATCGTGCAAAATGTTACTTTTTGAAATCATTTTAAGATTTTACTTTCACATTTCTCATTAGCGTTTTGAAAGTTATACGTGCTCTTGATTCAAAATTAAGCAAAATAATGAATGCCAAGTTAAATTTGTTACGTTTGGGCCTGCACCTGTTTAATCATTCAGTCAGGAGATTTATGTGGTTTTTACTATATTTAAAATCATTATTTCATTGTTAATGTGACTAAAATGTTATTAAAACACAGTAAGTTGCTAGAAGTCCTTTCAAAAGATATTATTGGACCTTTAAAATAAAGGGAAAAGTAAAAGAAGTTGGGATTGTGCTCTGCTCGTTTCATTTCAGCGTAGTGAAGCCTGATACTGCTTTCAAGTAGGAAAATTGCTACTTGTCTCTGAAGAAGTTTCTAATACTATGAGAAGATCACCGGTGATAATGTTCCACTATTCACAATTTCTAGTACAGTGCCAAGAACAAGGAAAGGACAGTGAGATGGTGATTTTAATTACCTGTATAAATTAAACTCTTAGCTAGGGTCCTGTGATTGAAACTCATTACTCTCTGTTGTTTGGTTGTGAGCGTAAACTACAACCCAGTTAAATTAGAAAGGACAGCTTGATAGATGTTCACAATCTGAGGCTTTCAGAAGGGGAAAACACCTCTCAAACAGTGGAACACGATCTTGTTGGCTGTGCCTGTTTGTCTCTAAACCAAAACATGCTATTGGATTGAACATTTGCGGGGGGGGGAAGTTCTATGTCGCATAGAATGTGATGTAGTGGAACCTTCAAGGAAGTAGAATGTCTTGTTTTTTCTGTCTGCATGGAATTGTGCTATGTGTTTTTGTAAAAGTCTGGACGTGACCTTCTTGAATTGACAGAAATGATGACCCATTTGAGATGTCTCCAAACTTCACGTTGGTCAGCATCACATCTTTCTGTGTCATAGGAGCATGAAGCTCTGACATGTACCCTAGTTATCTTGTACCCAGTAGGGCTGGCCAGGCCATTCTTAGGGGTTTTTTCATATGTGTTTTTTTTTAAATATAAGTGCTACAGAGTGGTGCTGGCTTTGCCACCAATGTGTTCCATAAACCAGTACTGAACAAGTTCGCCTGGGTGGCTCCAGGGGTATACTGCACATCCGTAAGGATGTACGAGTGTGTAAGTACTTAGGGCATGTGACTGTTAGAAACCTACAGAGCTCCCCCTGCAAAACAAAGCAATAAAATAGACTGTGACCCCTAACAATCCATGGAAGTGTACACTCTTGTTCAGCTGGCAAGCCTGTCACTTATTTCAGTTGGCTAAGGAAGTCATCTGTCACCGTGGTCTTGACTCCTCTATGGGCTCTATGGGTCGGGTGGTTTCACTGTAGGGTCGATGAGGTCCATTTCTTGCCATATGTAGCTTGAGAACTACTGTGAGGTCCTTGCTTGTGCACAATTACACTGTGGATAGGTGTTACCTGTATGTATGGACAACACGCTGGCGTTGCAGATACAACATGGGATTGCACACACAAGTCATTGCTTTGAAAAGAAGCAAGATGTTGGCAAAGCCTTCTGCCACTAGTGTTATGGGGTGACTCGCACGGGCAGAGAGAGCTCCTCTCCTCCTTTCTCTCTTTCTCAGACCTAGGTCTTTGTCGACACCAAACTTTTAGCTCATCGCTTTTGTCATTCAAGTTGGAGGAGAATCACTTAAAAAAAAAAAAAAAAAGAAAAAGAAAAAAAAGCTGATTCCTTCCCTAGTATCTTTCTGCTGGAGACTAGTACCAATCCTTGTTATATGGTTGTAAAGGTATTTGAACTCCAGAATTCCTTCTTGTTAGACAAAAATGTTGATAATAGGTGGCTACACTCAGGGATCAGTTCATATGGGGTTCCTCTGCATGCAGGGTCCTCATTAAGATGCGATGACCACATTTAAACCTTGATCTTTGCTGGATATTGATCAAAGGAAGTTGCACCAGGCTTCTTTAGTTTCAGCCCAACAACAATAATTAAAAAATGTAATTTGTCACTCTCCTGAACACCTTTGATATGCCAAGCATATGTTTTGCATATGATTTTTATTTGTAGTGGCTTGAATGATGTAGCAATTTACTCATGAAATAAGTAGTTCAGAAATAATGAACTCCAAATACTTCTATAAATAAAAAGTACTTGGTTGTTTATGTAAAATGTTGATTTTAATGCTTTTTTCCCAGTCTGCAAACTTTCAAAGAACTTTTTTTTTTTTTTTTAATCATAAGAATCTCTGCTTCCTCGATGGATTCATTCTCAATCCCATCATCTAAAGTACTTCCATTTCAGTAGTCTTTTAAAATATGCATTTATCCTAGGCTTATGGGTGGGTTTATATATACAATCTCCCTCATATTCTAAACAACCTCTGGTACCCACTGCGTACTTTAAGGAATTAAATTCTCCTATGTGGATATGTACATTTTAAGGTAATGCTGGATATGTAGTTAAAAGAAATGGTTCCTAGAAATGACAGAGGAATTCATAATATCTAGTAACCGTAAACAGCTCAATATTGCAATTGTACATCCAAGAAACCTGAGAAATAAACTAATATTTTAAGTGCAAGGCCTATTTATGGCATTGCAGGAATGATGACAATAATTGCAGCAAAGAAAAATAATGGAGCCTATTATGGCTATAAACCAGTTGCAGCAGGAGTCATGGTAATATGCGTATGATGATACTTTGGGAAACAAAGCACCATTGTTTCTGTTTGAGTTTTAAGATTTTCTGACCGATGCTAATATAAGCAAGTAGCAAGGAAGACTGTGACAAACAAATGAGGCCCTTAGCCTGAAAACATTTACATTCTTCAGCAGGCTTGCTTAGCTCTGAGGAGTGCAGCCACGTGCAAACCTGGCTTGCAGCAGGGTTGCCAGGTGCTTTAGCAGTCAGGCCTCAAGTCTAGCAAAACAATTAAGCACATAGGGTTTTCCAAGCATTTCTGCAGTCCCTCTGCAGTTCGTTGTACACTCTGAAGGTTAAGCATTGTGCTTCTACACCTTGCCGGATCAGAGTGCCTGGGGTCTCTGTCTTATTCTTTCTCAGCCCTGTTGTCTCAAAGAACTTTGTAGCTATGTGTCTCTGTGCAAACTGTCCAGGATTTATCCTGCGTGGTGCTGTTCCAGCTGGAGTCTTCAGTGCACCAGTCAATAAAGCTAAAGAACATCAGCTTTCGTGATAGAGTTCATGGGTATTTGGATATAGCTACCTTGGCTTCCCGTTCAGTTCCTATTGTGCCCTGGCCTGAGAAACGTTTGTTGCACAATTTGTATTTGGAAATGGTGCATTGGTTCTAAACCCACTCCAGAAAAGCATATACTCCTTCGGTTTGTATGTGTGTTAGCCGTGCAGGATTATCTGAGCAGCAGGTTTAGGTTCGTCCTACATATTGAGGTGAAAATAAGAAGTGGGAAACATCTGACATTTAGGAGCAGAAAAGAAAATATGAACTTTTTAAATGCTAGCATCCATTGAGAGAAGGCAAGCTGATCTTTCTATAAATAATCTGAAAATATTTTAATATTTATTTAATATGTATTTCTCTGAGTTTGCTCTCGTGTGCTGCTTTTCTGAGTTTTCTACAGCTGAAAAATTGTACATTCAATGAAAATAGATTACAGCACTTGTTAGTATATGCTTTACAGACCTTGTGGATTTTTTTTGTAACCCAAGTGATAACTATAATTTGTCACTAAATACACAACATGCACTAATTAATGTACTGTAAAGTCAGTTACTTTCTCAATTGACAGTTTTCCAGGAGAGATGATAGAAGGTAAGGGAGGCCTATTTTCACTGTGTATTAGCTGCACACAGCAGTCTGTGCTGCTGTACACCAGCATTCACAGCCAAGTCCTGTCTTCACCCATTGCAGTCTTGATTCTCTTCTTCCTTTTAGATTCTTGCTGTGTAATTTTTATTAGACTTTTGTGCATACTTCTTTTTAGAGAGCTGGAAGATAATGAGGTTGTTCATAATTTCATTGTTGTGTGAGTGCTATGTCTAATAGTGAAGCTGGTCAATCTTGATCTCAATTCTAACGTGGCTTTTCTATCTGTCAGCTACCCAAGGAAGACCTACATACAATCTCTTTTGGAAGTTTTCACCTCATTCTGTTGCTTCATGAAGAATTTATTCATTTTATAAAGTATATCTAAGCAAGGCATCAGTAATTTATGAAGTTTCCATCATCATTTTTGTAGACTGAGGGCATGTGGGAAATACTGTTTGTGCCACTGCAATGATGCCCAGAAAACAAAACTGAATACACCTAACAGGCTGTGTTACAGCTGTTTCCTACTGTACCATTTCTGGCTGTAGTTCAAATGCGGAAATCCTCTGAAAGTTATTTGTGCTTGTAAATGAAATTGAGGGGGGCAGGGGGGGAAGAGAGGGGTGAGTTTTTACCTCTTACTATACATTTTCCTTCATTTAAGGGCAAAGTTTGGTGGATCATTTAGTGCATTAGTGACTAGAATAGGGAACTTTGTATGCTTACTAGTCTGTAGCCATTGTTACAGCAACATCAATGACTCTGTTGCCTCTGCCTCTTTTTGTAAGTTATTGAAATCCAGACAAAATGTCCTGCGTGGCCAGGTGATGCTTTGCCATGCCTCTCTGTGGTCCAGGGGGAGATCTGCGGGGGTCCCATTTCCCAGCTGAGCTGTACATCTCCCACCTGCAGCTCTGGGGGCTGGGCTGGCAGGAAATTATTTTATGTGGATGGAGGAAAGACAATACAGTTCTGATGTCAATTGTAATTGGACCTGTCTGGCGTGGGGTGTACTAGTTTTCACAAGATGAGCAACTGATAAATTTGATTGTTTTTTTTATTGATTCCAATAAATTGGAATGAGGTGTGTATTTGTGCAATTTTCAGTTTTATCATAGTGAGGAGGGGAGGAAAAGCTAAAGATTCCTTTGGGACAATTAAACATTTGTCTTTAGTTAAGTTTCCTGGAATAAGTGTTTGAAGCCATTGATTTATAGGTGTGTTCATGTACTGGTTATTGCCACAGAGTCAACTTAAAAACAAAATTAAAAATTAAATATATATGGTCCGTTTGCTTCAATTATTTGTTTACATGCTATGGAAGACATGGAATGAAATGGAAATGCTATAACAAGATTATTGCCTTGAAGATCTGAGCATTCTGAACTGAAGTAGGGAATTGGCAGAGTGTAAACTATGAAACCTCATGCATTTTAATTTTAAAGGGCCAGTGCACAAGTATTGTAATTTAATTTTTTTTGTTGTTCTCAAATCTAAAAGGTTAACTTTAAGTTACTGATTATTAGGTGTTTGCCACAGAAAAGCTATAACTAGATAATTAGATAATAATTAGAATAATAATTAGAAGGGTTATTGTTCTCCAACCGAAAATTTAGGCACTTAGTTATCATTTACTGACATTTCTTTGGCAACACTGTCAAACTCCTACCTGCTCTCTGTAGGCAAGTGATTAATATGCAACGTTTACAATAGAGCTATTTTAAAATGTAACTTAAATGGTATCTATAGCACGCTAATGCTAAAACTTCAGAATATTTACTTGCTCTGAGCCTGGACTTTACTACCAGTTATTTTTGTTGCTGAAATCAGTTAGAATACAAGCAAGTACACATTTTCCATTAAGCTGGTGTTAGGGCTTCCTTTCCTTTGATTCACCTTGACTATAAAAAACAGAAATGCAGAAGAAGTTGTTTTTGGATCAGGTTTGCATTTGAATCTGAGACTGAAAAAAAGTATGCGTGAAAGCCATCTGTTTATAATTGAAACAACAATATATTCTTAATGGCAATGGCCACACACTTTACCTGGATTATACTAATAGAGATTTTGAGAGAGCAGGGACTTAAGGGAAACAGGTTTGAAAGCAGGGACATTTATTCTCATAAAGAAAGCTTGTAAAATCTCAATTTGTATAATTCATTTTACAAATTGAAATAAAAAATCCTAGTGAAAATAAAGCCCGTCATAAAAAGATTTCTATGAAGCTTCTATTATTTTCATCAAAATTTAAGATACAATTCTAATGCTCATGTGTTCTGGCTGTGCATCTATGTAAATAGATGCCTTGAAAAAGTCCTGTATCCATAGAAATATCCAGATAGGAACTGTTGTTGAGATTCCAAAATACCCATTCAAGCTATCCTGTAATATCTTTTTAGAACATATATTTTGCACTAGATTGTGATGTTCTAACAAGTTCCACTTGGTGCAGAAATCCCTAACTATACATTAAAAAGCTTATTGAGAGAAAAATTCTGTAAAGTGCTCAGAGGTGATCTTGTGTTTGTGGCTGAATGAATATCCTTGGAACCACTGATCTTCAGTTGACTGAAGGGGGAAATCAGGAGCGTTAAAGAATTAGCTAAGGGTGCTTGGCAGTTTATAGGTTGAATACTTGTAATACAGATGTACCCACTGTATGCATTGTATTGTTCATGAGCGTTGCAAATAAGTCATATACATTGTATTTTTAGTGCAGAAATTGTGTTCAGGTCACAAGTTTTCAGCATCATGAATTGTTTTGAATGTGATTGGGAGAGGTGGGGGTGTGGAATAATTTTGAGGCATTCATCCCAATGTACTCATGTTTTTCCAGTTTCTTGTTGCAGCTTTTTCTTTTAAAGAAAGAAAGACCAGAGTATATGGCCAAGGAAAATGATACTCGCATTCACCTTTCCCACCACCTACATGTATGTTTTAAGCTATAATAATAGAGGCGTTTTATGTGTGGGCTGGCACTTCAGTGTAAGTTGGTGTCGTTTCATTGTATTTGTACTTACTAAGGTGTTGGTGCATACATTTGTAGGTCCTTCCTCTGCTTACTAGGATACAAACTGGAATTTCAACATACTTTCTCTTTGAATTACTTGTTTTCTTCCTTAATGATGTTTTTTCAACATCAGGATTTTCTTAATTAGGCTTTACCAAATTTATTTATATCGATTTCTTTCAAATTTTAATAGCAGGGAGAAGAAAGAAAGTGATCAGGAAACAGCCTTAAAGTTTTTATAAGATTAACTAAATACGGAGTAGTTTAATTAGACATGGTTCTAAAAACGTGTAAATCTATGCAGAAGAACTAAAACAACTCTGACAGAAAATAACACAAAGCATACGATATGAAGGTTAAAGGCTTAATGAAAGGATTAAGCCCCTCCTAGGTGCGTTCTGTAGGCACCTGCCCTATGTTTTACGAGCTCTGCTGTTGAGAATGCACTCCAGGTTGCCCCCTGCTAGAGGATATATTGTGTGGAAGCTGGGGCTGTCATTTATGTATCCGTTGGATATATAGTCTCATATACATAGAATATATATTCTCAAATACATATAAATTTATATGCACATACACTCTTTTATACATCCATGGGTCCACAAGGACGTCAGAAGAGCACAGTCCCCCTCTCAGATAACATGAAGCCACATTTTCCAGGCAACTTTTGACATTTTGGGTTTCAAACCTTGTCCTGGCATTCTGGATTTTTACACTCTCTATGTCTCTTGAAGGTGCCAGCCAGCCACACCAGTAAAGCTGGCAGCCTGGCTTTCCCAAGGGCTTCTCTTATTCAGGCTTCCTGCAAGTTCTCAGCTAGACTTCCTGGAGACTTTTCTGGAGTATCCCCATTGCTTGACCGTTTTGCCTTCTTTGCTTCAGGAAAAGTCAAAGCCTTGTCCCTCTCTACTGAAAACTAGTACAGCCCGGTTGATTGGACTGTTCTGCATTTGTATTCGAGGCTGGATTCTCATTCTGTGTTACAAATCATGTATACAGTGTCATCAAAAGAGATTGTCCATCGGCCTTACAATGAACCTTATGAAGGGAGACTACTGCTCTTTTTCTTGTTCTGATTTCTATGCCTGAATTTATTTAACGTAGCTCTTGCAGCAATGAATAGTTCCCTCCCCCTACAGTTAATGTTACGTCATTTCTCATTAGCTTCCAACGTCAGAAACCCAAGTGGATGTTGCTTCTAAGGCTGAGTTAAAGAAATCATCTCTGTGTAGAAGTAATTTTCTATGCTCACTTTTTGGAGTTTAAAAAGTAAACAGCATATGTCCAAGAGTGTGTGGGAGGCAAAAAATGCATACACTTAACAACTTGTGCACTTCACAAAGCATGGACTAGCTAGCTGCAGAAACACAGTACTGATACTGATAGTATGTGCTTGACAGAAATTTGTAGGAAGAAAATAACCTTAATAAAGTCTGTGGTTAATTAACAGCCTAATGGAATTATACTAAAATAGTTAATTCATATAAAGCAAATGTCATATTTTAGCTTAAAATATTTTTCTCTATATTTTACACATGTATTTATATCTGATGCAGTCCTCTCACTATTACTAAAAAGATCCACTCCTGTATTTACATCCATGCTTGTCTTTGAGCTCAGACATCTCAGAACAAATGCTTTCACAAGATTGAGTATATGTGCAAGTGCTCATTTAAACTGTGGGCAGAGATATGATTTTTTTTCTTCCATCCTTTCCTTTGGTTTAATCATGTGAGTAAAACTAACTTAAGCGGAATTGGTGTGGTGTCGGTTTGGAAGACCACTTTCAGTCCTTTCCATTCACGCCCACCCAGATGTACTCCTTTCAGTAATGCCCATGTTTGGTTTTCAGCCAGCAGTTTTGTTATCACTCAGAAAAAAACTTCCCTGAGATACCAGGCTTGCAAGAATTATTTTTTTTTTTTTCAAAATTACTTTATTCCTAAATGTCAAT